>NC_089202.1:6029891-6402583 GCF_963930695.1 Labrus bergylta | reverse complement strand
TCTTCGTGTCCTGGAACAGTTTTGGCAAAACCAATGCTTAGAGTTGCCTCGTCCATCACAAAGAAGCAGCTAAAAATGCACTCTTTCATATGCCGGTCCATTCATTCTTTTCTTCTGCTCACTAAAAATGTCAGACCATTATGCCATTACTGCTCCCCGACTGCTGCGTCTTAGCCATGTTAATTAATACTCATCACAGGAGGCTTTTATTGTTGTTGCTTTTTCCCCGCACTCTGTGTTTTTAGGAGCCTTCTATCATATCATAGACAAAAATGTCACTGTCATTATGTTACCTAACTTAAGAATATACTTATTATACTTTTTTGGTTAATTAACAACAGGGGAGAACAAAGACCTACTCAAGGCATCAATGAAATGATCGTTAGTTACATCTCTTCAGTCATTGATCTCAGGGCTTTGAATTATACATGCAGTGTGTGCTTCTCTAATACCCCAAGCTTAATTAAAAACTAGTACTAGTATTCTTTTATGGACTTTAGACCTCCTTTGAGACACACAAGTCACCATTCTAAAATGACTTACAGGGCAGGATCAAGACAAAATTAAAATCTATGACTACACTTTAGTTCAAAGTGACTTTGTCAATATGTCTTTTATTCATTGACTTTAATATCCAGCGTTCTTGCTTGGCAGATAAGATGCCTATGATAATCTGTCCCCTTATTTATAAACTCAATCTAAACAGGATTCTGTCCTTCTGAAGTTAACAAACTCATTCTAAAAACAATATATTGAATAAGCTTTAAACAATCACATTTAAATAATCATTTATACTTGTGAATTGCCATTCAGAACAATATTTTCTTGAATCTGCAATTATTTATATTTTTTGAAACCGGACGGAAAAATGTCACAAAAGATAAGAGACAGGAATCAGGAAAGACCTGCAATGTTGAGAATGTGTTGGTGAAGGAGGGATGCAGGACTTATCGTAAATATCAGAAGACACCTCCCTCCTTACGGTTGCTCTTTCACTACATTTGCTTATCGTCCAATTATAAATGACCAAGTCTTTGAATGTGTGGTCAGCCTGGTGTGTCTTTGGAGGCTTTAAGTGGATGTGTGCTCCAGAGAAGAAGTGGAGGGAGGTGAAAGTAAAAGTCAGATTAATTAAATGCTCTCTGTGCTGTAGCGAGGAGGTAAACATGAGCAGTAAGGAAAGGAAGCAGAGATTAGAAGATGGGTTTCATCCACTCCCACCACCTCACCTGTCATGTAGCCCTAAGCTCATTAAGGATGATGCTTTTTACCTCATGCCATTCATAATTAAGTTGTTGTTGATACTCAATGGATGAAGATGTTGATGCCTTAGAGTTTGCACAACCATATTTGGCATTGAATTTAAAAAAAAAAAGTTTATGTCTTCAGAATTGTAGCTAAGTTGCTAAGATACTGGTAATGTGCTTTAAATAAAGAACTTAATTTAACCATGTGGGAGTATCATGATTGAAGACAAAGTGGTCTAGAAGGGTAAAAAGACAAAAGAAGACTGGGAGACAAAGCATTAAAAACATAAATGATTAATTTTTCTGATCATCACTCTCTCTGAGCATTCCTTTATTCTTACTGCAATGCTGAAAGGCTTTGTGGTTCAGTCGAATATCATTTGAACAGAATTTATTTGAAGCATTATAGATTTGTTTGATAAACACTAAAGCAGCAAAATATCTTAAATTCCGCTTTATGAAATGATGTAATGTGTATGATGTGCTCACTCGTACAAATGAACTCAGAGAATTTCAGCATTTTTGGATGCTTCCCCTGGCGTCATGTTTTAGTGAGTTTGGCTCATTTCGCTCTTTTTAATCCAGCCTGCAGCATTTCTGTGTGGCTTCAATCATACTGCTCTTTTTGCATCGCTTTCAGCTCAGACAAGCAGGTATTTTTAACACAAAAACATTGTATAGTACACTGCAGTCCCCAGCATTACACTTTCAGGTTCCTTACTGATACCCAGGTCTGCTTTGTGAAAAAGGGGCATGTTGATTACTATTACGTGTATATAATTAATACCCCTCTTAAAAAAAAACAAAAAAAACAAGCTTAATTTTAATTATTCAAGTGTTCATTATTCAAGTTTAATTATGCAGGTGTTTAAAACTTCATAACACCATCCCACACATGTAACCAATATGGGAGAAATGTGACAAAGCAGAGGCAGATTCAATTCATAGTTTTGCGTTGCCATGTACAATAACTTTTTAAAGGGACTATATGTAACTTTCAGAAAAACTGCGTTTGTAGCAACACCGCAGGCCGTTAAGTGAACTGCACCAGTAACCTGTTGCTCGCTCCTCCTCGCGTGCTTGTCATACGTGCTCGTACGTACGCAAACGAGCGTCATCATCGGCCGCGAAACACTGGATATTTACCAGTTTATATGATGTTTACAGAGGAGGTAAGTGTTCATACACATGTGAAAGTCTGTGAAGGAGTCTGTGTGTCTGTATTCATTCTCCATCCTACAAACCACAGTCTCTGCAGGCACAGGCTGAGAGCAGGAGTGTGTGATGAGTTTGTCCGCCTTTGAGAGCTCTTAGGGCGGATAGAAGTGTGTGGAAGGCGGCCTCTGGCTGTGGAGGTGAAGACCAGGAGTGTGTGATGAGTTTGTACTGTTGATCTCTGTAAGCGGAGCGGAGTGAGGAGGACGTTGAGAACGTGCATGAAATGTCACTTCCTGGAGCTTTCACAAATACAACCCGGGGAAACTTTTTATACAGGCAACACAGATAGACAGTGAACATCTACTTTTTCACATCAGTTAACCGTTCACTTATTAATGGGCGATAAAAAACAATTTAGACATATAGCTACATATAGCCCCTTTAAAAATGTCACTGCGTCCAAACCAGATTAATTTCTTTTCATACTGGGTCCCCCCCCCCCCCCCCCCCCCCACAAAGTCCCTGTGTTGTTAGCTGACAGTGTGGAGATTGGCTTATCTGTGTGGTCCAGCCTCCGCTCCTTACTGAAGGATGTCTGGGCCCCTCCTCATCTCCTCCTCCTTCTTCTGTCTCTCGATCTCTCACTGTTCCTCAGTCACACACCATGCACAGATGCATTCAGACGATCGTTTTTGAGTATACGGCCAGCCGTAATAGGCTTTAGGACAGAAGAGATGGGGAAAAATGGGCGTCGGGATGAAGGAAGAGGCCTGCCGGGTTAGAGCAGTAAAAAAGGAGGGCGGATTGCAAAAATAGGGCAAGAACTAGTGATAGAAAAGAACAGCAAATAGAGGGTATAAAAAAAGGAGCAGAGGCATAAAGGGAGAACCATTCAAGCCATTTTCTTTTCTTTTTTTGTGCTTTTGTTAACAGACCTGTCAATCATGACATTTACACTTTTTTTTTATAGCGTAAAATAACTAATTAGAACTCAAATTCTTAAATGAATTTTAACTTGAACATACATCAGTGCTATAATAATTAACTGTAAGGACAGAAACCGTATTGGATAAAATTTTACATGTACTTTCAACTCATTGTTTGACCCCTGTTCCATTAGTTAAAATTGAGGAGTCAGTCAGAGGGGGAACTCCAAATGTTTTGACTTCACTATCTGGAAGTTGTAATGTTGTCCATCTTTGTACAGTCTATAGCCCAGACAAATTATAGTTATCACAAACCCAAGACCTTTGCCCAAATGTTTCTCATCTAATTCATTTAATGCTTTATCACTAGCAATCACCAAATCTGTTTTTTTTAACCCGAGTATACAGTATCTAGAAGAGAAAAGAAGCATGTCTTTCTTTTCGAGAGCTAAATAGCAGACACACACATTGAAACAAACACACACATCACTTTGTAAAGCTAGCCAGTAAACTAATCCCTGCCACAGACTGTAGACTAAAAGCCTGATGTAATCTGACACTCCATCACTCTAATTTGCTTTATGAACCCTCCTTAGTGTCGTTATCAAGGCATTGATTCATGGGGATGAACAGAGTTTACTGTACCATGATGGACCACAAAAAGCCTCTTCCATTTAATTGTCAGAGAGGAGGGTCCTTATTTACTTGCCTTAACCACACTAAAGAAAGCTCCTTGCTGTTTTATTACTACATCAGCTATCATTGTGCAGGAGATCTCAGCTGGTGTCTTTGCCCCTGCAGCCTCTCAATTATCCTCGGTACACTTTCGTCATTTAGCAGCAGCATTGAATTTCTGAACATTTTGGGGGAAATATGCTCTATGAACTGTAATTGAACTATACTGCTGTGCTAGATGATACTTGACAGTAATGAGTGACTCCCTCTTGCATGAAGAAGTAAGTTAATACATCATACTGCTTCCTCTGACACAGTGGATTAAAAAAAACCTTCTCTTTAAGCCACTGAGGGGGACTTTTATTTTGATATTTGCCCCCCTTATGGGCAATGCAGAAAGTCTCATCTCTTTGCTGATCTTTTCCTGTTTGTGTGTTAATAGTATTCTTTAATGGGAAAAAAAACATTGTTCTGTATGTTAACTCTTGATGTAGGCATTTCGGTTTGTGAGCTTTAACATGTTTTGTTTGACACTGGCCTGGTGCCAACGTTAACACACATGAAAACACTATATATAAATGATCAGTCTTCCTGCTGTGACAGCATGGTTTGAGGGTCATTAAAGCTCCTGTAAAGAGTTCACAGCTGGTTAATAGGGGTGTAACAAATTATCTACTACATCGATGCATCGATTTATATTCCTACAATCCAACTTCATCAATAGGTGCGAGGTGAATGTATTTTTCTTCGAGCAACGTGTTTACTCTTTTATATTCATAGTTTATCACACTGGTTGAATTTCCGGTCTAAAGAAGTTACTAAAAGGATTTTAAGTCATTGAATCTTAACGTTCTAGAGGAGGCAAATAATCGCCCTTGAAACCATGGAAAATTATACTAATCGTATCGTTGTAAAATTACACCCCTATTGGTTAGGAAACAGGCTGAATTAATGAAAGATTTCTCTACATAAGATACAAAAGCAGAGTATTTCATTTATAGGCCTTAAATGTTATATGAATTTCAGTCTGTTGCACACTGCTATCTGCTATTCAGATTCGCACACACACAAATATATTAACAATTTAGATGCATAGTTTTATAGAGCATTTCAGACCCAGGGGGTGATTTACAGAGGTAAAAACATGGAGCTGACTGAAGAAAACTGAAATTTATTTTATTCACATGCCACACTACAGGAACTGTAAGCCCAATATGACCCAGAATCAGCAAAACTGCACCCACTATTGTGTCTGCTACCCGCCTCACAGCCCTCAGGCCTCCTTTCCATTGTCACCCTTGTTTAGTTCTCTCACCTCTATCAGTGACATGACACACCTCTCCACACTGTCTTTAATTGTGGCATTTTCTCCACACTAAAAATTCTTGACCCTGCTTTTTTTGCCACTCCTAAAGGTGGAAAAAAGGCAATTGCATTGCTGACATTTGCCCCTACTTCCTTATTGTTGTTTTTCCTGCCATCCCCTCTAAGTGAAAGTCCAAAAAAACGTTCCAGGTCCTTCTTTGTGTTTGTTTTTGTGTTCTTACTCCTGATGAGAGCATTACTGAGCCGTGACATTGTTAGAATAAAATAAAACTGAGCCTAATTAAAGCTTTATCAGGCAGAGATTAGAAACAGTTCCTAGGTTGTAGTAATGCAACTGCAATTCATCAGAGACCAACACAAAAAAAAAACGGACAGGAAGAGTTCACATTAATGAATCATTTTTTTAAACTTTTGCTTTCAAAGCTTGCATCCACTAAAACCTGTTGTTTCACATTGTTCCTCCAACTTGTCCTTTAGCATGCATCCCAATCCATAAAAGATAACCAAGTATGGAGTTAAATTTGAACCAAACTGCATTCTTGGCTCACTAGAAAGTTTGATATTTTTGAAGGTGGAAAGCAGTTACTGGTACAATGCATTTTTGTTGGCTCAGGGCAGGGCTTTTGCTGCACCCCTGCTTTGTATGAACACAAAAAAACCTAAAACTGAACAAACCTTTTTCCTGCTCAAAAAACTCAAAATAATATTTTCTGTCACGCAGAAGGGATTATTAATGGCGGCTTTTGGTTTTATACAGTGATGTAAACCGCTTAAGTTAAAGTGAAAATTTAAATGCCAGACTGCAGATCTCTAAAGATAAGCTCCACTGATTGTGAAAAGACAGTCGATGTAAAGGTTTGGCTGAGCGGCTGGGTAGTTTAGTGGTCATATACAGCAATGACCAAAAAGAGAGATGGGTGGCACAGTGTCCAAGCAATTGTGACCGGGAGAAAAATGACAGATTCAACGTACAAAAATGGTTAAGGGATATATTTTGTATTTCAAGGCCTCCTCATCAGAACTGTTCTAAGAGAAAAGGAGACATGGACCTGACATTAATATCATCTGTTACAGGTTGAGCACAAAGCTGGACATTTCTTCTGAGCAGGACAAGTTAATGGGATACAGAGATACTGCTTCTGAAACAAATCAGAACACTCTTAGAGTGGGTCATAGAGTGACTCTTATAATATTTATCATTATACACTTGCAGGAAAAAAATTGATAACTTGAACATAATACATTAAAGTCTTCAGATATTAGCTGCCTGCTAGTTTTTAAATGTGTTAAGTAGTAGAACTTGACCGATTAATCAGCCAGTCGATAATATCGGCCGATATTAGCATATCCAGTAACTATTGGTATCTGCTAAATTCATCACAATATGCACCAATATTAACAGATTTATTAATCAGTCACATAACATTTAATTTGAGGTTCATTGTATTAAATAAACTAGCAGGTCTCTTTCACCAGCAGAGTGCGCTATATGGATTACAACAAGTGTCTGATTATTTTTTTTCTCTCCCCAATATCGATATTGATATCTGCCCCAATAATCCCATTTTGTTCAGTCCCTAGAATTAAGTTTCCATTGAGGTTACTTGTTTATATTCGTACAAAACGTCTTTGTTATAAGTCTACACTAATATAATTTACTAAATAAGAATAATCTAGGCTACATAAATATTTTTACAGAATGCATTAGCTACAAAAAAAAGACGTTCCCGCAAGATACCGCTGAGTAACCATGGTAACACACAGTTCCTGTTTCCACCCGAGAGAGCGAAGTTTTTCCCAAAGCCTGCCGCTGTATTTCTACCCTACACCTTGATGAAGGGGACTTCATTCAGCTGCGAGTGTGACTTCTAATGGAGTGCACTCCGTCACGGAGGGGGAGGGTGTAGGGGTTGGTTTGAAAAAGGGCCTTTCTTTGACTACCTGTCAGTCTCTGCAGCTGTACATGGACGAAGCTGTGACTCATAATGTATTGCTTCCTGTGACTCACTGAGCAAAAAAAGATGTTTCATTTTCACTCCTGACTACAAAGACTTCATTCACCTCAGTTGGTATGTTTATGTGGTCTGTTTAAAAAAAGACATGGTGTACCTACTGTACATAGATATGAGTCATACATGTATGTGTTATGCTGTATATTTATTTCCCAAGATGTAGCCATTACTGTTATGTACACCAGTATTTTTTATAACCTTATATGGTAGTTCTCAAATAGTCAAAAAATAGTGAAGAAATCACATTTGGATGAGCTGCTTGTCTCTTCTTTCAAAGAGAAGAGTACAATATTTAGCATCAATTTAAAAAAGTCTAACTAATCATTTTCTGTGAAGTATCTTTTTTTCCTGCTCTGTTAAAAGGGTTTGTACAAACACCAGCAACTATCACTACAATAACTCCTTAACTCGGCATGTGAATGTGTCACATTTTTTTTTAAATGTAGGAAATAAAATGTACATAAATATAAAAACTTTAATTGATGGTGGTAATGTACTGTTTGATGTTATGTTTGTGTTGCACTTTTAAGACTGATATTCATCTTACTTTAGTCTTACTGAAATGTTTGATTTCAATAGAATTTATTGGTTTTCTCCATGGGGTAAGAAACATGTTTCCTTTCTAATAAAAGTTGATGCTGAGCAAGAGTAGGCAACAAGGCAGCAGCAAAATGAAGAAAGGAATGGTAGAATAAATAGAATAAAATTATTATGCATCATGTACCGTATTTTCCGCACTATAAGGCGCACTTAAAAGCCTTTAATTTTCTCAAAAAACGATAGTGCGCCTTATATATGGATCAATTGGTTAATTGGTTGATCCATACTGGTTGTACACGGCGCTCAGCGACACTGACTCGGATAATGACGAGAGGGAGCCGGGCATGTTGGATGCCATACTCGCCCAACTGTTCAATTCGGACACTGAAGAAGAAGAATTCGAGGGATTCGTGGACGGGGAATGAACTGAAAAAGTGAGCTTTACGTGTTATACGTAACTGAACAATGTTGAGTTATGCACTAACGTTTGAATTAGCGGTATCAGACTGTGTTTCTTTTACGTGTTTACAACTGAACAAGGCTGGGAGATATTGTGAATATGCACATTAACGTTTGAACAACGTTGAGTTATTGTGAATGCACTACGTATAAAACTACGTTTTATACGTATTTATATTTATATATTCACAATATCTCCCAGCCTTGTTCAGTTGTAAACACGTTCTATTCTATGCGCCTTATAATCCGGTGCGCCCTATATATGAAAACAGTTCTAAAATAGGCCATTCATTGAAGGTGCGCCTTATAATCCGGTGCGCCTTACAGTGCGGAAAATACGGTAAACTGTACATGTTAATGTTTTCTTATTCAATCAATCAACTTTATTGAAGCGTGTATTACTGAAATGGTCACAAATAAGATACTGTCATCAAATATTCACCCTCTCCACAATAGCCAGAGCCTGCTAGTGCCATTAATACCAAGTGATAGGTAAACAATACGTGTGATGTCATTTTAAAGACATGGTCGATACAATCTTCTCCATTTCATGGAAACTACATTTGTAACGTTTGACTTAATCTTAAAAATGTTGGCTTAGGTTTTTAAAGCTCTTTGTTGATTACAACTAAAGCTACGAGGAGATGAGATTCTTTTTGTCCGGGTTCTGTTGTCATCCCCACTGTGCTGTAAATATCAGAGGACTGCAGCTGTTCTCCAGTGGAAGTCATGCTGAGAAATACAGTCAGGGTGAAGTTGCCAATACATTGAGGGGTGTTTCCCTTTCATAAGAAATATAATACTGTAGGCCAGTGAGTGACAGTCAGTCGCAGTGTGATGGATCAAATGCATCATGAACAAAACATTGGATTCATCTAACTGAACCCATGCGTAACAGAAAAAAACATCAGTTTATTTTACAGACGATAACAAGGTGCATGATGAGCCATATCATCCAGTAGAGAATTCTAGTATTACTTAATCGACGGTTATTGTCCGTACTTCCAATAAATGCTTTAAAACATTGCACTGTACTTGAAATGTCCACCATTATTAAACAGTTGTGCATAAATTAGATATAGATAGATAGATAGATACTTTATTAAAATCATAGAACAGATAGTAACACTAACTGATATACAAGACCAACTATACTGTTTTTCAAACTGAAGAAGCAGGGTCTGCAAATTCAAAGTCCTATAACCCATTTGAGTATTTTTTTTTCCCTTTTGACCTGAATGAAGCGTTTTCCTAACAGACCATCCTTTGATATTTGCTACTATTAACATTCACTTGTATAGTGGGCCATTTAGAAAGAAGCTTTAGAAAAGTATGTTAGTCACCAAAGGTCACACAGAGAAGGCACTGTGTTTCTCATTTTCACTTGCACCCCCTCTCTTGAGCTCCTTTCCTCTTTCCATGTCCCGCTGCATCCTCACACTGCTTTCACACTGGCACTGCAAATAACCCAAAAAAAGGTTAACCAGCACCTGGCTGCAGCGTGAGAACACTGGCTTCTTTCTATCCATGCAGGACAGCATACGAGCTGTTTTAATCCGTGTGCGTGTGCGTGTAAAGGGAAGCACTGTACATGCTACATTACAGGTGTCAAGTGTGAGGGCTGATTGTCAGCTTTCCCGCTTGCTGCAATCAAGGTAGCTTATGTAAGCCTAAGATCATTATAATGGTTTCAGTCTTTACTGCATAACAGAGAAATGTGCTCAATTGCCAAGAGAGGAATTGTTATTTATTCTTCATTTTTACCTTCCCTGATATATTCTCAAGCTTGATACTTAACATGTGCCAGCAGTCTTGATTTTTATATTATTTACTTTTCCATGCCACTGACCTAGCTGTACAGAAATAAACTTCCCTTTAGCATTGCTGCTGCTGATGATGGTGTTCAGACTCGGTCATGCTCTTTCTCTCCCCACAGGACTGTCAACACTGATTATTTCTGTCTGTGTTTTTCTTTCCTGCGCACCCTCTCACTCTTGCTCATTCTCTCTTTACCACTTCCCCTTTGCAGGTGTGTAATAAGTGTGTCTCTCTCTCTCCACAGGTGTCATTCTTCCTGTTCATTGTGTTTGTGGTTTACACCATGCTGCCGTTCTGCATGCGGGACGCCATCATCGCCAGCGTCCTGACCTCAGCCTCTCACACCATCGTGTTGAGCGTCTGCCTGTCCACCACAGCTGATCACTTGGAGCCAGTAGTGTGGCAGGTAAGCTGATCTAACATAGGTGTGGGTTAATGCTGGGTGGGACATTCAATAAACAACACAACGGAGTGTTTAGGGATGGACTCGAGCACTCGTTGACAATATTACCCGAGTAGTGTTTTGATATGAACACGTTATGTTCACAGCACATGTACCATCGAGATTTCTGAGTTCACCTAACTGAATATAGCTCCTAAGATAATAATGAACAGTAGACAGAGAGGTATAATCTCTCCAACTGCATCTTCAGCTTTGTTCAGCATACTCGCATGTGAATAACAAGTCAGATTGCAGCAACAACAACTGCAGCTACGCTAACTCTCAATGGACACAACACTTTACTCCAAAAGGCGAGAGCCCATGACAAAAACAGAAGTCAACAATAACGTACATTGGTGTTTCTGTCTTTGTCATGAGTAGACATTATTTGCTTCAATACAAATACTAGCTGGATGTTTAACCACATGAGCTTAAAGCCCAAGGAGAAACAAAAAGAGACAGACAACAGGCAGTCTTGCATGATATAACTTGCTAGCTGTGTTAGCACACGTTGTGATGATACGAGAGTAGTGAAGGATAACCTGCTGATAAAACCGAAATGGTGACTGATATGCTTCCATTAAGTGTTTTTGAAGGAGAAGGCTTCCAGGAGCTGATGGCGTTTGTCGAGCTGGAGTATACTAACATGCCACTGTCACAGAGAGCAACAGCATCAAGAATGAAAAAGATGTGAGGAAAGCGCAGCAGAAGTGAGCCGAGCTGCAAAGAAGCTGTTTGTACAGGCTGGTGGTCAGTCCACTGAGTCATTTGTTACCGTCACTTATCATTTCATTCAGAACTGGGATGTGGAGACTGCTGTCCTACAGACACGCTTTACTGATAAGTGACACACTGCACGAGTGGGCTACCTGGAAATCCGTGTCCACATCAGTGTGTAATGTGCTGAGCATGTTGTAGGGTGTTAAAAATATACTACAATACTAAATAAACACAGACATGGTGCCACAAGGAGCAGAACCCCGCGAGGCTATCGGTGCTCCCCTTTTAGCTGTTTTCATTCGCTTTTTGCTCCGTAATGAGTTTCTTTTTCCATGGTTGCTGTCAGCAGGGAGCTAAAACATTGTTAACAACGAACCCTCTGTAGTGTTATCTTTTTTTTATCATTTAGAAGCTATACAAAAAAACTCTATCCATACTTCAATGGCAGTATTAACACTGTGAACAAGATAGAGGGAAAAGAAAAAGCATTAACATTTCATCTGATAAAAAAAGAAACAAAGTAATCCTTTCTGACCATTTTAAGCATACACTCTGACTTTTAAACAAAATAAACAAATGTGACCTTTCAACTAAAAGTACATGCAAAGCAAGTGAGCGAAATTCTGATGTGTTTTTCTTCGACTCTATTAAAAGGTCACCCTCTTTCCACCAGTAATGCTGTTTCAGGCACAAAATGTTCAGGCAGTTTTCATATGCTTTGAAATGAAGAAAAGTAATATCAGATAACCAATTATCTGGTTAATGAAGACTTTAATTAATTTGAGCTTATTCAGATCTCATTCCAAATGTCAGTGAGTTCCAAAACACCTACGACTGATTCTAAAAAAGGATTTAATTAAACATTTTAGAGCTTGTAAGAAGTTATTGTTTGACTATATTTATCTCTGTAACTTCATAAATTAAAATCATTAATGTCACTAAGGCTTTTTGAAAGCCTCTCCTCACGATTGATACCCTGTTTTATGCATCTGACACCAGGCATAATAACAACCTATCTCTTTTAAAGAATAAAGGACCATTCTTAACATCAAATGAAAGGAAAACATCTCAGACGATTTTGGGTTCCCAATCTGGGGTCTGGGCCCTCCTAGGATTGGTTTTAAAGGCCCTGAAACACCAAACAGACGGCAAAGAACGAGTGGCAATGAAGGCTGACTGTGGCGTCACCTCACATTGCCTTTGTCTTGGCCAAAAAGTTGCACTTGAACACACTGCAAACCACCACGTACGTTCTGCACCTGCATGAGAGGAAATAACTCTACATGCCAGCAGGCAGTGGTAGTTTGTTGTTATGACACGAGACCATTTTCACGCCACTGTCACTCACCACTCTTAATATTGGTACTTCTAATCAAGAATAATGTCTGCAAGGCTCTGTCTGTTCTGAGGTTATCAAAATTAGATCTGCAAATATGAAATTAAATCATGATAACTTACTGACTGACTGGATAATTATAAATACGGGTAGGTCTTTTGGAAAGAATTAGTGTGTTGGCATATTCTGTTTGGATGAAGTAAAAAGTTAACCACTGTCTTAAGATGTTAGTTTTTTTAATAGTTTGTCTTAAACAAACTTTATAATGCATAAAATACCAGTGCTACTAAGTCACTCTCCAAGTTCTCATTTATGAAGTGTGTGTCTGTATACTCGTCTCTCTATACTCCTGACTCTTAAACAGAGAAAACAATCTCTTCCTTCTTTGTGAGCTCTTCGTTGATGGCCTGTAATCTGGACTCAGTGGCTTTTCTCTCATAGCTGTAGAATGGCATCTGGTAAGCCTGAGGGCTTTATGCTACACAGTTACTATCTGCCAGCTCCTCTCGGGCATCAGGTCAGTGAGCTTGTCAACACAATGACGTTGGAAATCTGCCAACAAGGAGGGTCCTTTTTAGAGACGGATAGATAGATTCAAGCGTGTAAGATGATTGACAAGCATTATTTTAGTTAGGCCTAAACGGTTGAGAAATATTAATTTATTTTTACTTGAATTATATGATAATTGATTAAACATTTAATATGTTTAATCTTATCAAAATTCCAGGATGCATGTTTTTGTATGCATGCACTAAAGACTGGAGGACAAACTCTGAAACTATTTTATTTGAGCTAAAAAAAGGATGTGATGCTGACTGCCTCAGGATTGTGATTTTCTCCTTTAACTACTGCAAGGTGACTGTGACAGACACATAACTAAGGCATTCCTAATATTTTCTATAGTCTGTGTGTGTGTGTGTTTGTAACTTACAAAGATATGGTCGTGAGTAGACAGATTGTTGCTCAATCTGCAGTCAAGATGGCATGCAGGGCTGGATGTGACATTGCCAAGAGTGAAATGCCCACTAGTAAACACAGTCCTGGCCAAATCCTGGCTGCCCTATGTCTCAGTAATGGTATTTTTGTGTACTTGTACTTAAAAGTGATGTAGTCATCTATTTTTTATTTTTTTGCTTGAGGCAAAAGTCTGTATTATCGTTGTCTGTTATAACGATGGCATGGGATCAAATTAGTCATACTTTTCAAGTAGTGCTGTCAAAATTAACTAGTTAATCACGATTAATTAAGATTTGAAACTGATGCATTCAGGTTTTTTCTTGTTTCTTTCTTTTTTCTTTTCTTCTTTTTTCAAGTGTCTCCCTGTTGTCACGGTGACGAAAAAGACACCACCGCTGTATGTTTGCATATCTCATTTCACTTTAATAACTCCAGAACAGCTCAGCTGGTGAGTCAAAAGTAAAATACACCTTATGACATCCAAGATTTCTCTTTTTCTACCGTTCCTTTCACTATTACCATTTATTTTCTGACAGTTAAAGTTCCCTTTTCGTAGTTAAGTTAACTTTCGCTCTACCAGAAGGGCCTTACTTTATTTCAAAATAAAAGCAGGGTTGAATTCGTACAGCAAGTAAAATACTCTCAGGATTTTATTTTGAAATGTTGTATTTTCTTGAGCTAACAATTTATCTCTTTTAAACGCAAAATGATGGAATTTCAAACTCGAGAATAGAAATGTGATTAGTTACGGTTAACTATTTAAATTAAGTGTTTTGTGATTAAAAAACATAATCTCTTGACATCCCTAATTTCAGGATAGCTGCTAAATGCAGAGCAACGGAGCCAGAGCATAAAGGCATTTAAACACCAGTTTAAAAGCTGTTGTAATTTTCAAAGCTTAATTTAACTTGATTGTCCCTGTATACAAAAACATGCTGCAATTATAGAATGATGATTGTTTTCTTTTTCTTCTCGCACCTGTCGCTGGTGCTATGTTACTCTCATTGTGTTCTCATGTGGAATGTCTGTGTGCCATGGAAACGGCACCCTCAGTGGCTTGTTTTTGTTCAGGGGAATGGATTTCATTACCTGATGCTTACCGACCTTAACACATGTAGTGGTGGGTTGCTGGTTCTCATTAGAGACTGACATTTGCCCAGAGCTGCTAGAAAGATCAAATAAAAGGCATTCAAAGATCCCTGGTGGATTTAAGTAGGATGTGTCCCTACGGTGCCTAGAATCAAAGATTTTCCTATCTCCCTCTGGCTCTGCGACACAAACACGTAATACGTCACTTAGTTATAGTAAGTAACTGCTTATGTATGAGATACTCTAAGTAATGTGAAAGTAATTGTTTTATGATGCTTTATTTGATCTCTTTCTTTGACATTAGGGGTTTTATTTCCACTCTGTTGTGGGCCTAATTGGATCAGAAGCCATTTTCCTGGTGTGTTGTCATGGAGCCAGGGAAGAGTAAAGTATGTATTTGACTGTGTGTGCTCTTTAAGGGGAGAGAGGGTGGATCACGATCCGGTTGCCAAGTAAGTTTAGACATACGAGGAATTTATCTTGTGGGGATTGGTGCAAAAATTTAAGAACATAAAAGTGATGTAAAATATAGAAGTATAATAAGAAATTAGAAGATTGTGAACAACAGAACTCTTGGAGTCAGGGGACTTAAACTAGATAAAATAAACAGTAAAAAATAAAATGTATAAAGTACCGGTAATGGAAGAAGTATAAAGCTGTGCAGGATGTTGTTTTGATACTTAAGAACATTCAGAAATACATGCTAAGCCTACATTCCTCTTTGCAAAGGAAAGTTTTGATTTTGTTATGGACACTTCTATATCATAGCATGTATGTTCTGTTACACATGGCATGTAAACGTCTGTGTGCTGCAGGGTTCTGGCAAATAATTATATACAGTGTGACATTATACTTTTCTCTTCCTTTGAACATTTATGTCACATCAGTTCTTCTAAAGTTGTGATCGCTTGAATATCAGAGGTGGATTTAAGTAAGCCATTGATATTACCAAACATCAAAAGACAATATTGAACAGAATTTCAGGTTGTTCATCATCCAATCAACATTTCTCAGAAATGAAATTGAAGCAGAGAGGAGCATTTGTTTCCTCTGTTTCTCTGGCAATATGCCAATGACGTCTAACCTTTTGTGTCGTGACGAGCTCAGGCCTGCTTCTTGCTTTTTTAGATAAAGGCAGTGTGACGTTGGGTTTCAGTGTGCTTGAAGCCTGTAAGAGGGTGTCTAGACAGCAGCTTTAAAAAAAAAAGATGCTTCTTCTTTTTGTTAAACATTTTCAAAAAGGTGACACTGAGGGATTCATTGCAACAAAATATGGTGATGAATCAGAGTGTTGATTTGCATAAACACTTTAGACTTTCCTGAACAAACGTCTGTGATTGGACAGTGTAGAATGATTTTTTTTCCCCTCACTTAATTTGTCCAGTGAACAATACTTTATATTTCAATAGTAGAGTATCACTTTAAATGAATAACACCCATAGATAGAAATATCTCTAAAGGTTTTTGTCTCAAGCCAGCGACTTACAGTAGCTATCTGAATTGTTTCCCTCTACCATTTTACCTGTTCTTTTAAACTGTATCTTAATATGTAAATGCCAAATATAATGAGAAATGTGCATGCATTGTTACCAGAGCCCAAGCTGCCTTCAAATAATCCATGTTGTCTGATCAACATCTCCCACTGCTAATTCCTTACATTTGAGTCACTGACCTGTTACTTTCAATGCACTTAATGTTGAAATGGGAGGGAAAAAAAGTCTCCCAGAAAATGCATTCCTTATTAGCTGCTTACTGAATACGGGTTGTAAAGGTCACATACTGCAATCTGCTGTGAAGCATGTGTTGAAAACTGAAACAAAAAGCAAAGTTCTGTTGTGTATGAAAACCTGTGAGTCATCTGACAAACTGTTGTAGCCTCTATCTATGACGTCTAATTCCTTGCCTATAAGACTTTATAGTTTCCAATACAGTTGATTAGTTTTAATTATCTTTAACCATGCTAAAGGTATCAAAAACCTGCCTGCTAGACTAAAAGGACATACAGTAAGTCAAATAGCAACCCTTGTGGACATGAAATTAATTTAGAGAGTTTTCTGAGAAAACAGATGCCACTCTTAATACTGTACAAAAACTACTTAAAGTGGTAAGACCACAGTAGGTGACGGTGCATTCCCAAGAAACAGTTTGACACAAAACCCCCTGTCAAAATAAAAAGTATATTTAACAGTGTCTAGTAAAAAAGTACATGTGAGCATTGGAGCTTGTTTGGAGGCAGATTCTGTGATGTGTTTACAAACTTGTTATTTAATTCCTTTTACCCAGTCTTTATGCAAACATCAGCTATCATGCTACCGAATAAACAACGATCTCATCTTATTCTTAGTGAGTAAATGTATTTTTCCTAAATCTCTAACTTGTCCTTTAGAAGTACAAACACACATAATAACATATAGTGTTATTTTACTTTTTTACCCTCACTCAGCAAAAGAATAAGGAAAAAAACACCAGTCTATCAAACCAGAGCTGTATAAATGTCATCCATTTAATGTCGGAACTTGTGTACATTATTTCAGTCAGTGTGCATATTAACTCGCCAGGGGTTTTAAGTGAGAGGGAACCCTGCTGACATGTCCACTTTATCAAGTCCATTAAACTTTACAGTGCTGGCTCATTGGAGTCTCAATGAACCAGCTAATTTCTTGATGAGTGGAAAGCCCTCTGCTGGATTCATGTACCATTAGGAAATGTTTGATGGGGTATAAAAGATGCACAAAATATTAAAGTAGCATATTTTAATATTTCTACACAGCATCCATTTACAACAGTTGATAGACATGCTTTATGAAACAAAGAGCTTTTATTTCAGTATATTTTATCTTTTATGTTTTTCACTCATTTGCTTTAGGGGTCTGGTTCAATTCCCGGTGCTGACCAAAGTATGGAAGCTGGGGCTGGTAGCAGTCGAGATGCCAGGTCACTTCCTGAGCACTGCAGTGGTACTAACAAGTTCTTTAAAATTAAATTAAAATTGAATTAAAGCAATACAGACTAAATCGTTTGGCCCATTGGGTTTGATATAAAAAAACTCTCATTTCAGACAGAAAATAATTTCAACTTGCATTCTTTGTTGTTAATTGTTGAGTGTTAAATGATCAATAATTCATCACAAGACTCACTATTTAAAGTTGATCTGTTTTCTTTTCCCCCTCACAGACTCTCTGTGGTAGCAGCTGTTACATATTACATGTGGTACATGTTTGAGAGGAAGTAGGGCATCATTTGAATCCAAATGAAGGCTTTTACCTTTGCAGTTTTAAAAAAGGAAATGTAGTTTGAAGTTAAACGACCATGTCATTTCTTCATATGCCACATATGCTAAGATTCCTTGCTAAACGTCTTTATAAATAAACACAAGGTTTGTTTCATGGCAGCGCACAGTGTCTCTTCTGTAAGAGGTTGTAATGAAAGATATCAGTCCTTTCTCAGTTGGACGGATAATGAAAGCACATCTGCTCGATATCCTTTTCAACAGGTCATTAAAACAATATTCCCCTTCACACTGACCTTAGATGGATATCTCCCTCCACCCATGCTAGTATAAAAAAAACGCTATAATAGCCTGCATAGGGCTCAGCTCTTCGATTCAGATAATCCCAGAATTCACCAGAAGGGCTCAGAGCCCTTTCGAGGCCATCCTCACCTGACCTCACTGTTATCTGTAATTAGGCAGTAGTGAGGTATGGATGATTCACACAGCTCCACAACCTACACAGCTGACCTTTGAGATGGCCTGGATCACTGTCAGTGTCTTGTCTAACAGATGTCAGCTAATAGAGAGACACCCAGGTTGAACTGACCAGCAGGTTAGCAAAATAACGTGTACTTTACAGCAATTGTTTTGCATGTTTTTTTTTTTATTTGATAACCAACATATCGAAGTGAAAAACTATCTGCCTCTAGCATGTGCTGCCTTAAAAAAGAAACTCCAAACTGAAACACAGCCATTCATCTTCACACAATGGAGTCAAGCACAATCATTAAAAGTACAAAAATCTTCTTTTCCCCAAGAAGCAGACACTCAAATGTAAGTGATTTAAATTCCTTAAATCAATGAGTAACCTGTTAATCTACCCAGTGCAAGACTCTTTGCCTCACCCTCATAAGCCACAAAAAAAAAAAAGTCTCTATGTCATCAAATCCTCGACTAAGAGACTCACAAAGGGAACAAATAGGTTGCTGAATGGGTTTTCAATACATTGTGTGATGATTCAGAGGTATTTAAATGGAAATATTGCATACAGTTTATGGGCTGCTGAAACACTCTCTATAAAGCAGCTAACAAAAGCGCTGGTAAACCTTCTTGTGCTTGCTTTCAGTCATCGTGTACGTGTCTAATCCCTCTCTCTCGCAAAATACACATTCAGGATGCAAACCAGGCTTATTAATGTGATACATATGGGGGAAAAAAAGGAGATTTGTTAATGAATTCAGTGGATATTAAGACACTCTTTTATGTTAGATGCATAAACAGCCTCTTGTTCACATGTCTTCTGCCCCTTATGAATGCTAAAGTGAAAATATTAGCGAGACACAGACCTGGTGGTGGTTTTTCTTTTTCAAAACATTTTTGCATGTAATTGCATCTATTCCGGTCGCTACTGCCAGTCATCTGAAAGGTGTCCATTAACATTAAGATAACTTTTCCTGGTTTTGTACTTTGTTTTGTGGTCTGTCAGATTTTTGACAAAGACACAATGTTTAGTCTTTGAGCAAAATGTCACAGTCTTATTATTTTCTTCTTGCAAAAATATAAATCTTATGGGCCTATTTACACCAGAGAGAGAGAGCAAATTGACTTTGTGATAATAAGGTCACCATTATGCTGGAAAGAAAGACTGAGACTGCAAGTGAAAGGTCCATTTTTGAGAATGAGACAAGGCAGGCCAGAATAAGTGAGTGGAAATGGGACTGTGTATGAAAAAGTGTCAAGTAGAGGGAGGAATGATTCCTTTTAAAAGACTGAGGATACCATTACTTTTTTCCATTTGCTTTACATTCAGAGTATTGAGCTCAAGGATAGTAGTGTTCCTGGGGTTATTTCCTGTCAAAACAGTTCCTCTAATTGAGTGATGTGTTGCGCTGCTATGAGGGAAGCATGACATTTGAGTGAAAATAAAGCATGTTGTTTTTATAACCTTCTGTCATGGTGTGATATTGACTACATCGAGGGGACAGTTTACAAAAGGTGCACACATACAAAGGCAACACAATCGGTGTCCTTTAATGATCGTCTCTGGGTGTCATCTTTTTCTGTTCATCTCTTACTCATGACAAACAATACAGAATGACTTTATGTATGCATCACATCTTTCTATCTGTTGATATACTGTATAAAAGACTGGACGTATATCGTGATACCTGTGGCTCCGTGAGGCTGTAGACCCAGCCGCTCATGTTCTAGATTGTTAAAACTAATGGGGCAGAACATTTTAAGTTTTGCCTAAGGGGGATGTTTATTAAAACATTGAAGTAATCAGTATCTAAACGAGGGATCTCCCTCATTGGAGTTTTGATTAAGCACATGTCAGGCTCAGTTTTGCTTTTGAAGACAGAGCTGTTATATTTCTAAAACAGGGTGCACTAACACGTTATTTGGTAGGAAGTAAATGCTAGAAAGAAAACTGGACTAGAAATCATTATTAAATTTATATTTTTTATTTATGATTAAGATATTTTTTACAAGTTTAAGTTGTTTTTTTTGTTAATATGGAGGACTCTTATGAGCATCAGATTTCAATCATAAGCTTTACATATTCGTTTACTGGGTTGATTTACCCTTTGTTACCAAAGGTGTAGGCTGCCAACAGTGTTGTGGTTAGCACTAGAGGAAGAAGGTTGGTGGTCTGTTTCCTGTCTGAACTGGGACCATTCTGTGTAGAGTTTGCCATTGCTCACTGTGTACATGCGAGGTCCTGTCAGGTACCCGTCAGCTTCCTCTCCCACACTCCAAAGACTTGCTCGTTAATTCAACTGGTGACTCTCAAATTGAGTGAAGGTGGCTGTTTGTTTGGGCCCTATGTGTTGGCTTTGTGATTGACTTTCAGCCTATCCAGGGTTAACCCCGTCTCTCTCAGAATGGCAGCAGTGATTGGCTTCAGCCCTGGTGACCCAGAATGGCATTTGCTGTGTACATATTGGATGGATACCAAAAGTACACATTTAAAATCAATATAATCGATTATTATTCAGAGTATATGACATTGTCCATATCACAATTGATCCTTATACTGGGGGGACCATGATAAATAGAAGCTCCATC
This sequence comes from Labrus bergylta, assembly GCF_963930695.1. Lineage (NCBI taxonomy): Eukaryota > Metazoa > Chordata > Actinopteri > Labriformes > Labridae > Labrus > Labrus bergylta. The sequence goes on along the minus strand of NC_089202.1, from coordinate 6,381,598 downwards.
ACTTAAGCCATGCTGCAGTCAAATAGAGCCTGTAGTGGGATGTAGTGTTTGTCTTAATTACACTCATTAACAAACAAGCAGGTCTCCTTGTTTGCACTGAAACACAACTCAAGGGAAGATCTATTTCATCAGTAGGGAGTTGCTGACAAAATGTGAGCTCTGGGTTTGTAAAGCCTTCATTTCTCACAGTTTTTTTCCCCCAAATATCCAGCGAGGTAGTGGAATGGTTGATGAAGCCACGATAAGGCTGACGTAGGAAATACAGTACGCTATTTTTAGGCAGTAAACAGCAAAGCAGGGGCAGTTTTGTAGTTCACACACATCTGAGTTCCTTGTATCTCCACTCTAATGTACTTTTTTTTATGACTGGCACCATCTGCTTGTTTAAACTGTTTCCTTTTAATGTTCTCATTCACAAGAAAGTAAATAAAGCTGGGATTGTATGAATGGCACTTTTCCTCTGGTGGCTTGATTTTGACATTTCTGCAGACACTTGATTGCAATGAGAAGCAATTTATGTAAAAATTCGGTGCAATTAACATACTTTAAAGTTTACGTCAAAACCTGAGTACAATCACCTTGACCAGATATGAGAGCTTTAGCTTCTTACTGTTTTCATAAGAAGAATTCATTTACATTAGACCCTGTTTTTTTTTTGTTTTTTTTAGGAGGGTTAAAGGGACTATATGTAACATTCAAAAATACTGCGTTTGTAGCGATACCGCATGCCTGTTAGGTGAACTGCACCAGTAACCTGTTGCTCGCTCTCCCTCGCGTGCTTGTCATACGTGCTCGTACGTACACAAACGAGCATCATCGGCCGCGAAACACTGGATATTTACCGACATAATGTTTACAGAGGAGGTAAGTGTTCATACACATGTGAAAGTCTGTGAAGGAGTCTGTGGGTCTGTATTCATTCTCCATTCTACAAACCACAGTCTCTGCAGGCACTGGCTGAGAGCAGGAGTGTGTGATGAGTTTGTCCGCCTTTGAGAGCTCGTAGGGTGGATAGAAGTGTGTGGAAGGCGGCCTCTGGCTGTGGAGGTGAAGACCGGGAGTGTGTGATGAGTTTGTACTGTTGATCTCTGTAAGCAGGGCGGAGTGAGAACACATCAACATATTTTGTTTTATTTATATATTATTTTGGCACCCATTTGTCAGGGCTTCTTTTAAATGCAAAGATTGTAAGCTATCCGTTATATATCGGACTAGAAAATGAATTTGGTGTTATATTCTTCTACTGGGTCATGATCTTCTGTCTTCGCCTGGTTCACGTCTACTACTGTAAGTGTGCAATGTTCTTCATATAGTGCCAGATTGTTTCTTAAGAAGTGTGTTTCTTAATGTTACTGTTGATGAATGAATGTTGTGTGCCTTAAAGTGAAGGTATGTCCTAATCTTGTTGTTCTATGTATAATATATCGACTGTTACATAGGGTTACATATTCTAGTGACGTAACCCATTGGTTACTGAAGGGGGATTTGGAAGCCCATCAATGGCGGTTGCCATATTGAAAATGCTCTCTCAACCTTACTTTTGGTCAACATAATGAGATGTAGCTGAGGCGGATATTACGCCTCCTCGGGAACAGCTTCAACGTACCATCGTGCAGTCATACCAGTATTATGCATGAATCTTACAAACTCCACTTTATTTTCTTCCTTTACAGATTTTGGCGAATATCATCATCTTCATGTGTGGCAACATGGCGGGGGCGTACCACAAGCACCTCATGGAGTTGGCCCTGAAACAAACTTATCACGACACCTGCAACTGCATCAAGTCCCCGATTAAACTGGAGTTTGAGAAGAGACAGCAGGTAAAGTGGTAAATACGTCTTAATGACCATTGAGACAGAGAAAGTCAGTCAGACAGGCAGTGATTGAGTACGTGGAGTATGTTTGTTGGTGGAAATGACGTTGATTATAATAATGATGGGAGTCAATTTGTGTACAAATGAGGATTGGATTTTGTAAACATTTGGGGCGAGTGTGGAGGGAATAGTGATGATGACTATTATGATGAAATTATGAGACCAACATAATGGCACACCCAGGATTTTAGGACTAATAATTCATCCTGAGAAGAATAACTGATGGTGATTCACAAGCTTTCTTTTCTTTTTTCTTTGTCTTATTTATGTCACTGTGTTCTCTTTGCACACATTTCTCATTGATCACTGAAATTAGTTAGTGGAATATGTTCACACATGGCTGTCAGTGGTTGGTGCTTATGGATGAGGAAGCAGAGTCCACAGAGGATTCATGTCCTGAGTTTGGCTTTACAGAATGTGGTAACTGTTAATGACCTCAGTAAGTGTGATGAGTCCCTGGAGCATCCTGCATGTGCTAAATCCTCTGCAGTAAACGCTCTTTAGCACCCTGTGACTGCTGTCAGAAGTCTGTGCAGTTGATACAAATGCTGTAATGTTATTTTTTTTTATTTGTTTGTTATTTAGTTGATCATTAGCCTTTCTAGTATCTAAGCTTTGAAAGTCCATCTGTATAACTTTACAGTGGTATTTTTTACATGTTTTTTTTCCTAGCACTGTAATCTTAAGTGATTGGGCTTTGATACAGCTTCAGGCTTTCAGGATTACATTGCTAAACATGAGGGGATCCAACAGCATTCTTAATAGTGCTTATTGACTCATATAATGTCTCAGATAATAGAGATAAAAAACAGTGATAATACTGGGGACCTCATTTTACATGATTGAGCACAATTAAGAAACACAAAGAAAGTCATATTTTGTTGTTTCAAGGAACTATATCTATTTACATGAGCATCATTTACAAGTTTAATCAATACAAAGTAGGAGTGTCAAATGATTCATTATTTTAATCCAATAAATTTCTGATTTTTAGTCCTTTTTAACAATGTAAGGCAATTCTTACCAGCTTCTTCATCTAGGAATCAAATGAATGCAAAGAAATGTTCTTCATGAACTTGACTTTTAGATTTATTTGAATAAGTGCTGCACTGTTACACCAGTGTGGTTTTAAACCATCACTTAGAGGTACGAGACAGCATTAAAGTGCTTATTCTGTGACACATAGTGTTTTTTCACAATTCTGTTACACATGAGAAAATATACAGGAGAACATGTACAAAATGATTCACTGATGTCCAAAGATACCCAAGGTCATGCAACAATGCAACATTATTTTCATTTTTCAGTTTAGTTGTGTTCTCTCTTTCCTTATAGACCTGAGTCATCCACAATATTCACCGGCCTTGGTCAGTTGCAAGCGCTAGAGTTTAATACCTCGATGATGTTAATCCACAGGACTGATTAGTTCAACCAGTAAAGCCCGGATGTGGTAGCTTGATCAAACTTGAAGTACTTTGATAATGTTTTTATTCCATTTGACACAAGAGCGTCATACTTTTTACTTTTCAACTGAGCTGTCTGGGGGTTTGTTTTCAAAAGCGCAGTGTTGTTGTTATTTACAGTTTCTGCAGCATCAGAAAGGAAGCTTACGTAATGCGCTGAGTGGGGACACAGTAGAACTCGATTAACTTGATTAAAAAAAAAAATATATATTGCATAAATCTTGGACCCAGCTAGCTTCTGAATACAGCTGCCTGCGTTGTAGCTCGTGGCAAGTTATGTAGTCAGATGAGGGGAGTGAAACCAGCTGTTGTTGTGAACAACCAGGCTTTGGGTGGGGCTAGTTATCCCTATGGGTGAATTCTGCTTGTGTTGTTAGAACTGTCATGAGTGGAGCTGATAATGCCTCAGGTTGAGCATCTCGCAGCAGCCCCGGAGTAACTGCTGCGGTGGCGACAGATGGTAGTAACTGTGCAGAGAAACGTTCCTCTAAGGCGCTCATAATGTATGCTGTTTGGTGCATGCTTTTATCCAAAGTGCTCTGCTGTACAGTGAGTGGATACATTTTCAGTATGAGTGGTCCAAGGGGCCCTACGTGGATTCATCATAAACTCAGATCTCTGCCAGTGTTAGCATCCTCCACAGACCTCCACTTATGTACAACTCTCTGAGCCCCAGCAGAGCTAAGGGTTCATAATCAATGGTGCAAAACCTGTCAAGTTCAGGGTGACATTGGTTTAATTAAGTGCTTCCTCTTGTCATGAACGTCTCATAACCACGAGAGGAATTATATTTGCTCATTACTGAACTGGTTGAATAAAACCTACAGCAGCCTCAGAGAAAACTGACTAAAAGTTAAGGATTTATAAATAATAGTTGTGAGAAGGATCTGTCTTCTGCTGGCTGCCAATGAAATAATGAGCAGTGTAATACGTTTACTTTGAGGAGCAGAAAGTCAACCTCACACAATGTAGTGTCCAATTAACCATGACTTTGTACTTGAAGCATTCACTCTGTCAGCAGAGTTAAATGTTTAAAACTGAATTTTGAAATGAAAACAAAACAATTGTAAGTTTGCTGAAAAAAAACAAACTTTCAATTTAGTAACATCATTTTCCAAGCATTGGTACCTGAAGTTTGTCTTTATCAATAAAGCTTTGCCTTTTTTTGCAACAGCATTACTTCATATCACTCCAAATCTTGGGTCATGTGACTGAGATATGCTCATCGAGACTTTTGGGCAATTTGTTGAGAACACTCTGAGTCGGAGCTATTAAACTAACTCATGGGTGCCGTCTGAAATGAGATGTTTTCCTATAAGAATCCTTCACCTATTTATTCTTTGATCTAAATTGCTTTAAAATGTAATACCCTGCATGTTTTCTTTGATGACCCTGAATCTGCCTGCTTAATGTCTTCTGTCTATAATGCCATTAGGAGCGTCTCCTGCTGTCTCTGCTGCCGGCTCATATTGCTCGGGTGATGAAAGCGGAGATCATCCAGAGACTGAAGGGTCCAAACTTCGGCCAGATGGAGAACACAAACAATTTTCACAACCTCTATGTTCAGAGACACACTAACGTCAGGCAAGTATTCTTTATTTTTATAAACCATCATTACTACAAAGCAGTACTGTATTGTACTTGTAAAGCATATATGACAGTGTCAAACATGAACACATAACGCTACCTTGGTTTATGTGAATGGTTTTGATGAACACAGTTGCTTATAACTTAGCTTTTCAAACCCATTGTATGTCATCACATTGATTAATTTATGTGTCCTCTCTCTAGTATACTGTATGCTGACATTGTGGGATTCACACGGCTGGCCAGTGACTGCTCACCTGGAGAGCTGGTGCACATGCTGAATGAGCTGTTTGGCAAATTTGATCAAATTGCCAAGGTAAACGATTCATTACTTGACTCTGTAACAAGTGATAACTGTGCTTTTTCATTCAGAGGCTGTACAAAAAAGAAAAAAAAAAACATGATATATGATCATAAAAAACCTGCTTTTGATGATGCTACTTTTATTTATGGTCACTGTTTGTTGCTTTGTGAGGCATTTATTGAATTCCTGCAAATAATTGCTCGTAGATAATTTTGATGCTGCACTGAGAAATTGACAATGCAGATTTAATCCAACGTTTGCTGCTTACTTCTTACCAAAAAATGTTTTTCTTTCAGCTATCTTAACCTTGAGCTGTACATAGCATGTCTGAATCAGTTTAATCATACACTGTAAAACAGATCAAAGGAAATGAAGAGAGTGAGAATAACAGAGTAAAATAAATTGTAGCTATGAGGCATGCTGAATATAAAGAACAAGTTAGATTTTTGTATGAAGAGTAATAATGTGATAATATCTAAGAGCCTCACAAACTGTCCATCAAAAAAACCTCTGTTCGACCCTCTGTGTCTGAGTCTGTTTCAACTTTCTATTCGTAGGAAAATGAATGTATGCGGATCAAAATCCTCGGTGACTGTTACTACTGTGTGTCCGGTCTGCCAGAGTCTCTGCCCAACCATGCAAAGAACTGTGTGAAAATGGGGCTGGACATGTGTGAAGCCATCAAGTAAGTACCAGTTGAATGATGGGGCTGCTGATAAATGGTTGTCTCAATTCTGAATAGCTTACTTCTCTGTCACTTTAAAGTATGTCACAAATAGTCCTAAAAACTGCTCCAAGTTTTTGAAGTGCTAATGTAGTTTAAATTTTTGACATGATGTGTTCATATCAAACATATCACATCATCTGTCCTGAGATTAAATTCACTTAAATAAAGTGACAAATTACTTCATGCTACTTTTTGTTTGTGTTAAGTAAGTTTAATCCTGAAGACTCGGAAGAGTCTCATTAAACTCCTAGAATTTTAAGGACTGTTTTTGAATATCTGCTTTTCAATGGTTGTTCAGGTATGCCTTTAAACACACAGCTTTCTGACTGAAGCACCATTCATCTTAATGATGACAAGTACTCACTAAGCATCAGCTCAAATCCCATTAACTTTTGATTGCCAATTAAGCTTCATCAAATGTGAGGTGTTGAGTGTGAGGTCTTATCTCAACTTCACACATCAATGGGAGCAGAAAGAAGGAGGAGGCTGATAAACAATTAAAGGAGATAAAGACCATCAATCATAAAGTCGAGCTGTGGAATATTTGATACTGAATATCAGGTTCAGCAATTGTTTTTCCTGTGATTTTTTTTTTCTTCTCTCCAGTGTTTTAGTTGTCTGCATTCCCCATCAGCGAACATGCATTTCCTCTCTTTTCTAACGAGACGTACAGTTAGGGTAATGATTTTTCTTCTTTCTTCACATTACAAGGGTTTTCTTTTGGTGTTTGACAGGAAAGTTCGAGATGCGACAGGGGTCGACATCAACATGCGTGTGGGCGTGCATTCTGGGAACGTCCTGTGTGGTGTGATTGGACTCCAAAAATGGCAGTATGACGTTTGGTCACATGATGTAACGCTGGCCAATCACATGGAGGCAGGAGGTGTACCTGGGTGAGTTAACTGGAAGTAAAGCAAAAGCACGTTTGCACGAGGTTACAAAACATTATTTTTTTGTGATACCTTGAGTCTCCATCAATTTGTCTCTTGTTACTCTGTATCTTTTCTTAAAGATACCAGAAGGATACCCTGATACATTTCTATTTTTCATATCTTTTTGTTGGCAGGAGAGTTCACATCACCTCAGTGACACTGGAGCATCTGAATGGTTCCTATAAGGTAGAAGATGGGGAAGGACAAGAGAGAGACCCTTACCTGAAAGAACATGGAGTGATCACTTATCTTGTCATCAACCCAAAGGTGTTGTCAGTCACACAAAATAAAAGAATACTTTGATAAAATGTCAAAAAAAAAAAAAAAGTTGCACTACTTCCTTGTTTTTTTCCCAGGTGGAGCGTTGGAGCCCACAGCATCATTACAGACCCAGACCCACGCTATACGGAGCAAAGATGAGAGCATCAGTCAGGATGACCCGCTACCTGGAGTCCTGGGGAGCAGCCAAGCCCTTCGCCAACCTGCACCACAGAGACAGCATGACTAACGAGAACGGGAAGATCAGCACTGCTGTGTGTGATTTTATTCTAAACATATGTTGTGATTTTTGTGGATGGGGAAGCTCAGATCAACCTCGTAACCCGCCTCTTTCCTCTTTGCTCTGTGTGTAGGACGTGCCAATGGGGCAGTATCACTTCCAGAGGAGATCGGAAAGGCAAGCTGCTCATTTTTCAGCTCCAGCACGATTTTCCTTTGGCAGGATAATACTCGTCTCTTAACAGTACAGAGACAGACGACAAGATGTTTAATAAGACTAGACTTCTGCTCAAAGCTGGGATGTGGGTGACTAATACTATATAATCCTTAGAGATATTGTGTCTCTTTTCTTTGTTACACATTAAAGGACAAAGTCTCAGAAGAAACGTTTTGAGGAGGAACTTAACGAGAGGATGATCAGGACCTTTGATGGGATAAATGCACAAAAGTATGGGTCATTTTTAAACTCAGAGAAGATTACAACATAATGTATCTTTTTAATGTAGCGGAAATGTAACTGAATATCTACCCATTTTTATCTTGATTGAACAACCTTCAATGTTATGTATTAAGACATCTTTTAAACCTTTTACAGTTTCTTTATCCTCCTTTTTTTTTATCTTGTCTTTACAAATAAGTATTAATATCCGTCTCAATGCTTCCAGACAGTGGCTCAAGTCTGAGGACATCCAAAGAATATCGTTATTCTTTCACAACAAATCCTTGGAGAAAGAGGTAAGTAAAGGGGGTACAAAGACAATCACAGAAGCTCTCATTACTGCTGCTCCCTCGCATTACCATGAACTCTTCTAAACTGAAGGGGGTCTTGTGATGTCTGAGTGGCCAGCTGCGGAGCTTCAGTGTTAATTGTAAAAGGCCTTCTTTTTAATCTTGACCTTCTTCCCTCTCATTTCAGTACAGAGCAACAACTTTACCGGCCTTCAAATACTACGTCACCTGTGCCTGTTTGATCTTCTTCTGCATTTTTATTGTGCAGATTCTCGTCCTTCCAAAGTACGTGGGCTGTAATTCAAACCTTTATAAGACTAACATACTTTTTTTCATACAGAAGGCTGTTTGTGACACATTTGTATCCTTGTGCTTTAGAGATGTTATATAGTTTGTAACACAATAATTTAAATGTACTACGTGTTATTTTGTGTAAAGTCCATTGGTATGAAAATTTAAGTAAACTAAACTTGATAACTTATTTTGTTTGTGATTTTTAGGACATTTGTCTTGGGAATATCCTTTGGAATGGCTTTTCTTATCCTGTCCTTGATTCTCTTCATTTGTTTCATCGGACACTTCTTGGTGAGTTAATGAGTCCGCCTGTATTTCATGTGGATACGCTCAACTCCTAATGTGTGCTTGTGTGCTTAATGTTTGTCCTAATGTCTTACCAAAGCAACATGAGTGGTCCAAGGGCCCCTCTGGTCAGCTCTACAGCTCATTTAGTGCCCTTGTTGTTACTCTAATTCCCCCTTTGATTAACTCGAGTGCCACTGTGACACATTTTAATCCTATCTTAGTGCAGGAAACAGGTGAAGCCTTGTGCACACCACTGCTGTAGTGGATGCCTCTGGAGACAACTATAAGACATGCATAGATTTATCAATAGAAGGTCAAACTAGATCATTCCTGGTTTTCATCGTTGTAGTGATTTGCATAGGACTCTCGTAGTGCATGCATCATGTGTTTGCCTTTAAGATATTTAGAAAATGCCGACTTATTTTGTGGTTTATGCCATCTGAAATTTAAAAACACGATTTCTAACTGCCTTTAAATGCCCTCTTCATGTCTGCAGATATTGACTCTGCAGTTGTATTAAGCCACTTGAAGATAGTGGAGGGCTTCCAGCTCTCGTCTGTGTTACTCCGTGTTTAGTAAAGCTTAATGAAAGAACAGATAAAAGAAAATGGGGGTGGGGGCGATAAAAAAAGTAATGACTATTAAAACTTTATAGGTCCTGTGTAATTCTGTAACCGCAGGCAAGTACAACCAATCCTCCCCAATGTTTTTTTTTTTTTTTTTTTTTTTTTTACATTACAGAAACATGGCTGTCTGCCTCTCTTCTGCACTGTGCTCCCCAGGCTTAAAAAACAAAACACAACACTTGAAAGCTAAAGTTGACACTCATCCTGCTGCCTTTTGTCAGCTTCATTTGGCATTTCTTCACTTCATGTTATTGTTCCCTTCTTCCAGATATCCCAGACAGTCTTCCCAAACTTTTTCTACAGCTTCTGTTTAATAATTCAGAATCAGCCCAGAGGTCATGAATCCATAACACTAATGTATATGATTCACTTGGCACAGTGTAAAAAACTGTATTTTAGTTTCATTCAGTTCCTCATGCCACACAGGGACATCAACAATGAAAAGATTCCTTTTCTCCATTAAGAGTTTTAGGACAGAAAAACAGGCTTTTCATGAACAACATAAATATTTTATTGAATGAGTGAATTATTCAATAGGACTTGAATCAGGATATTTTTTATTACAATCATAAATGAGGACTGTATCATTTCAAAGGCAGCCACAGTGTCCCTCATGCACTTAATCCCTGAATATTAGAAGTATTTATTCCAAATGATAGCTATACATATTTTTATCTCCTAATGTTATATTTGACATCTGAAAGAGTGGATAATTTTAACCACCCAGGAGGTTTCATTTTTAAGGTTTCACTGTAAAACCCCAACATGCTTCACCGTGCCTGGTTGTTTTATTTCTGTCTCAAAACAAGAGATTCAACTTTGGGAGCATTTCTTGAAGAAACATTGTCACTGTTGGATGCAAATTATGGTTTGATTGCTTTGAAAGGTCGAATATGGTGATTAAGTGACTTGCATATTCTGCTGATCCTGTTACTGTATAACATATTCCACTTACATCCACCCTGATAGATTCTCTTCTATGTCTAAATCTACCCTTTTCATCAAGTCATGCATACCATTAAGTGCTGGTCTAGAGGTGAAATTGCGTACTAATTCCATGTTTTCAAAACAAAATTGTGTCCCACTGGCTCTACATTTCAACAATAATCCTGCTGGTGCATGATACATTCTGCCAGCCCTGATTTATTGTATTGTAATGTGCACCCCTGAGCTATTCAAATGTCACATCCACTCAGGCCCACATGCTCGGAAATTGCTCGGAGATTGCTGTGAATCAAGCAAACAATTCTGGCTTTTGGCAACAGGCCGAGGCAGAATTCGCAGCAACCTGGGGAGATATCATTCCCGCACGTTATATTCAAATTTAAAATATAAATATTTTAAAGTCATTATGTGTTGACTGTCAAGTATAGCTGTGTTAAAATGAAGGGCATGATTGCACATTGGGTACTTGGCTTACAATAACAGCTCAGTAATGACCTGATTGTAAAGCAGGAGGTTGAAGCCACCTAGACAACAACCCTTAGTTTTAATAAATGTCAGAAAATTGACATGGCAGTCTGAATGCTTTGTGGTGGCTGTATAAACTGTCACGGTTGCATCATTTCACAATGACTGAATCACTTGTAGTGGTCTTTTTGTGCTGCTGTTATTTCATGCAGTTTGAAGTATATTGCAGCATGTGTCATTAAGTTGATAGGAAACCTCTTGTCCATTATTGTATGACTCCAGAAGCTGCGGTTATTGGGAGTTTAAAAGTAATAGGTGCTTCAGTTGTACTTTCCCTTTCAATTTCACAGTAATTTCCCATAGTCGACAGAAATTCTTCATTTGTTATTGTGCAAGTATCTCATAATATGCATGTCCCTGCCATTATTATTTTTCACGTGTTTTTTTTGTGTGTTTGATCCTATCTGCAGCCTGTGATATCTAAATCATGTTGTTCTGCTTGGAGTAATATATTCCTGTGTCTTTGTGTGTGTGTCCCTGCAGCACTTCAGTAAAAGCGCCTCTACTTCTTGGATGTGGCTGCTGAGGTCATCAGTCATTATTGCCAACAAGCCATGGCCCCGCATCACTCTCACCATGACGACCACAGCTCTAATACTCATAATGGCCGTCTTCAACATGGTAAGCTTTTATGTGCAGGTTCTGCGGGATGGGAGGGACACCAGTTAGGCTTCATAAGGAATGAAGAGCTACGACCGTTTAGATGCCAAATGATATTACTTGGTATTGGATGTAGGAATGCAGCATGAAGTCATATGAAAAACGAAAGGCCACTAGTGGTTTTAATGAAAAGGATCTAGGAACTTTAAGATTGTATACATCCAACAAACTTTCATAGTTACTGGTGTGTTGCTGAGATAATATTATATTAAACAACTTAAATATTTATTACTACATAGGTAAAAAATGATACTGTGCTACAGCAGAACTTTTGTCTAACATTTTAATTAAATGTTTATCTCTGTGCTTTTGGTTTCCTTTGTTCAAAAGACCCAAATAAACCAGATATTTCAATACTCAGGCAAATGCTGGAATGGAGTTTTTAGTTTTTTACCAAGCCTTATATATCCTTCAGCTCATTTCAAAGATTATGATTTCTATACATTACTGTGCAGTATTTGCGTGAAGTGATAACAGACTGAGTTTATAACAGTTGTCATTTTTTCCACTCAGCTCTTCATCAATTTTTAAGTTGATTCTGTTTTTCTGCGGAGGGAAAAAAAAGAAGATCAATTAAAAAGGCTTGGTTAAAGGTGAAATAGTACCCCAAGGCTTGTGGTGAAGTTGAGTGATAAAGCACGGTGTCAGGATCCTGGTTTTAACCTGCACACAAATCGATTTCAGAGATTATAATCTTGTTTTGCAGCTGATGCGGGTCACTTGCTCTGGGGGGGGGAAGAACCACATTAAGTTGGCTTTGCTCGGTTTACCCTGCAGGGTTCACTTTTAAGGACATTATTGAATGGTTGTCACTATTGCCCTCTTATCTAATGAGACTCTATTTTCCTACGGCAATTACAATGAAGACTAGGGTTTTTCTTCCCCAAACACGGAGGTGTAGGCCAAGCGGACAGAGAAAGTGTGTTTAAAATTTGCATGTGAATGGTTTGGATTGTTTTCTGCAGTCAATTTTTGCTGACTTTTTTTTTTTTTTTTTACAGTTCTTTTTGGAAGAGAATTTGTTACCTTCTGTTCCTGTTTACAATTCATCCAATGAAACTTTGGTTTACCCTAATGGACAACTAATCACCTTCCCAGGAAGAAATAATTTCTACCTTCCTGTAAGCGGAGTTCAACATTATCATTATCATTCTCCTCACTGAAGCTTTCAAATCAACCAACCTGTCCTTCTCTTCCTCTGTTTTTCCAGTATTTAATTTACAGTTGCATTCTGGGCCTCATCTCATGCTCGGTTTTCCTGAGAATAAACTATGAGCTGAAGATGATCATCATGTTGACCGCTGTGGTGGTTTACAACATCATTATTCTACAAACACACGCCTCTCTGCTGGATGAATACAGCAGATTTCTGTACAAGACTGAGAGCCTGGACAGGTAGGTGCACAGTGACAAAAACAAAACAGTCAAGAGCGCTTGACAGAGGGATTTAGAGAGTCAGTGCGTGTGAAAAGAGAGAATTTAGTGACCCGGAGAGGAGTATAGGCAGTTACGTTAACCTGAAAATCATGTGAGAAGGTAAAGAGGTAAGAAATAGAAATCAGATTTACCATGAGGTCTTCTTTCAGTCAAGCGAGTCAAAAATAGCTTCAAATGGAGGCACCCAGGGGGCATCGTTTGCAGGTGCCACAACCACTTAAACTGGTTTCTCTCGATGTCGATATCTTCCCTATAACCTTCTCTTTCTCTCAACCTGTTTGTACTCGCACACAGCCCCTATAGAGGAAGGGAAGGAGGTAAAGAAATTGTGCAGTAGACCATTCATCAGCAACCCATTGATTACTTCACAAAGCAGGCCACCTTAGAAGAGCCTTTAAATGATGTATTCAAGCTTTGTGTTGGGTTCATACACATGGGTCGGTGTATTGTAGACATTATCTACGATAAAGTGTTGAAGTTGGATTTAAGGTTCACTTTTTGAATTTTGGTTTGTATAAATATTATAGATACAAAACATATGCAAAACAGCTGTTTTACACCCCTAGAATATAACAAACTACAGTTTAATCTTGACCATCTTCAGCCTTCATCAGTGATGAGACGAACACCTATCTGTGAAAATAGATGTATTCATATTGTTAAGTAATGTTATGCTAGAGGTAAGGTTGTAGGTACACTGCAGATACTGATGCTCAACAGAACCTCACATGTTTAGTGTTTGTGCATAAGCAAAGGGAAGAACCATCACTCTGTCCACTCTTCCTGCGTGTTGGTATCACAGAGTATTCAGCTTCAACAAGTCTTACACATGCAACGATTTGCATCACAACTATTGGGCCGGTCCGTTTCTGACAGTTTATCTCGCAGTAATTCAGGATGATCATCTCAAAAGATTGAGCCAACACAAACTAGTTTTTGGATCAGGTAGATTGTGTCACCATACTGCCTTTTTGTCAGGCTATCACATCTGTAAAAAAAAAAGAAAGAAAGTATATTATGAAAAATAAGGCCCACCATATGAAGAAGTTTACAGCAGTATTATTTCAAAGTCTCTGACCCCTTTAATCAACATTTTGGTAGATCTCAAACAGTGAGTCTCCACTATTTAAAAATAATATACATCAATACCAAACACAATGTCTATAACTTCATAATACACAACTAGAAGCTTAATTTGAATGAACTAAAAGTCTTAACTTTAACTTATAACATTTTGAGCAGCCTTCTCTAAGAATGTTGAAGTATGAAGCATATGATGACATATGTATATTGAGTGTTACAGTGAAGGTCCAATCAGTCTCTATCTGATTGGTAAATAAAAATTGGAAGGCTAATGCCAGCAAAACCTTTGTTCGTTCTACAATGTGGCCTGATCCACAATTCAAACAGCTATAGTACAACATTATGGTCATTATACTGTAAGTAGCAGCTACAACCAGCAGCTACAAAAAACTGTGAGCTTTGACAATGTCATGAAACATGTGATCAGTTTATACAAACCAGCAAACCATTCATATCCCCCCTGACAGCAATGAGTCTGAACTTTGTCATCAGTGAGGTCAAATCAGGCTTCATCTCGTCAGAGTGTTCCCTACAGCTTTGTCCAAAAGAGAGGGCCCTTGTTTTCTTATAAGGTCAATGAAAGGGTAGTGTCACATAAGCGTCTGCTCTGAATGATGATGTTTGACAGAGTTCAGTCACATAATAACACAAAAGTTAGTTACAGTGAGAGTCAGGCCTTTTGTGTGAGTTCTAGTCAAAGTCATGTGCAAGCTTCTGTAACATTCAGAGTGAACTACAGGATACCTTTTATGATTATTTCCTTCCCTGGATTTTTATTTCTCTGCAAGATTTATGGATACATAACTTAACCTTTTATTGATGTAATAGGACCATTTAGTACCTCCTTGAAAATGATCTGAATTTTACTGTTAACAACCTTATTTCAAAGTAAAACTAATATTAGTGCATTATTTTACTGCTTCTTTGCTGACCTCATCAATCACTTGTTCCGTGCTAACTTAAAAAAGGAAAATGAAATGCAAAAAGTATGAAATTTAACACATATTGATATTTTTCACAATTTTGCGCGCATGTCCTGACATATTTAGTAATACTGTTTCTGTATCCATCTGTATCGATGTAGACCTACATACAGCCAATTTGTATTATACACTAAACAGTGATGTCAGTGTTCAGATATAGGCTGAACAGACTGCATTGCAGACGGCTGTTTAGATCATTGTGGCAAAGATTTGAACAGCACTCGTTTAAATGAAATGAAAGTCCCATCCAAGTTTTAAACATTTACACTGGTACTGTCATGCGCCCTAAACTTTTTGAACCAGTGACCAAACAAAGTCTCGCCAGGTTAAAGTGCATCATGTTGTTAGTTTGTGTGCTACTTGGATTATAAATTGCTTGAGTAAAAGTTTAAACGTACTGTCAAAAGTATGCATTTCCAAAAGTTAGTGATCATTTTCCATCAACATGCTCCCCACATTCTGCCATCATTCATCAAAACTGACCCAACTTTTCTCATCACTCCATTTCATCACATTTTATATTCCACAGCCTTCACTGTAGCCAGCATTTCAGGGAATTAGCTGCTTAATACGGATGGGCAGGATAATGTGGTAATAAGGAGTAAAATCTGTTTCTTTGAGACTGTAAGCGGGAAGTCTGGCCCACAAATTTGTTCCACATTACACGAGCAGAGAGCAAGTAAGGCCAAGCGGAGACATGCACTTGATGGAAAGTAATCCTCAGGGCCTGTGTGACTGATCTGGATTTGGTTTCTCTTTACTCAATTCATTCGTCCAACATGTTGTGTGATTGCTTTTTTATAATGTACTAAAAGAAACTATTCTTAAAATGGATTTGTAACTCTCGCTTTCAAGTGGCCAGCCAGAAAGAAAGAGGGTTGTAAAGACATAAAGTTCAGAACAGTCCACAGTCGCTCTGTAGACTGCAAACAATTAAATACGTCTTTTTGACAGCACCTATTATGGTTTTACTGGAATAATAATGAGATTTTCTAATTCATTGCTGGAAGCCATAGTAGCAAATTGAGGTCATTGTAGATACTTTATTCAAAACAAAACTTGTGAAGCCTGCAGGGACAATCACAATGTATTGTAAGAACTTTAAAAAGAGTCACCAGACTATTGAAACCTTACAATGTTCATAGTCTAAAGATTTGGTGATTTCTGTTGAGGAAGACTGCCTCATTCAACACTGAGGCGTTATCATCTGAACTTATATTTAGCTACATATTTTTTGTCATTCTGTCTAACCATGGTCATTTTGATTGATTCTGTGTATAGAATCGATTAGATAATGAACTTGGCAATTGCAGACATTGCAGGCTGTTTCCTCAGTTGTCTGCTGAGCTCTGCCCTAGATAAGAACACATTAATATGCAAAATGTGCTCGCAGAAATGAGGCTGCAGCGCTCCTGTTTGAGTCTTATCAAAAAGAGACGGCCAGACTGCACTGCTATAATAAAAAAAAAAAATCAGCTTCATTGTTGAGATAGATTAAATATGCCGTAATAGGGACAACCGCTCCTATACAGTATGTTGTGGGCTTAAAGTGCCTGCAAATCTTGAGTATATTCTGGCATGAAACCAAACATATACATGCACTGAAGTATCCTTTCTAAAGAAAAGGTGGTGGAAGCAGCTTGGAGCATTTTTTTACATGAAATGTAAAGGGGGCCCAACAAAAGAGGGAGCAGAGCAATAAAATACATGAAAGTGACTGTACTAGTATTATGTAAGTGTGTATGATATCATCGTAAACATGTTGTTGATGTACAGTGTTGGGTCTATAACGATCGTGAACACTATCTTGCTGTTTATATCTTCTTGAAAAACGTCTCTTGTAAATGAACCTCTGCTGACAGTGGAGCTCTGCCACCGGCGTGCGAAGAGTAAACAAGCTCTTGTCACAGCAAAGCAGAAGTGACAGTTTAAGCCAAGAGACAGCTTGGAATAAAATGCTCTGCTAACCAATCATGTGACACACGTCAAAGACTACTGACGGCAATCTGAATTTTTGATTAAATGTTCTCCCTCTCTGTCTTCTTTTACCTCTTTCAACCCGCCTCTTTACTTTGATCCTTTCTCTCTTTATCTCTGTCTTTATCTTTTTTCTGCCTTCTGTTTATTCTTCTCTTTATATCTACCCTTGAAGACCAGGAGTTCTCAAAGACCTGAAGACCATGGGCTCTATCTCACTCTTTATCTTCTTCATCACTCTGCTTGTGCTCGCCAGACAGGTAAGTTCACTTTGTAATAGTTTGAATGATGTTATCTCTTTTCTGTACACATCCTCACTGTCACAAAAAGAATATAGTGGTCTAGTTTGCATACATATCAGCATCTCATCTTGGTATCTTTCAGCATGTATTTACTGTTTTTCCGCTTTGTGTAGCTTCTTTTTTTCTTACAGTTTTCTTACATTATCTCATAAGTTGGCATGACCACTTTCCCTTGAGCTGTGGTTTTGATTGATGCTGTGTCAGTTTGCTGGCCTTTACACCAATAGACGCCATTGTGTGAAGCCCCAACTTTATCTTCTACATCCCTGTCACATGTCTCCTGTTGAGGGACTCTATGTGGTCCATTTAACCTTTAATGGTCTCTCTCACACGAACACAACTGACTTTGATGGATTGTTCTGCAGCTGGACCTTTCACCCGGATCATTGAGGTCCTTGATGAGTATTTTTTCCTCAGTGTCACAAGAGCTAGCTTTAAGGGAAACAAAACGAGCCTCTTGACACTCGTACTTCTACCCCCCTCTCTATAACATCTATATTACTTCAGAGATTTTGGGTCAAAAAATAGCAGATCCCATTCATCTTCGAGATGGAAATCCACTCCACAGGGTAGTTAACACTGAGCAGAGAAGGTAAAGGTTTTGGGCTTCTGTGCCACACGCGGTACAGGAGAGGCATCACAGGAGCAGTTTGTATGGCCTCTCTTAAGCTGCTCTGGGCCGGTGATTTAAATCAGCAAGGTTTGAGCTTCAACGGTGGACTGAGATTTAGTAGCCAGGAGACTCAGGGACCAGAGACTGGCAACTCTGTAGAGATGTTTTCCTCTAAGTCCAGTTATTTTTGGGTTTATGCTACACTGAAGGGCACTTACTGTACTGCAGAGATTGAGAAGTGGGACACTGTTCTCTGAAGCTGCTGCACAGACTTGAATATTAATATCAAATGCATTTATTTAAAGTAACAAAGGGCTGTTTGACTGAAAACTGAGGTGGAAACACAGTATGTAAGGTTATGCATTAAGGATATTGTACATGCATCGTTGTGACTAAGCATACATTTGCATGCATGTTTTATTTGTGTGCTTTAGAATAGACCTGAATGCAGACTGAAGCAGCAGTACTCTCAGTGAGAGGAAGCATGGACAGGGTAATATTCTTGTTTATATCACAGCTGATCAGTTAATGGCCAGCAGCTGATCCCCTCAGCAATGCTCTACACTTTCTTTCTCTCTGTGTATGCATGCATCGTGTGTCACAGCTTTACTGATAAGACACCCACAAAACAAGTTAATTGGACAATTGGACGTCCCCCCCCCCCCCCCATCACATTACGCTGAACATGTGTTTTATGAATTATTATGTGAGGTTTAAATACATGTGAGGTTTTTTTCCACAGCTGTAGAGAAAACTGGGAACGTATGTTTCTGAACAAGTTTAGGTCCTTATGTCAGTGTGAAAACTGATTTAACACTTCCTGTGTGTAAACGCACACATCTAGACATGAATATGCTGTGATTGAGTTAGAGTAGCAAACAGCACATTACTGGTGTCCCCAGCTCAACGAAAAGGCACACGTTACATCGAATATTACTGAGAAATGTATTACTCAAAATTTCTACTCACTCTGTGTCACTAAGATCCGGTGTGTATTAAAAATACACTTCATCTTTGTCCCGCCT
The DNA here is from genome assembly GCF_963930695.1 of Labrus bergylta. Taxonomy (NCBI): domain Eukaryota; kingdom Metazoa; phylum Chordata; class Actinopteri; order Labriformes; family Labridae; genus Labrus; species Labrus bergylta. The sequence continues at coordinate 6,362,723 of NC_089202.1, read as the reverse complement.
GCTGTTGACTCATCATGTCACTTTCTCCGCCTGATAGTTTTTCTGTTAGAACATCATACAAACATATCCTCTTTATCAATGAGGTTCATGGTGTACTGCTTGGAAACAGGTTTAAATAGAGTCATCGTCAAAGAGCGCCTGAGCTGTGAGGAAGAACATTACCAAATGTACCCTTAATAGTCATACCTCTTCTGAAATATTGACTTACGCTAAGCCTGCTCTGTGTTCTTATTCTCAGTGTAGTGCTGTTTAAATAATCCTGTTTTGCTATAACCAGAGCCACAACACTGAATTGATGTCTTTCTTCATGGGGGTCATGTGACAGAACTGTGGCCTGCTGTTTTTCAATGTTCCTTTTCTGTCTTGGAGCCCTGCTGGGCTTCACTCTTGTAGCTGTGTCTATTTGTTTTCTCTGTGACTTGATGGAAGCAAGCTGTACAGCTGTACCTTCAGTCTCTTCACCTCTGTGTCCTCTTGTAACAGAATGAATATTACTGTAGGTTAGACTTCCTGTGGAAGAACAAGTTCAAGAAGGAGTGTGAGGAAATCGAGACAATGGAGAACCTCAACAGGGTTTTGTTGGAGAACGTCCTGCCAGCACACGTCGCAGAGCATTTCCTGGCACGAAACTGGAAGAATGAGGTAGGCGTTCATGTTGTTGTTGTTTTTTGTGTGTAATAATGAAAGTTGTGTTGTGACAGAAGGCTGCAGGACAGATGTGTTATGTTTCACAGAGGTCTTGCAGTACCAATGGCTACATGCCACAACCCATTACATGTATCCATTCATTAGCTGTGATGAGGCGATGCAGAACAAGCTTCATACAGAGATAATCAAAGTTCATACAACTCATCTGACATGTGTCTATAGTTTCCTACCCTGCTGCTTAGAATGTTTTATTCAAATGGTTTTCTACCTTAAAATCAGCATGGGTATTGGTATACTATGACAACCATGACCTATTTTAGTGTGGTTTTCTTCCATTGAAGAAAAAAAAAAAAGATTAAACAAAAATAGCTTGTTATTAGTCGAAGGTACCCGCTGTATTCAAGATATGTATATCTTATATTTGTTTTATCTTTAAAATCACTTTTCTAAAGAACTAGTTGAAGTAATAAGGTTATGAATTAACTTTAATGATGTCAGAAGATTGGGAGACAGTAATTTAAGAATCTGCTGACATGCCTTTGAGATGTTCTCATTCATGAAACACTTTATCTCCTGAGAACTTCTCCCACTGAGAGCTGTGCCAGTAAAAGTTGTACATCTTTGAAAGCTTAGAGGACGTGGCGTGTTGGAGGTTACGGGAGTTTAAATAAAAATGCTGCTTCTGCTGCAAATGTACTAAATAAAGAGTCAGCAGATGACTCTATTCTGCACTTGAACAGGATCCAGGAGAAGCTGCTGCTCTAATGGATTTTAGAGTTACTGTAATTTGGATGGTGGTTTGGATGATTTGCCTTCTTTCATTTTTCTGTCTGGTTTATAGCTTGTGTATTATCCACCTCTGCGGTCTCACTTCTGACTTTTTTTTTAAAAGAACGCTGTCGAGTATTGAAAAAAAAATCTTTTTCATACACAGAAAACTCTGAAAATTGTCCGTTAGAAGCCAGAACTGAAATTTTAAAAATGTTTTTTGCTGCCATCCAATGCTGACTACGGTGCTTCGTCTCCTCCGTTTTGTCTTGCAGGATCTGTACCACCAGTCCTACGACCTGGTTTGTGTCATGTTCGCCTCGATCCCAGACTTTAAAGAGTTCTACACCGAATCTGACGTCAACAAAGAGGGATTGGAGTGCCTCAGGCTGCTCAATGAAATCATCGCTGATTTTGACGAGGTAAAGACTATACACTCGTGCAACCTTTACAACATCCTCCACATGCATCACAAAGGCAAACCAGTATATCCTTTAAAAGCAGAGTGCGGTTGAACTGTGTGAAAATGCAAGCTACAACCTTTTGTGATGTTACCTGCATATTGAGGCTTTCAGTGGCATGCATTCAGGATGAAAAGCTTTTAACATATTCATAAACTCTGATGTGGATTCTGTTTGTATTTTTTATTTGAAGCTACTTTCCAAACCTAAGTTCAGCGGTGTGGAAAAGATCAAGACCATTGGCAGCACGTACATGGCTGCTACTGGGCTGAACGCATCGCCTGGGCCTGAGTACACATCCCAGGTAGGCTCATCACATAGATTTTCTACTTTATCATTATATTTTGCATCAACTATAACAACATCTGTGCAAAAAAAAAAAAAAAAACTCAATTATTCAGGAGATGAAAGTGTTGCTGGTTGTGTTCCTCCACAGGAACATGACAGGCAGTACATGCACATTGGGACCATGTTGGAGTTTGCATTCGCCTTGGTGGGGAAGCTGGATGTTATCAACAAACACTCCTTCAATGACTTCAAACTCAGAGTTGGTGAGTTACACATGATAGATAGTTATAAAACATAGAGCTGTGAGGGGAAGTTCGATTTGTTTTAGCTGCTCAAAATTTGCCTCTGACAATTAACTTACTGTTGATCCAGAACATTTTTTAAAACAAAGTGACAGCTCTGTGAATTTACAGAGCTTCCACCTGATGGGTTTTTTTTCAATGTTACTGATCACACACTAAAAATAGAAGATGTGAAATGATCCGACTATGATTCATATCATCAACAATGCAGCAGCAGCAGATAATTGCGATGAAATCTGAGAACACAACAAACAGGATAAGATTTCCAAAACACTCAGAGGCTTGTTTTTGTAATGAGTCATTTTGCAATACTTTGTTTTTTCATCCGGATGTTGTTTTTGACACATGGACATGAGTATTCGTCAATGCCATATTCTTCTGTGATACCATTGTCATTTTTATGTTTTAACACCCACAGGGATGTGATATGGGTTTCATTGTTTGGCTCTTCCTCAATTAATTATGATAATCCTAACATTCAAACAAATGAAACCTACCGACATTCTAAGCTAATGTTTATTTGGAATGTGAACCTGTTTTTTATCTTGTTAAGTATAAATAAATAAGGGTCATTAAGTGTTTGAATGTGGATTTTTTTTTTTTTGCAAAAAATGTAGCTTCATTTGTCAAAGGTCTACTCACACAACATATTGCTATTATAATAGCTCTGCAGGTTAGCATTATGGAGATATAAATATAAAGAGATTTTCAGGGAGGGATTAATGAATCCGATCTGTGCACTGACTGGCATACTACCCTGGTTTAAATAAAGGTAAAATAAAAAGTGTACATGTTTTAATAACAATAAAATGAAATACATGTTCACAGTGACACATATCGTCATGGCAACACAACAGCAAAGTGAGAGAGAGAGAGAGAGTGTAGAAGGAGAATTGAAGAAAAAGGAGGGTCAGGTTTCCGCTCGCTGCATGTGGTGAGAGTCAGAGTTCGATACCTTCAACCTGTCGGAGAAGATCTCAGCATGGGATGCTCCATTAACTCAGTAGTGTTTGTGCATATGATGGTTCATCCCTGCTGCTTCCAGATGGGTTTAAAATGCTCCATCAGAGAGGGATACAAGTCTTCACCCACTGGGACAGGCCTAAACCAGCAGTTGTGTTCCTGTGTGAGTCCGTGCACTTGTAGATTGTTATTCCCAGGAATCAGGAAATTGACTCAGAAGTCCTCATGGACAGAGGCCCTGTGTCATCTTAGCGCTGTGCTGTGAAAAGCTCCAGAGTCTGTTTAGTAGAGGTGCTAGGATGGCTGGGTATCAAGAGTTCAGCTGCATTTAGCTTCCACTTCATCATGTTCTGATGAAATCTTGTGAAAAGCTTTGTTTATTAGATAAGCAGTGGGACTCCCACTGAAGGCCTTTTGGAGACTTCATTTTTGATTCACCGACATTTTTCAGGTACGACATAAAATCCAGAACAAAATATAATATTCTATTTTGATATACTTTGTGCAATCTGATTCATTCAACCTTGTATAATAAAAGTGTATTTTCCTGATGTGGCAGATGAAACAAAGCGTTCCAACAAAATAATCAACCTATAACTCCACCAACCTTCAGGTTCACTTTACATCCTCAGCGTTTCCCACAGAAAGACCATCTTAATGTTACTGGGACCAAAATATTGATCTCGTAAAAAATAAAACAGTCGAAAGAAAACATTGGTCTAAAACAGGTATTATCAACCTACTGCGACCTATCTATTTCTGATACATTTAATATCTGAACCTTTTCACCAACTATGCTCCGTGTACCTGAAACCCCTGTGAAGATACACAGGAGGGAAATGTAGTGACAAAGTAAATGTGGTTCAGAGACGTCTGAATTGTGCACTGATTGCTGGCTGTACTTCGGCAGGTATTAACCACGGCCCAGTGATAGCTGGAGTCATCGGAGCCCAGAAACCACAGTATGATATCTGGGGGAACACAGTGAATGTAGCAAGCAGGATGGACAGCACTGGAGTCCTGGGGAAAATACAGGTGAGTGAAAGACACACACACACACACACACACACACACACACACACACACACACACACACACACACACACACACACACACACACACACACACACACACACACACACACACACATATATATATATATATTGAAAAAACATCTCCTATAAAGTCTATTCTATTATGTATGTTTTCATTAATCTATAAATCTGCTCCCAACAAGTCCCTGTTTGAATAATAGTGAGGTAGTTACTTAAAAAAAAAGACTGCCTAATGACCAAATTACTTATTGCATTTCCAGTATTTCCATACCATAGGGTATGAAGTCACACAGATCAGGATAGTTTTAAATTTAACTAACGATATTTCAGAGTTTTTGTGTTTGTTCATTTTTGTTGGATTTTCTTTTAAATCCTGGAAATTTTTTTTTTTTTTTTTAAATTCCAGATTTGACAGTAGTCTGTAATTTAAGAACTAACTATTTTGAGTCTCTTTAACTGTACCCTTCAAACATCAGGCTGTGTTTCTTTAAAGCAACAGTACTGCTTCAGTATCACATGTAGATGTTTGAAACGTCAGCACACATGTATTAAAGAGGCATCTCTTCTCTCTGCTTACACTGTGTGGCAGCAGGGACATTACATCAGCTCATCATCATGCAGCATATTTCAATCATCCTCTCCCTGTCTGAGCTCTGATAAGATAGAATGGTTTTTCACCTGCGTGGCTGTGGGAATCGTTCAGAGGGATGTGTAACACTTCACAGTCTTGACATGTTTGGTAGACAGATCTGCTTCCAATTGCATTCGGAGATTGACTTGGTATTTTTCAGATATGCAGAATTGTTCAAAGGCATCATGCAAATATTTTTCTGCCTGATTTTGTAACCCACAGAGGACATTTTCATTCATTTTCTTTATATACAACATGCAGCTGAAGTTCCATTTTTTTTTTGCTGAAAGTTTTTATGGTTAAGCCTCGCTTACCATCCTTGATAGTGATAGGATATCAAAGAAATTGGAGGTCACAATTCTTTACAATCTACTGTTAAAGGTTAGGGTGTTTTAGAACACTTTATCTGAGACTTAAATCCAGTTTTTGGCTGCTGAACCACAGGAGAGGTATGGTGATTCAGAGCTGCATGCCAAGAAAGCAACAGTCTGCTACATTAAAGTTAATGGTTGACAGATTTCTCTGAGCTCCTGGAAATGTTTCCCTTTGCAGAGCTGAGTGTTTTTGCCAGCAGGACAGTTACTCAGTCATGTAAAATGAGTAAATCCTTGTGATTCTCCCTGCAGGTGACGGAGGAAACCAGTCTCATCCTTCTGGCCTTGGGCTACATGTGCTCCTGTAGAGGCATCATCAACGTCAAGGGCAAAGGAGAGCTCAAAACATACTTTGTGCACACAGAGATGACCCGCTCACTGTCCCAAGGGAATGTAATGCCGTAGACTGGTTCACAAAATGCCCAATATATGCAGACATTCTTTTTACGAGGAGGAGATTTGATCTTCTCGATGCTGTCTCAACAGTGACACAATGTGACCATTGCAAGTTATGGATGCCACAGCTGTAGAATACATTTAGTCACTTATGTAAGTGTAAGTGTAGCATGTACAGCAAGTAGGCAATAATCCCTGAAATATTTGTCATTTGAATGTTGGATCCATAAAAGCCACATTTGCACTAGTGCAGACAGAGGAATCTGAAATGGTCTTTGTTAGCATTATGATGTTCTGCGGTGCTTGTGATGGTGACTATAATAAAAGCTTCCTTTAGCCAGGAACAGAAAGAACAAGCTTTATTCTGGTCACTTTACAAGAAAGAGTTCATTTTGAGTGTAAAGAGAGAGCGTGGCATAGATGTTCTTCTTGAGGAGCATCCAGAAAACAAGAATTTCAGTGTGAACTGTGAAAATAAAAGAACATAACACGCCGGTGTCATAGATACAGGGGAGTTTGGGTGAGTCAAGATGTAACGGTCAACAGGTGTGATACTAAAGTGAAAGCAAATGACACCTGCAACAAAGGGAAACCTGTGTGACCACTGTTAAAAAGGAGAAGCCGCCCTTCAGAAAAAAAAACAGCCAGCTAACAAGAAATGACGTGTGTGTACATCACTCCATCAACTTTGCTAGAAGCACGAAGTCTTGGATGTATTTTACAGGCTGAGAAGAAGAAGCATAAAAAAGAATCATCTATGAATATATTGTGATATTCATAAAAGGGCAAAGTTTCCCACAACTATCTTTGCACTTCTATCATCTTTTCTTCATGCCGTAGGTCGAATTTGGCAGAGTGGATCATATCTGAGCCGTGAGGAAGTGAAAGACAGGATTGTCTAACATGACTGGATAACAAAGGGATCAAGATGATTTAAGGGGAAATTTGAAAGGGGAAGTCAGAGCTGGGTCGGTGTACAGGGTAGCTTTAGAGTGCGTGTGGTACGGTGGTTTTGTAACAAAAGAAAATACTATCAAAAAAGTGTTTTGATGTTTTGATGCCATTGTTTTTTGTAAAAACTTCATTAAAATTTATATGTATTTCAGTTCTTATTAGTGTAATTATTTAGCTTTGACCAGCTCACACTGTATTAAAATGACAGGCTGGTGAAGATATCCCCACACACTGGATTCAAGCTCTCATCGTCAATAGAAACTAATCTAAATGAGGATGTTTCATCAAAGCAAATGAATATACTCCAGACTTGGCTCCTGTCAAGTCCTCTTGTTTAATCTTCTGAACTGTTCTTGCCATGGTGATGCCCCTGGAGGGCAGATGGACAGATGAAGTCAGTCTAGACTTCTATGAGCAGACTTTAATCACTGAATGAAGCAGCACATTTTGTGTCCTGTCATGTCTGCTTTTCACATCTGTTCCATGTTGCAGTTGTTATATATTGTTAATACTGACCCAACTACTTGATGTGAATATAAATATACCATGATGGGTTGGTTGTGTGCTCTTAACTAGGTGACATCATGGTATTATTGTAAGAAAAACATCTTAGTTTCTTTTATATACTTAGCCACTTCCTGATCCAGATCTCAGAATAACATCTGCTATGAATTTGCTTTAGATGCCAAACTCAGTAAATAGAGAAACGATACAATAGTCTAAGGAATTCAGACATGTAAAGCCAACCTTCAGCCATAGACTAACAGCTATATATTGTTTTTCTTTGACCTTATAAAAAAGAACATGAGATATGAATTTGTTAAATCATGTTTTCCCCATTCTACCTGCAACGATAATTTTACAAATGACTATCTGACTCTAATCTGGATTACACTGTTGGTCGGGACTGTTAATCCCCTTTGTCCTTCAACATGATCTCATCCAATTTCAAATTTTGGAACAAGAGACAAACAGCAGTGATGTTTAAAGAGGCTTTGTCCCATTGTTCATGACCTTACTACTCTTTCACAAACAATCTGCCAAAGCCGCTCTAACAGCAGTGTGTCCTTGTTGACTCAAGGACATTAGTGAGTGGCTGTCAGCAATTTAATAATGGCCGAGCTCATGAGCCTGAGGCAATCACTTGACGTCACAGAGGAGAGCCACGCCCCGCAGGATCCAATGTTCTGGAGAAAGTGGCGTCTTCAGGTCTACAGCTGCGATGTAATTCATGTCTGTCCTCACTGGCTTCTTGTAGACGGGGCAGGAGTAGAGGCGGGAGTCCTTCACACCTGAAACACAAATGATCAACAAGTGTTACCACATATGCTGAAGAAGACCAGACCAGCCCTTTAAGTTTCAGTCAGCAGTGTTTCCCACAGAATGACAATCTTACTGTTACTGGGACCAAAATATGGATATATTTAAAAACAGTGGAAAGAAAACATTGTATCACTGTGACCTCCGGTCTGTACCATAGATTTTTGGATGAAATTGAAAAAGCACATTATGATGCAACAGAGGTCTTGGGCTTTGACCTTTTAGAGTTAATACTAAAGCCACTTCATCTAATTGAATATCTCTGTAAAATAGTGACCTAGGTCATTAATGATGATTACGATGATCATGATTTATTTCTAAGGCTCTTTTATTAGGGGTCACAGCGAACCCCAAAACTTAACTAGTTCATTCAGGAGTTAAAGTGAATTGATGTGCCAAATTTAAATAAATCCTTTCAATGGTTCCTGAAATCTCAGCGGCAGCACAAGAACAAGGTGACATGACATGATATAGTCCCTCAATTCAAGAATTTTAAAAAAAGAACTGCCAGTGAAGCTGTCTCCTTTCATAATTAAATAATGTTATACCTGAAATTATCTCAAGTCTATGACACATTTAAATCCAAGTGGAAGTGACAACCAACCTGTGCCCAAAAGAAAACAGCTTTTCCAAAGTCTGCTCAGACCAGCAGAACATATGGTGAATGGCTCATATTTGTGTACTGATCATGTTCATTATGTGCAGTCTGTCTCCTCCCGTGCACTTTGTGGATGTGTATCTGTGAGAACGTGTCGGTGTGAATGTGTCTTTCAATCAGGTGCTATGTCTGATAGGTCAGTTAGACTGGAATTGCTGTTTCATGATTGGATGAATCACAGCTTTTAAATGGGACATATTATGAAAAATCCACTTTTACAGTGTTTTTGAACATATATTTGGGTAACCTGAGTGTCTACTGACCCACGAAATATGAAATGAAATATGAATCCAGTCCTTTGTTTGTGCTCTGCATAAGTCTTACAACACAGAGAAAAATGCTCCGTTTCAAATTTTCTCAGTTTGTGATGTCACAGTGGGATTCTGGTAAAAAAAAAATCCCCTCCCCTCCCCTGATATCTCCACCCATGGACTCCATTCCCAGCCTAGAACTAAACTTTTGTGCAGGTCCGCCATTTTTATTCTCGCTACAGAGGATTGATGTCTACCAGGAAAACTCAGGGGGGGGCTCATTGCATTTAAAGAGACACACACACCAAAACGGAGCGTTCTGAGAGAGCTGGTTTATACAGGGTCACAAACCTCCTCTGGTGCTTGATTCATGTTATATTTTGACCAAAGCACAGCACAGATGTTTCATTTAGATCACAGGGGACTGTTTGAAAAGGTAGAAAAGGGGGGATAATATGTTCTCTTTACATCTCAGCGGCTGCAGCCTGCTGTGCACGTCACCAGCCACTTCCAACAAAACCAGCATTAGTCTGTTTATTCATCCTTAGATCCTGTGTGAATCATGTAGGAATGATGATTCAGATAGTGTGTTAGAAATGAAGTTTGGATTCTGATCGATTTATTGAGTGTTAGTTAATAAATAACTTTTAGAAATAGTCAGGGCTTAAAGTAAAGAAAATCCTGAGCTTAAAATGTTGTTGTTGGTTTTTGAGACTGAACAGATTCACAGAAAAAAAGGGAAGGGAAGATAAGAGATTTAATTAGATAATTTCTGTTTGTCGGTTCAGGCACTGCTCAACTTTAAAGTACATTAAACTACTGCTTTGAATCTGAATTTGACTTGTGCTGCTGGATTTCTTGTGAGTGGGAAGAGTGGGGGTCACTTATCAAGTTGTGTTTTGGTTCCCTTGGACCAGGGATATAGCAATGGTTACTTCCCACTTCTCCTGCACACAGCTTGGTTAGTAGATAGCCTCTTAGTTCAAACCTGCTGGAGTATTTTTAAGAAACCCATCAGCACAAAAACCAACAATCTTTGTTACAACAACAACAACAACAACAGCCCCCAAGGACTCAGATACATGCAGGGAGTCATTGGAGGTGGATGTGTTTTCTAGACTCTCGCGCACACATATCAAGTCAATCCCAGCAGGCAGCAGCCTTCTTGGTGGGAAAAGATGGGAGGGGTCGGCTGGTGTAAACAAACTGCATTACGCGTATCATTGGATCATTAATTCATTTTACAGGCAGCCTTCCTTGCAGGCATCCACTGAGGTCTGCCTCTGCTTCCTGTCTTAATATAGTCTGGTCTTATTCAGGACAAGCACTGTGCCGCATACTGCTGGTAATCTATTCCAAGACAAAATAAACAGCACTTAGTCTGCTTGACATTTAAATGTTACATCCATCCATTTAGAGTGACTGCGTGCAATGTGAATGTTGAAGAGAGTAGAAGAGGGATAGAGCAACAAAGAATTGGCAGATTAATCCTGATAGGAGAAAACAGGATTAAAGCATTTGGATTGGAAGAGTTAAAGTTAAAAGAAAAGGCACATTAAAATCCACAGTGTTGATATATTTACTTCTCACCATTATTCTCAGCATACATCCTGATCACAGGCATCATCTCAAAGAGGACTTTAGGCTTTGAGTCGATGAGTTTGCAGCTGCGGCGGTCCCAACCGGCCCCCTCCAGGTAGAGGCCGTAAACATACACTCCCTCTGTGGGAGGCTGGGTGATGTCATCCTTCATCCATCGAGTCACGTCGTTACACAGCACCATGCGGTCCAGAGCCCAGCCCTTGTTTGCTCGAGTGATCTCCTGCAAATGCAGAAACAAATCCACAGGTGACGGCAGTGGAGTGGGCAGTGTGACCCAGCAGTACACAGGAGTGACAGAGCTGACATTTTGCAAAGTTGCCCCTTTTTTTTAAATCAACACGATAACAGGGCTGTATTAGAGGTACAATGAAACAGCACAGTGCAGGGCAGAGAAGTGCCCTGTCAGTGCAGTGTTTGAAGAGATGCTGTGCAGAGAGTGAGAAAATAAAACCACAAGGCTTCGAAAAGAGCAACGATTAAGAAGCTTTTTTGAAAGGCAAAAGAAACAGACAAAAACCATTTGTACAAAATTAAACATAACAGGATTGATTAGAGATGACAAAGACAGACTGCAGGCAGATTTGCAGTGCACAACCTCAGGCAGAGAGAACAATTTGATGTATTTGAGATTTAACATGGTACTACAAAAAAATCCCTGCTCAGTAAAATACAGACATTTGCATCCACAACCTTTTCTCTATAAGTCAGCCCGGCATACAAGATCTGAGACAGACTGAAACAAGTAAAACTAGAAGACAGTACAAACCTGACACTAATCCACTGCCAGGTCATTTCTTATTCCTCCAACTAAGACAGCAAACTAACAGGATATCTGGGTCTGAGAAAACACATCTGCCCTGGGGTATCTTTCTTAGCTCATAGCAGAGTTACTGCAAATGATAAGCAGACATGAGATCAGGATCCCAGTCAGATTCAATTAAAAGGTCTCAATGAAGAAAGGCCTAAATGATTATGGAGATGTCTGCTGAAAATGTACATTGAAACCTGAAATCGAATGTGATGCCAGCAACATGTTTCAAAAAAGTCGGGACATTTTTACCACTTAGTTGTATCAGACACACACTTTTCAAACAGAACTTTGTAAGTCCTTTGGGAACTAAGAAGACCAGTTTCTGTATTTTGAAAGTGGAATGTTTAACTTTTCTTGCATTAAATTGTAGCCCTTTGAGATTTGCTTCATATCAATCAATTTTGAATCAATCAAGCTTTATTTGTAAGGGCCAATTCTAAATCTAAAGGATTGTTATTATTTCTAGTAATGCTGGATTTCAGCTGTTCAACAGTTGAGGGTCTCCTTGTCTTATTTTACGCTCCAAACATTTTCAATTGGTGACAGTCAGGACTGCAGGAAGGCCTGTTTTTTCACCTTAAGCTCAGAAACTTTTTCATTTAAATAATCTCTTGAAAAAATTGACTGGCTGAGCAACAGTTCAAAAGAGCATGTGTTAATATATCATTAAATTAAATGTTCAATGCCGATATCTTTCTATTAAATGCATGTTAATTGTATGTATTCCCCTCCTTTTTAAAATGAAATGTGAATCTAGATTAGTGTATGGATTTTTTAAGTAAAGATCATTTTAAAAAAAAGAGCCCTTACAATTAGGGCATGACTTTGATCTGGATCAAACCAGGTTAAACATTCAGATTACATCCCTGTGTCGTATTTAATCCCTCCACATTAATACAAATTGGAATTGAGGAAAAAAGAGATGTGTATGTGCACTTGCCTTCAACTGGGTTTGTGTGTGTGTGTGTGTGTGTGTGTGTGTGTGTGTGTGTGTGTGTGTGTGTGTGTGTGTGTGTGTGTGTGTGTGTGTGTGTGTGTGTGTGTGTGTGTGTGTGTGTGTGTGAGAATGTGGCCACTCCTCCCTCTGTGTACCATCTGCTCGCCTCCCTGGCGTTGGGGAAGTATTCAGGTAGCTGTGTGTACCTGTCTCATGGCTGTTAGGAAGCCCTGCGGGTTGAAGAAGCCCGTCATCCAGAAGCAGTTGGGCCGCCCTTCAAAGATCCAAGCCTGGAACTGTCGGTTCCGCTCAAGCAACTCTGTGAACCAGAACCCCAGGGTGCTGGAGGCCCATGATGCCTGGAAAACGAAGACAAAAAAAACAACATCATGAACAAAAGATTACAATGAAAGACAGAAAGCTGTCATCTGGATGGATCACAGAAGACTACAGGGAGGCATGAAGCAAAAACAAATGGGTAAAAACATGAATAGTGAGTCACTGGATGGCAACAGAAAAAGAAACAATTCAGTAAGACACAATAAGGTTTGAATCACAGCCAGGAAACCTTTCAAGTCTAAATTAGTCTAACGATGTAATGTTTCTGAACAACGCTTCAAAGCCAGAAAACCTGATTCCAACTTCAAATAAGGGAAATGCCATGCTTATTTGTTTTTATCTTACTTGCCCTATCTCAATATCAATATTTTCACAAGTTTTTATCCATAACCAAAACAGAATCATGTTTATGTGGATACAATTCTAAAGCTTACATGAACACATATTCATAAATACTTGTATGGAGCTGTGTTCAGTGTTTTCAAAACAACATATCAGAGGCTATTTTAGTAAAAAAAAAAAATGATGTTCAGAAACAAAACCATCAAGGGACTACATTGGAGAAATAATACCATCATGCCTATAAAAATACCTTTCAAATAACTCTGAGTGGCATACTGCATTATTATTATTATTGAATGCAATAATTACCAAAAGCCTAATAGAAATGGATTCCTATCAGCAAGGCTAATTTAACAACAATTAGCCCACGATGTTTGCAAAGCAGCAAATTATCTAAATTCCAGAGTTCAGACAAAATGCCACATACTCTAAGACTCCTTTTTATCATTTTAAATCGTTGAACTAATTGCAAAGTCTTTAAGTACAATTCTAAACAATTCCAGGCAATCCCCCCCCCCCCTCACCTTCTTCCAGCGTGCAGGAATACGTGCGTCATACATGCAGTCCAGGGCATCTCGCAGGTTCTCACTCATGATGATGGTGCCATCGATTGCCAACTTGAGGTCTGTCAAGGTGTTTCGGACCAGAACTATGACCCTCTGCATCCGATCGATCTCCTGACGCAGGAAGATGTTCATGGGCTGGAAGGGACCCATCTTCTTGAGGCGCTCTCTCACCTAATTCAGTTTCATTTGACCAAATAATCAGACAATTAAGTTAAGTAAGGACAAATCTCCTTTAGAATTCAGAAAGTGTTGCTGTGTAGATACAGAAAACATTTTCTGAAGCAGGAAATGTACCTGGAACCACTTCTTATCTACCGACATCTGAGACAAACTTCTTTAAATAAACATTCATTTGATTTATTTGCAGCTCCTGAGCTGTTGTATAAGCTTTTATCTCAAACATACTGCTACATGCTCCAGGTTCAAACTAAGAACAACATGTGAAGTTTCTATAGTTACTGCCACTTGCAAGAAACAAACAAAAAAAGATGGGAGATTATGTTATGTTTGAAAATGGCAGATGTATTTACGCCACATGCATTAATTTGAACAAATATGTATTTCCTTTTATCTGATGGTCATCTACAATCCTCTATTATTTATAGCTTATTAATGGCAGAGTGTAAAGACACACAACACACAGATAGATGGAGTGTAAGTGGTAGAAAGGGTGTGGCATGCAGTCACAAGTGACAAGCTTTGCAGCTCATCTCAGAGAGTCACATTCTCATCCCACCTTTTCATGTGTCATAAAAGAACAGACACCCTGAAATAAAACAAAACCAGCTGGATCCAGCACCATTCAACACCCCCCCCCCCCCCCTCTTTATTTTTAGTCCTCCATTTCCCCCCACTGTGTTAAACACAAGCAACCTTTCATCACCTCTGCAACACACATCCCACCTCCCTGACTCTGCCACATTGCACATTGTGCTAAAACACACGCCTTGGGCTATTAATGGAGCACACACACACCCGCGCACAAGCTTACTTCAAAAGGTACGTAGTCGGGGGGCAGTTTCTCTAGCATGTCGTCAGCCAGCCTGGAGACCACAGCCTCTCTGGTTTCTCCTCCCCCTGATGAGCTGTCTTTGGGCTGAATACTGAGGATGGTGTCCAGTACGTCCTTTGCCAGCGTACTCTGGTAGGTAATGTCTGCGTTCGGGTGCAGACCAAACACCTCAGGAGTGTCGTAAGCGGGCAGACCCTGTCAAAGAAAAATAGTTGCAGTTATTTAACCAGCTGTCACTTCTGTATGGAGGGCATTTGTGAAATAGGTTAAGCAAGAAAAAGCAGAAATATATTCTCTCTTCACTTCTCATACGTAAGGTCTGTATGCAACTGTAAAGCAGCTTCAAACTATGCTGGCAGAAACAGGCGAGCACGACTTATGACAGAAAAAACATCAAAGGAAAAAAGTTTCAAAGATACTTTTTTGGGATTTTTTCCTTTACTCAGATAGAAAAGCTTTAGAGAGGCAGGAATAGTGTGGAGAGATAATGTAGTATGACATGAACCAAACAGAGTCATCCTGTGACTCTAGTGGTGAGGACTGTAGTCTTGTACATACATGGGGCCCCTGCTCTATTGAGCCAAACCAGTGCCCCCCAGTCTCCAATAAATGTTATATAGATATTTCTGTGCTGCTTTTTTCTCCTACGGATCAAGTATCTATTTATCTGTGCATCAATTTTGTCTCTGCTGAGCCACAGTTGTTCAGGGTAAATTGACAGCCAAGTGTCTGCACTGATACACACAGCGTCACCAGCTGCTTCTTCTCACCCTCCAGCATGGAGCGTCCCCATGAGGGTGTAGCACGTGGCAAATTCACGCCATCCCTCCATCTTCAATACACACACGCATATGACAAACCAGTACAGCGTGACTAGCTAGCGCAGGAAAAAATAAATAAAAAATCCCCAGCTTAACACGACTTCAAGCACAGCCACTTGTGTTGACTAGCTTCAAACCAAGCCAAGATCCTGCTGTCTGGAATTAAGCTTCCATTGGCCCACCCATGTGGCTGTATATGATCACAGACACCATTAAGACAAAACACCAATACCAGGGAAAATGTTTGAAGGGATTTCTTAGCATCACAGACACAGACTTGAATGTAGTAGTTACTGGCCTCGCCAATTACTTTTATGGAGATATTGGAAACATGCTCCTGCTCTGAAGGTCAGATTACTTTAAAGACCCATGGCAAAACTTGCATCGAAAGCATATAAATCTTATGAAAAAGGTTTGTTAATACTGAAGAACTTCTATTCTGAAAATGTGCTTCTGATTCCTACCAGATGAAAATGATGATATTTCCATCCGGTAAAGCCTAGGTTGGAGATTAACATCAGGGCCAAAGTTACTCTGACAGGGAAGTAGATTATCAAAAGAATCTCAAAAAAGTGAGATTATTTTGAAGTACAGAGTTGAAACAGGTTCTGCTTTAATTGGTTCAAAGGCATGTTGCAGTTTCTCAAAGAAAACAAAAAGTCAGACCATCTGTTAGTGCAGTGATCCAAATAAGGATCCTCTGGAGTTAAAACTGGAATAATTGAAACAAACTCTCTTTGTAATGTCTGCAGACGGCTTCAATGTGACCATAATGTCATGTCATTAAAACAAAGGTTAGTCCAATACCTCGTTTCTAAATTTCTTTGATCACATCAAGAATGTGTGTAATTGTGTGAAACTGCACGTCTGCATGTTGGAGCAAACACTGCTTTATTTCTCCAATTGGCTGAAACAGACTGTTATGTTTACATTTGATCAGAGTGCTTCTGTTCTTGTTTCTTTGTTGATGGAGAGCAGCTTGGAGTTTGCACAGGGAAAAAAACAAGACACTTGTGATTTATGGCAATAAGTTTATCCCATAAACATCCATTGCATTCAAATGGCGCAGGACATCATGATAACAAAGAACAAATAGAGGTGATGAACAGGAGAGTCACACTGTCCCTCCCTGTGGTCAATCACAGAATTTGTTTTTTTTTTACCTGGCTGTCTGCATTTTATTTAAATATGCTCACACTCACAAACATACACACGCTGGACTGGCTGCAGTCAGTTTGGCATTTTGTCAATTTAGATAAAGACTTAACATCAGTGTGCATAACGTGTCTATGGTATTTGTGTGTTTGAATAATGTGCACTCTGTGCATCTGTGTGTGTGTGTGTGTGTGTTCTCCAAGGCTGTTTTTGTCACTTTGTATTTGAGAGGCAGTGCAGAGAAATAAGCTTGCTGAGCCTGGCAGCCCCGAGCATCCATCATAATGAAGCTAGCTTTAATGAAACTCGCTCAGGAACTGCCCTCCAGGCACACACACACGCACACACACACTCTGACAAAATCATACATAATCTGTAATAAAATGAGCTTGCTTGCATCTAATACTAAATCACACACGGCAGCCTATATTGGTCATAAAAAAGTGC
Organism: Labrus bergylta; assembly: GCF_963930695.1. Classification (NCBI taxonomy): domain Eukaryota; kingdom Metazoa; phylum Chordata; class Actinopteri; order Labriformes; family Labridae; genus Labrus; species Labrus bergylta. Next base: position 6,345,622 of record NC_089202.1, on the reverse strand, counting down.
AGGTGTCAAACATCCTGCAGAAACCTCATATCCCCAATCCCGCTCTTTTCTCCTTTTGTGATGTCACTGAAATCTGACAGCATAAACAAAATGACACAAACATCAACATCACATGACACGTGGAGAATTTTAACATACATTTGGAAACCTAGTTTACAAATCCAAACCTGCATGACATCCTGAGGCCAGCAGCCATTATTTGCATCAATATATCCATATAAATACCTTTAAAGCTGTTGATTCAACTGTAAAAAGTGATATACAAGTGTTAAACCATCATTGATTGTTTTGTGACTCACCTGGACGTAGGTCAAATAGTGATCCACACTGGAGCATTTGGGAATGGTGTAACCCTTGTAGAAGTTGAAGGAAGGTCCAAACATCTCCTCACTGAACCACACTTTTGCAAAGGTGTTAAGAAGCCGCTTGTCATAGTCGTCAGTCACACGGCCGCCGTACTGAATCTCTCCGATCATGTAGCACACTGTGTTCCACGACACACCCTGATGAGATATGATATTGGGATACAAGATAACTTCACATAAATTAGTTACAGTCATTGAGCTTAAACTGAACCGAGTAATGTGTCATTTTTTGTTGTTTCATCAAATACATATCAGTGTCTCCTATTTGTAACATGTTTAACAGTAGGAGAAATGTTGTTAAGGTTGAATATGGTTTGTTTTTCTGTATATAAAACCATGATTGTAACTGGAAAGAAAAACTCTTACATGGAAATGTTGCAAGGTCCTCACATCTTCTTTTTATGATGTCATACTAGGCAAGGAACAAATTCTCCAAATCTATTAGTTAGGACTTTGAGGGTGAAGCATGCTTGGACACGGTACGGGTTGCCTAGTTTGTGTGCGCCCCTTGAAGGCAAAGTGTGTGTGATAAAGAGAAGAAAATCACAACCTGCTGTGCACTTCTTCAACAAGTAAAAGCCTTTCAAGCCATCCTCACTCTAAACTCTGCACTCAGAACTGTTTCAGCACGATCTTACTGCTGTTGGAAGCTGTGACAGATTTACAGGTGCTGAGCACCTGAAGAGTCACTTATCCTACCTTTTTAATGTCCATGTCATCAAGGTGGTTCTGGACAAACTGGACAGTGGCGTTGAAGTCCGCCTGGTTGAACTCATAGGGGATGTTCCAGCCCAGAGGTCCGTACTTCCTCCTCTCCTGTACTGTGCTGTGGAGAAACGCCACTCCATACAGCATCGGCTTCCACTGCACCATGTTACTGACATCAAGAAGGTCCTGGTTTATACCTGGTAAGAAGTCACATGACTGAACGCATTAGCAGCTGTCTTCAACAGTAGGCTTCATAATCAAATAAAAAAACAGCATTCTGGCCCGGCAACTTTTGTGTTCAACATCTGGAGCTGTGAGCAGAAGTCTCCCAGTGACAGATAGTCTGCTGATTCTTCTATAGAAGACTTGGACACTCGAAATCAGAAAAAATAACCAGTGCAGACTTCCCTTTACAAAGACAAAAAAATAAACATATGACTAAGAAAAGCCCTGAGCTGCTAACTAACTTAAACAAATGTTTTCAGAGTCAATTTATTTTAATAAACAAGTGTAAATAAAGTAAGATTTAGGATTTTTCCATTACTCCATGTAAAACACATTATATTTAGACACATAACTTCTTGAACGGCTGTCCTGGATTCTAATTAATGTTAGCCAATGAAACAGGAGGATAAACAGTTCACTCGAAAAATAACATCTATAAAGTCAAAGCCCCATATTCATTTTACTTAATCATTTTTGGAAAATATCTGCATACATTCTAAACCACATCTGTAATTCCAAAGTAACATATGTCTATGTAATATCCACATAATAGTCAGTCCCTTGTTAGAAGTTTCTTATCTTTCAAATCTAGTAGGTATAAATATCTTTGCATTATCATGAATGGATAAAAAGTAAGGACTAAATTAAGGAAATAGCACAAGCTGTATTAACTAGATGAATTAATATCTAAAACACTTAAACACAGTTAGTTTCCTATTCTGAATGCACCACCAACAACACGTGTTGTTTCTCCATTTCTCCCAATCTGATGAAGAAGAAGAATGAGAATTTTTTAAATTGCAGTGGGGATTTGAGAGCTGATATAAGTGTGTACCCAGAATCTCGTATGTCCTTAAGGACCTTCCATATCCTATTTCCATATGAGACAGGCAGAGACTGCTGCTTTATGCATATTAAATATCCTTCTCTTCCACCTCCTTTTAGGCTTGAATAAAAATTAAAAAAAACTAAGCACTTTGACTTGATGAAAATTTCATGAAGCTTATCGGCTTTTGGTACTTGTGTTTAAAAACACTGAATTAAGCAGTAAACAGCTGTTCACCCTCTTTGCTCCTGGAGCCTTTTACCCAAGCCTTCACACATCTCATTACTTGTTAATCATTTGACATATTGAAGGTCTATTTAGGTGCTTTTGTTCTTTTCCAAATGAGTTATTTACACATGTGCAAAAAGGAGATTATAAGGAAATGTGTTTTACATAATCATCATGGGTATTTTCCTCTATTTCACTAGAATATCTATAATTATAACTTCAATTTGTTGACTTCACTTCGGCCATATTTATGTCTAATAATGTTTTCAGACTGCAGAATTGCATTCATTAATGATAAGGTGTGTGCATATTTATCTCAGTAAAATGTATTCTGCACAGTTGATTGGTTATTTGTTTTTCTCTATTCAGAACTAAACTACCCCACCTCCATAAGTCCTCTTTAGCCCCGCCTTCAGACCCTGTGGTGGTTCGTTTGTGAACTTGATTGACATCTGCAGCATGGTAATGGGGAAGTGTCTGTGGACCTCTGTGGTCACCCAAAGACGGAAGCTGTCGTGGACAAAGTCTGTCTCTGTCACCGTGTCCATGAGCTCGTCCATAAAGTTCAGACCCAGGTGGCAGTTCTGGAGTAAGGCCCAGCCACCCTGAGGAGAAGCAACAAGTGTGATATAGTTTATACAATCGTCCTTAACGAGGAATGTGAAGGAAACAAGGTTGTAGTCGAAAAATGTGTGACCTTCAAACAGAGAGAGAATCCTTTCAGAAACCTCAGAAAACATATTTAAAGCACATTTTTCACTCTTGTCTGAGATACTGAATGACACAGCTGGTCCGCTGCTACGTCAGATGATTCAAAAATAGCAGTAAGCTCACACCAATGACTCACATTAGCCATGGTCTGCTGCAGGAGCTTGCGGGCGTGGACCTCTTGTCCTTGTCCCATGGAAACATAACGAGTCTCAGTTTTCAGCCTCTTCCCCAACGCAATGATGGAGTCGGTCGGATCAGAGCCCATGGACAGGAAGCAGATGAGGGGTGTTCTAGGGTCAGATTCCTCCCACATCCTCTCCAAGTCAAGAACCACCCCTTCAGTGTATTTCTCGCCCATTGCATCCATAATATATTTACGGGCCTTGAGGAGAAAAGGAAAGTAATGAGGCGGAGTAGCTGTGTTTGTTTACTGCTTCATAACTTAAAGGCTGAAGAACATTATTCAAAAGACTTGCTCAGCATTGCAGGCCAAGTTCAAACTAAAACCTCACATTTACTTTCTGGAAGGCGGTGAACTGAACAAATAGTTTAAAGCCTTTTTTCCCTTTTTTTCTTTTGCAGTAAATGGTAAACCCTGCTGCCGGAGGTCACATCAAAAGAAAAGAGCTGGACTGTTAGAGAGTGCAGCAAAATAAATCCTCTTTAGGTTTGTGTTAACGGTCAGAAATACTACCCATCACAGCCTGGAAGAGAATGTCTGTTATAACATGTCGATATTCAGACTTATTTTCAGAGGCATAGAGACATTTGAGATGTTGTATTCCACTTTTCCATTTAACAAGAGACTTTGCCAAGTGAGATATTACTGTAGATGAGCTCTTTTTCTTTAAAACTGGACCCAGTCTCATTTATACAAATGCATTTTTAATTAAAGCAGCGGCTCTTTTCAAAACGTGAACACTATAATTTAGTAAGATTATGCTTATTCAGGAAACTCTTCATTTTCTTTCATGGTAATTCACTCTTTTGATGAAGTTCTTGTTATAAGTGAGAACGACTGCATCATACAGTCATAAACGCACAGTGATGAAATCTAGCAACAGTGGAATTGGAGCTATGATAAGTGTACTGTTCATTTTTAAACTGTAAATAAACATTTAGGATGAAACTGATTGTGCAAACTTTGATTTTATAGCCATCACATCATCCTTTTCTGGATATGCTAATGAAAAAATGAAAAAGACACTCTTTTTTTCAGAGTGTCTTTTTCTGACCTGTGCGATTGTCCTGTCTGGACACCAGCAGCGTATGAGGAGCAGGCGTCTGAAACAGTCCAGAGCCTGGTCATAGGAGTTTGGGATCACCTCCTCCTCTGGGGCCTCCTTATCAAACCATGCCTTCCACTGCTTCTCATTACGACTTATCTGAAAGAAATGTGTATATAAAGATCATATTCGGTAAAACAAAACTTTTAATGATTTCCATTACATCAAGAATGAACAAAATACGATACTCAAAAAGATAAATTCTTGTGCAGGTCAACACATAGAAACACAGAGATATTATTGGTCAATGCAGACCCAGACTAAATAAATCAATAGAAGACAAAACAGAACAGAAGAATATGAGGTCTCTGTTGAATATTGAACCACACATCAACTTGTCATGATTGTATTTTTGTTCATTAATAGATGTCCTCTACATCAATACATTCAGTACACATTCATTATATATATATATATATATAATATATATATACAAATCATGCAATATTGTGTAACTTGGATAATGATCAACAGGCCATCATTAATTGACACTTGTGCTGTTACTCAAATTGCCAAGACAGCAGTTTGTATCGATTCCATGTAAACAACATGAGCTTTCAATTTATGACATGGATGCTTGATAGCACAACATATGCAAAAACACTCTGACATCACAGCTTGTTAATCACTGTATTTTTATGCACGCAGGAAAGCAGGTTCCAGGGAGTAATCAGGTTAAAGCAGGCAGACAGATTGTGTTTGCGGTACATGCTCTGCAATAACCTGGTAACTGTTTAACCACATGCAGAAGGCAGTATTCAGATTAAGAGTGTTGATGTTATGAGATGTGTCTTAAAAGAAGTGTTTGTCTTCTGTAGCTGGGAAAAGGATAGGCCTTGTAAGGAAAGATCATTTTGTTTTGTTTTTTACTATATGTATGAAAATGTATGAATGTGTTATTAATAATAATAATAATAATAATAATAATAATGACATATAAACCTTTTCTTCTGTTTTAGTAAATTTATTATTATCTTAGATTTCCAGACACACTGCCATAATAACATGTTTGTTTCCAGTCTTTACAGATATCCCATCTATGATATTAGCTGTATGAAGTCTCTTTCATAAACATGTGCATACATATGAAACCATGCTAGAAACCAGGTGAAATCAAAGAAATGGACAAGAAATCAGGATAAGCTTTGTTAACCAACTACACACTGGCATGTGTGTGCAAACACTGAGCTAAAAGTGGCTGACTGGAAGTTCCTTCAAACTAAGCTCATTTCATAGAGCACTGAGCTTTGCCCCCATGGATGCCACCAAACTGTCAGTCACTTACAGAAACTTAAAAGGATGTGAATACATCTGTGTGTAACTGACAGTCTATGTTAAGGAGTGTGTGTGTGTGTGTGTGTGTGTGTGTGTGTGTGTGTGTGTGCCCCCAAGAGAAAAGTATGACAGATGTTCACTGTTATCCACAGACTTAATAAATAAAAGTGCCCATGGACAAAAACTCTTGCAGCAAAAAAAAAAGAACAAGGTATGATACACCTGTCAGGGTGCGCCTGAATTGATCAAGTTGTGTGTGTCTGTGTGTGTTTTTACCTGTCCAAGTATATCAGAGAACTGCCACAGTTTGCTGAGCTCGACAAGATTGAGCCAGGTCATATCAAGGATCCATTTAGCTGGTTTCTGAGGGCAGGCCTTGAGGTCGAGAGATGCACCTCCTTGATGACACACAAGTGCACACATTTACAAACGCACAAAGAAAAACAAAATTGAAAAGAAAAAAAGTTTGTACAGAAGAATATATTGATTGACAAATATATAGAATTTGATTAAATACTGATGAAAACATATCTTATGTTTAAAAAACATTCAAGCTGCAAACAGATACACAAAAGTGCTCCTGTGAGTTCATGTTCAGCAGGTCAGAGCTGACAGATGGTGAAGCTGCACGCAGCAGACTCTCTGTCCTGGCATTGCTAATAGTCATAGTTTGATTTGAGTTCCCTGCGGTAACACGCACTCTATGTCTCTGAGAGAACTACTACAATCCCAGTATGTTTAAAATATTTGGGAAACTTGATATGAGGTTGTTTTTTTTTAATCAAATGGTTGGGAGGTAGAGAGGCAGAGCTGTACGACTACATCTGTAGCTTTTTTTATTACGAATGTTCAGATTCAAAAGCAGCCTTATGGAGAGCGCTATCAGATGTGACAGTGTATGACTGTCTGCCTTTGGCTCAGAACATATCAATTATTCTGAGTAAACTGACACAACATATCAGTCTCAGAAGATTAGACAAAGCAGACTGGCAAATTATTAACAGTGAAGGATCGGAGAAACAAAGGAACAGTTTCTTCTTAGAAACGTCCTAACTATAAATTGTTGGTGGCTTCACAGCAGTTCTACTCTTTGGTAAATGGTCTTGTCTGAAACACACTTTTTTTTCCAGTTCCTAATAGCTTCTTTAGAAAATATTTGAAAGAAGCTTAACCGTTTGAAATACAGTACATATCGTTATGCATTGGGACAAAAAGACATCAAGTGGGGTCAAATATTGAAGTACAGGATGAATGAGGCTTATGAACAAGCTAACCTGCATATTCATACACACAGGGAATAGCCAAGCATGACACTCTACTGACCCCACGTATTCTCAAGCAGCCCAGAGGTGTTCATATTACACAATTTCTATTACATATTTCTATAGAAATCAAGGCTGGTCAGATAAAAATCAAGAGAGCTAATCACACATTGGCTCGTAATAAATAACCCTGGGCCATTCTCATCAGTTCTCCTAACATCATGCACACAATAGGAAATTATTGATTTGGTTGAGGCACATCAATCATGCACCTTTTGAATGTTGGGTTCACAAACCACAACCAACAAATCCTCGTATTCCTTTCCATAACAAAATTGTGAATAGCTTGTCACATCTTTGCCTCAGTTATGGATGGACGACCTAAATCCTTGAATTTCTCGGTTCCTCGGTTCCCATAGTATGAAGTTATCTACACATGCAACAATTTAAAAGAGGACAGAACCTTACAAAAGAAAAGCTCTGTGTTTGTTCCTGTTACCTTTGATGAGTGTCAGGAACTCCTCGTGTTTGACCCTGTTGCTCTGCATGTCGATCTTCAGTGTCAGCAGCAAAGTGAAGAGGAACTTGTGCTCCTCGTAGAGGCCTCGTGCTGCATACTTATAAACCTCAAAGGTCATAAACTCTATGATGTTGGCGATGCGTTTGCTAGTTATTGGGCTTTTGGAAGACCTATTGAAATAGAATTTTATAGAAGATACCACATTTTAAGTTTCATTAAATCTGCAGCCTGTTAGGAAGGAAAAACATTTGAAGTATAAATGATCAATCTTGATATAAACAATTACTCAGTAAGTAGCTTTTAATGTTTACATAAACTGCTAAAAAAATATGTTTCCTTATCAGCTGCATGTGGAGTGGAGGCTAAAACAACAAGATATACAAAAAATATCTCATACATTACATTTCAGCAAGTTAGGTAATGTGAGATATATTCAAGAGTAAACTTAAAGAAATCATAAAAAACACAAAAAACAAAAATGTGTCTAACAACATCTAGCATATCTTTCCTACTGAAGATACTGTGTTTAAATGTCTAGATTGTGTAGATATAGAAGTGCTAGCTTTCAGAACACACTGAGACTGTGTGGCTTGCAACACTTGCACTATACAGAATGAGCAAAGTGAAGTAAATGTAATACTGTTTCGACAAATTGGAATTCTGGAAAAGGCTGGACTAGTCATGTACAGTCACTTAATTTACCACAGGAAAAAAAATCACAGTCAGGGCAGCATATGTTGACTGATTTTAAATAAATAGCTTCAACGATATGGGTAATATACACACTTCAGAGAAGAGAAGCCAGCTCTCCTAAAACTCCAAACTCACCGAGCCAGAGAGAGGTCAAAAAGTCCCAGGAACTGCCTTAGAGAGGTCTGATACATGACATTCACCATACTCATTTCTGTGATTAGGAAGTAGAGGATACTGCCCCTGTTTGCAACTGAAACACACAAGAGAAATGCAGTGTTGACACAATTGTCTGTAACCGAGTTGCAAAAAAGCATCTGTTGTCTCTGTGGCCTCTATTTCTAAAATAATCTCTACTTCTAAAAGTCTTGTCCTGGTTTGATTAAATATTGGCTTGTACAGAATACAATTCAGGAATTAGCTTTATTAAGACCGGGAGATGCTGAAAAAGTGTTTGGTAAGTTTAAATTTGTTGAGACAGAATGTATCTTAAAACATGTTTCTGTTTGACATTGCTTGAACTGAAAATGAATCTTTTTAGTGACCAAACCCGACCATGGGAAGCACTTTGTAACCAACCGCAGTAAATGAATGTTTTAAAAACAGATGCTTGCTGAGACCTACCAGGCCGATACTCCTCTCTAGCAGCATTGATCTGGACCTCAGTCTCTGCAGCGATCTGTAGTTTCTGAGTGACCTCTTCAGCTGTGCGCTTAGTGTTGCCAAGGACAATAATCAGACTCTCATCATCCACCAGTGAACCCTACAAAGAGAAAGTCAACAGTGAGTCAGACCATGAATGAAAACATTAACAGAATTTCTTAGATAATGGAGTTTAGAATAAGGTTTATGTATATATCATGTTCTGTTCACTGAACTCATTCATGCTTATTTCTTAGCAAGATATAATTTAATGATTAACATTTTGATGTACTCCACATGAGCATATTGAGTGCCACAAATATTTTAAAAAACATCATAAATGAAATAACAAGAGCAAACAAAAGCTGCACTGCTACAGTATTCACACAGGTTTATAAAATGTACAAATCATTAATTCCAAACATTTTTTTTTCCTTCTGCATCTCAGTTTTGAGGGCAGTTTCTTGCCTGAGTGCTGGTTAGTCGGTAGAGGAGGTTGTCCTCTAGTTGCTTCATCTTCCTCTTGTTGGATGTCACATCTTCCAAGAGATCTGTCCTCTCCTTCTCCAGTTCCTGATGTATCGAAAACACAGACAAACATATACACACAAACCCAAAGGTTAGAAAGCTGAGGGATGATGCAAGGGGCATAGGATGATTAAAATGAAGAAAAAAAAAAAGGGTTTCCCCTTGGGAGCATCAAACAAATCAGCCCATGACATCACTGTTGGACTATGAGATGCTGAAAGTTTACATATTAGCCTGAGTGCAGGGAAGTAGGGCAGGAAGATATGACTCAAAATGTTATTGCGATAAAAATCTTCATATCAGTCGATATAGATAATTATCACGATAATGTCTTATCATTATTTCCTTAGAATTTAAAGGCTGGGGTTTTCTCCTGAGCAAAAGTTGAAGAAACCAGATGGTTAATTGTGATTAACCATTCTTCATTGTCAATAATTATTGTTGTCATCTTATCGCCCAGACCGAATTTATATCACGTCAATTATTATTATAGTTTTATCGCCCAGGGGGTCTTTTGGAACTAGCCTCAAGCAGACACTCTAGGAACTTCTTTTTGCACTACCACATTGGATTAATTTGCTGTTCCCAGTCTTTCTGCCTAACAAGATGTGCTTACAGGTGTGTAGCTAGCTAGCTCAGTGTAAATCTAGCCAAGAGCACCCTGTTCCCGAGTATTTGGGTCTCTAAATAACTTGAGCTTTTCTGTCACAAGCATCCCACTGGGAGTGGTGAAAATGAAAAAATCTGTGTCAACGGATGCCTTATTGACATGATGGGGTGCAGTGTTTGAGGGGAGGTCCTTGAATGGCACCTGGCCATTTTTTTTTATTTTTTTTGTCATTTCTGTCACGTTTTAAACAGGACGGATGATACAACAGCAGAGACATATGTGAACTGACAGGGAGGCACTCATTCCATAAATTCCACAGGCTGGCTCAAAGACTAATAAGTGTGCTACTGTTGTCATTCAGTGCAACGCACAGTTTGTTAAACAGGGCAGCAGATTTGCTCTTCAGATAAAACTATCTTTACAGCAAGTGAAGGCTAAACCCGGAGTGCTTCCCTTGTTGTGGGAGATAATCGGCCGAGCGTCTGTAGATCGCTCCACATCACGTGAAAACCCACAGTGCCCTCTGTTCTTTTAATTAAAAACGAGGACACACCCCTGGGAATGGACGCTTTGGTGCAACCATGGCGAACGTTAGGTTACCAGGGTAACCCTGGTTACACCATGTGATAGGTACCTCACAGCTCTGCCCTGCTTGCACTGTATATGGCATGTGGAAGAAGTACACTAGAGAATGCCAAGTGAAGGGGGGGGGGGGGGGGGGGCAGCTTGTGTACTAAGATGATTGGTCTGTCTCCTGACAGATGTGTTGGTAATGGAAAGGTTAAATTGAACTTTTGAGATATCTCACTTAGAAAGAACCAGGGTTACCCTAGTAAACTAATGTTTTATAGACTTGAGTGTAAATGCTCTGTGAGAATTTTTCCTGGGGGGAAAATACACCAACTAAAATAACGAGAAACATTGGGAAATTTGTCTGAACTCAGAATCATTACGGAAGTATTTTGTAAAAGAAAAAAGAAAAGACCATGCATTTCTTCAGCACTCAGGTCACAATGTGGATCACCACAGTGAGTTACCTGCAGTGTCACTGTTCTGACCATCAGTCTGACAATCAATCAATAAAAGGACTGTTGTCCTTACAGGTGTGTGCTCCATATACGTAAACCAAAAGCTATTTGTTTTTTGTATTAAAAACATTAGGGAAAACATAGAAAAGATATTCACTCTAAACCAATTGATTGAGTGCTCCAATCAGATGAATTAAATCTGTGAAAAAATGAAAGTAAATAACTTCTGCGTGAACTGTTAAGATGCAGTCCCCATTATGATTTAAACCATTTCAAGTACAGAGATAACACTCCACTTTTCTATATCAAGCATAAATTAATTTGGTCATGATCAGCAATTCTAGTGGGACAGACGATGGCTTGTCTACAGTCGTTTCATTACCTTACATTAATGAAGTCCCTGTCGCTAGCTGATGTGTCTTTGTATGTTTATTTGACATTGATATAAATATTCACAGTTTTTGGTCCCTTAGTTGTGTTTTTGCATTATCTGTGCCTAAATGGTAGTATTAATTTCCATATGTTCTATTAAAAGGGTGATAATAATCTCCCAGTTTTAAAGACACAAAGTTTGTGCTTGTTAGAGAGAAAATGAGTTACACAGTATGGGAGATGTTTGGAGCCTGTATTTAAATGGTCTCTAAGGGCTTACAAAGAAACTATAAAGGCTGAAGCAAATTTGCTTCTAGCTGGATGTACTGTGTATATTTCCTACATGAACATACTGGAATTACACAAACCACTTGGAACTATGCAATAAATAATTCTAATATGTAGCTTAATGGTTACCATTTTGCTTGAGGGCAACTCTACCTGTTTTTCTGTCAGTATGACTCTGCCCAGCAGCTGGTCCTCCAGTCCTCTCATGGTGACGGTGAAGTCAATGATGGAGGTACGAGCACTTATCTCAGGGGTGTACGCTGGGTTTGGCAGCTTGGTGGTCACATAGAGCCTGAAGCCCTTCATCACATCCACCTCCTTGTCACCCAGTTTCACCTGCAAAAAAAAAAAAAATCAGAAACAGAAATAAGAAAATAAATTCAGAATATAATTTGGTTTTGTGCTCTTTATTTCAGTAAAAGTATCAAAAGAAAGCATAATGGCAAACACTTTTGTTTAGCTAAGTTCTCCTAAACCATTTTCAAAAGAAAAATGATAAAGGTTTTATGATGTCATGGCTTTTTTAGTTACAGCGTCTGAGAAACATTTCCTGTGTGTTTATGTGTGCATGAATGTGTGCTTGGGTTTTCTCTGATCAGTGTTTAATTACTCATGGCAGTATAACTTCTAATTACCCATCTGCCGGTTTGTCCCTGGAGCTGTCAGCCACAGACACCTTCGCTTACATTTAACACCAGGATAGTCATAAAAATTAAAGCTTTTCAGGAGGGGCAGCGAGAGGCAGGGTGTAGACGCCTCTAATCAGGCCTCTCATTAGGTAGCCAAGAGACTTCTGGTTGAGTGTGTTGTCTGCATGCAGCACATGCTTGCTTGCAATAACAACAGTGAGTTAGTGTGTTATTAATAATGATATGTGTGTGTGCAGATGCATGCATGCATGCGCGTTTGCTTGATGCATATGTGAGACAGAGGGAGGCAGCTGCAGTGTCAGCTGCTGAATAAGCAGCATCAACCGGAGTCGAAAGGCGATAATGAGAGCAAAATAAAAGGAAGCAGGACTTTCACTCTGCCTCTTTCTCACAATTGCTTACCTAACACACAAACTACATTTGACTGAACTTTCACCTGTTTGCAAGAAAAAGATTTCTTTAATGTTTAAAACAGTGGTGTCCAAACTTTTTGTCTTGCGGGCCAAAATTGTCGTGTTAGAATCACTCGCGGGCCACAGGTTTTGTTTTTTAAAATATAGTTGAAAAAATAGTCAGGCTTTGGAGATCAGAATCAAAAGGCTCGCTAAAGAAACCCTTTAACAAAAGGAAATCAAATATTTAGATTTCGGGCCGCACTTTGGACACCCCCACAAAGAAAGATAAAGACACCAGGCAGCGGTGGCCTAGCGGTTGTTTGCACCCCCGTGTACGTAAGGCTCCATTATACATTTGTCATTCCCCACTTTCTCTCCTCATGTTTTACTCTATCCACTATCCTGTCTCTAAATTAAAGACATAAAAAGCCCACAAATGAATCACAAAAAAATCTGTCTGCAAGTTAAAACACTCTCCTCCAACACTCCATTATAGGACACAATACTTTTGAGACAGAGAAAGCGGTCTATTATGCACAGCCGAGTCTCAAAAAAAACCAAAAAAACAGGTTTCACTTTACATGTGACGGAAATGAAGTGTCCTGAAGTAACTAAGATCCTTTGTAAAATCCTTTGAAAAACTGTCTTTCTACATCTAGCCTTGGTTTGAGTTGTGACATAATTGCTGGCTACAGGTGGGTTTTAAATTGTGCCGAAGTAGTGTATTTATCTCATTGCAGCTTTAAAGGATGCAACAGTTTTCTCTTTTAAAAAAACCCTTTACAAGAGATGATGATGCTCCATGGCTGTAAAACCAAGAAATACTAATAATAAATACTAAAGAAGAATCTATTGTGTGACAGAGCCAGAGATACAAAAGTACCTCTGCACGCTAACCCTCACTCTGCACACAATAAAACACTTTCTCTGAGTGATCACGCATCACCGAGCACACTTTAATCTGTCCCAAGACAATAAACGTTATTCAGGACAAGTGCTTCGCTGGTGTGTTGGTGAAATTAAAGATCCTGTCCAGCCCCGGCCAGCACGACCCATTTTGTGCAGAGTCAGTAATTGGGCTTGTTTTCTCATGTCTGAGCTAATCGACCTGTGTTGGTACAGGTGTGACAGTTGGCCTAGCAGAGACCCATCATGCTTTAAAACACACATGCCCATTTCAAACTCATCTAACCAAGGGAGGAAAAAGACCAGTCCAGGACCTTGGGCTCTCATGAGGGTTATTTCGGCCATGTTACCTTGTAAGTGGAGCCAGTTTTGATGAAATTCTTTTCCAGGATGTTGTCAAGCGCAGGGTCTAGCTCCTCCCCCACATCCTCGATCAAAAGGGGACGTCCAAGGGACAAACTGTCTTCCAGGTGGTTTTTGAAGTACTTGTGGTTCAGTGAGGTGATCTGGAAACAGATGATAGGACGTCTACAATATAAAATATGTATGAAATGCATGTGACATAAACATGTACACTCCGAGGAGCTGACATACAATGCAAATGTCTTAGATTCAGTCAAATGAATGGATGACACATTTAATTTCTCTTTAATTCCTCCGAAGCTACAAAAGCCGACCTCTGTCTGGGAAATGTCACTTTTCCCATGAATAACACATCACTTTTAATGATAAGCCCTTTTTTAGAAAGATGATAAAAATAGATTTTGTTGTCCATGAGGTCACTTATGGAAGATGGTTAGCCAACTGCTTGGTAAAACGCGACCCAAGACACTCATAATAGAATTGAAAAATGCATTTACTCGACTCAGAGATTACCACTAATAGGGCCAGTGACCCCGGCTGGTCTTATTACCCCTGCAGAATTGTGCAGGAGCCATACAGCATGTTGTTGATGAAAGGGATTTAGGCCAAATAGTACACTGCACAAGCTAAGCATCTGGAATTTATTACAATCCATGTGAAGATTTTAAAGGCCAGTTAAATATTTAAACTATACAACACAGAGGTTGGCACAGGAAATAAGGTACTGTTTTGGAAAAACTACTACATTGTATTTACCAGTATGTCTTGTGGTTGATCTTGTATATTAAAGTTTAGAGGCCAACACATGCTAAAGAATTTAAAGTAAAGCAACAAACTCAAACCTGCAGCTCATTTCTAGCCTCTTTGTTCTTGATCCAGATTTTCCCCTGCGTCTGGGGGTCGATAAGCAGTGGGAAGCGGGCAGCCTTGGTGACAATAATGCCGTTCTGAATGGACAGATCATCATTGGGGAGGCCCTGTGAGAGAGAATGCAAAGTAATGATTCAAGCACCTGCCACATTTCTCCTTGAGCTATTAACAGCTAATAATGTTTTTATTTCAAGTGTTCAAACACAATATATATTTCTGTTGCACCGGCCAGATCTTGAATTAGATGAAGCAAGACTTCTTTTTTAAGGATGTTACAGATATATACCATGTTATACAGGGAAAAAGTGACATCTCTTTAATTCCAGATTTTTTTCAAGTAGTGTTTTTCGTGGTTAAACTATATTTGATTCCATCTGTGATATCATATAAACACTGCTTTTCTTGTAATGTTGAAAAAACAACAACATTCAAATCATACCTGTTCTTTGAAGCCAAGACAAACAAACAGTAAAGGACCATAACATACCGTACATTCTGCATCAATCTGCACTAAGACGATTCATTGAGTTGGCAGTAGTTTAAAAAAGTAGAACTGACCTGTAGGTTCCACTCGCTGACAGTGGGTGCATCAATGAGCAGCTCGATCAGGTTGAGGTTGTTTCCAAACGGGATTTGACGCTGCTTCAACTCCCGCTGCCAGTCACTTAGAAGATGATTACGGAACTCCTGATTGAAGGGGCCGGAGTAAGAGAGGAACGCTGTGGCCAGAAGAACGTCACCTGGATCAAAGATACGAGGTTGCTGTAACAACGCATACTCTCCAATACAGTAATATCAGCAATATGAGGAAACAGACCATGTTGTAGCAGACTATGCATATGTTATAGAAAGAAGAAATGCTTAAAAAACAAAAATGTTACTTTTTTTTTTAAACTTGTTGTACTATTTGCATGTATTGCATCATCCAAACAATAACACTCCAAGAGGTTAGCTATACAACCAATACCAACACAGCCCCCACAACACAAGGCACCACACACCAATACAATCAAAAATTGCTAAACTTCGTCTTAGTTCATCCCTTCAAACCAGTTTACATAAGATCCAGTACATAAACCAACACCTCACATAATAGAGTCTAAGACATGCATCTGTTGTAAGTAAATGTTCCTCTCCTTTCCCTCACTTTGAAGAGATATTCAGAAAAAGCAAAACAAAAGAAAAAAAAGAAAAGAGAGTTAAACGTTATTATTCTGTTGCAGAGATTTTTCTCTGTTGTCATAGTTTTCTGATTAACAGTAACATTTCAAAGCCCACTTTTGATACCCACCAACAAGGCGTTTGGTTTGGGCAGCAAACTCTTTACTCTGCTCTGTCCATCGCTCCTTTTCACCAGCGAGCCCGCTGATGAGACTGGACGCCGTCTGCATCTTGCGTCTGCAGCGCTCAGCGTCCTCCAGCAGCGTCTGTTGAGGTGGGAGGGCGGGCGAAAACAAAAAGGTCAGCGTGGTGAATCGTCTGCTTAACTTCCCTGTCTGTCATTTAAACTGTCTCTCCTTAGACTTCTCTAACAAACTTTCATTCATCCATGGGTCTCTGTTAGTATTTGAATATCTATTCTGTATCTAAAGTATACTTAGATAAAGAGTGCATATTTTTATAGCAGCATTTAAATAATCATGTCCTTTAAAAATCTTGGTACTCCTTAGTTTTACTACAATAGGACTCAACATAGGATTACAGGTGAAAGGTAAGAATAAACAAAAGTCCAGAGACATGTAGTCAGGGAGATTTTTACTCAGATTTGGTATGTGTGGTGGAATTTCTGTAGTTATTTAGATTATAATGTACAGATGTCACTAGGGTTATGTCAGTCAGACCTGACAGAGTTCAGTTGTTATTAGAACACCAAGTACAGCTTGGAGAGTGCCAACTGTGCTTTTCTGATATCTGCAAGGATGGTAGACTTACTGTCTGCTCCAGTTTTATAGACGTCACAGTTTGGTCTAGGTGGGTCAATGTGACATGACCCTGATAATGATAATGTCTTTTACGATATATGCGATGCCTTTCAAGAAGTTCGGGAGATGTGACTGAGCAAGACATGAGTACAGAAGTGTGATGTTGAATCATGTCTCCTCATGAGTATTCATCTGATGTATAAACTTCCATCAACGTAAGCCATCTGAGTCAACTGAGTTTTATTGTATGAAGTCAAGTCTTAGTCATTTCTTCAACAGTATGAATGATGTTTATTTAAATTAGTTAAAAAAAATGCATGTTTTTTAGGCTAAGAATTGTCTCTGGACCTCTGTGACCCTTCAATAATATTTTTTTGTTTCTTTCTTCATTACAGTATGTTTATCATTGCTGCCAAAATTACATTTTATTGTAAAATATTGTGAAATGTCAACAGCACCTTTTGTGTATTACCAAAACCTTCTCAGCTGCTCCCAGGCAACAATGATGTATTTTGCCCAGAAGCAATAATGTCTGTTTCATCAATAAAGACTGTCTGCTGTAGGCATTCTCTTAATTAAGAAGCACATCAAAGTAAACCGCTATTCTGCAAGCCTCTAACACTCAAGCAGCAAAACCCTCTCGGTCTTGCTCTTGGCCCCTGGAGATTAAAAAAAAATCTGCGTTCTAATCACAAAATTACAAAAAGAGTCAACCAGGACAGACCAGATTTCATAATCAGTGAGTGTTGGTGCACAGGTTGTTCCATTTATAAGCAGTTATATATGACAGAACAGACAGTGCTTTGAAATAACACAGAGAGCAGACTGACTAGCAAAGGTGCAAAAACAATTAACAGTGTGTCCCTGTTATTAGTTATTTTAAATTGAAAAGGGGCATAACTCATTGTATGAGTCATCACCTGTTGCAGATTATGACTGCTCTTCATACTGCATTAAAGGGACAGTACATCCCTTGTGTTTCCTGTTTTAAAAAGTATCATCTACTTTGACAATAGGCAAGCTCATTTTATGAAGACACTGGGAAAAACATACTTTCTTGAGGTAATAATAATGTTAAGATATAAGTTGAATCTTAATCATTTTTAAGAAGTACAGCAGGCAGCAAAAAAAAATGTCAGGTGACAGAAAGTAGGAAGGATGAAGGTGCCAAATTCAGATTTGAAATTTTTTATGTATAAGCAGCAAAATGTGAAGAGTTCATCTCAAAACTGCTTTGCATAATATTTACTGTCTTTCAGCACACAATGCCACTTTTGAATGCTGGATTGAAATTATGAGTTTGTTGTTGGTAAAAAGTCAAATAAATTATTGACCTGTTTTTCCATCATGGCCTTCTCATACTCCCCTTGAACCACATCCAGCTCTGCCTGCTTGGCATCCAGCTCTGCCTGAGCCTTTTGAAGGTCCACGTTAGCTATGGCCAGACGATTCTGTTGCACTGCCAAGTTCGCCTGAAAAATAGAAAGGGAGGAAGAGAGAGACAGAGAGATCTGTAATGCCTTTATTGGACATAACAAGTCCACAGGGGTCATGGTAAGTTCTTCTTAGCAAGAGGGTTTAGAAAGACTGAGGGACAGAGAAAAGGCCAAAGAGAAGATAGTCCAGATGCATGAAGGGAGGAGGTTTTGAGAGAAAAAGGAGATAGGAGGCAAAAGTGAGTCTTATATTGAAACAGTGAATATGATCATAAAGAAGAGGTCTGAGGCACTCAGATGGGTATAAATAAAAAAGCCTTTAATTCATCAGGGCTACAGATTCATAAAACGTATCAAAATGGTTCAGCCATACTGGCCTTCAAATTAAAGGCTTTCTATTTAAACCCCTTTGAGTGCCTCAGATCAGAGCTTCTAAGTTGGATCCCCACACTGAAGAGCACCAGAGGGACAACATTTTCCAACACCAATG
The DNA here is from genome assembly GCF_963930695.1 of Labrus bergylta. Classification (NCBI taxonomy): domain Eukaryota; kingdom Metazoa; phylum Chordata; class Actinopteri; order Labriformes; family Labridae; genus Labrus; species Labrus bergylta. The sequence continues at coordinate 6,327,026 of NC_089202.1, read as the reverse complement.
CAGCACTGCTTGCATCTGCTATTTGAATGGATATGTGTTCTTATTAGGAGGGGAAAAAATGATTTGCATTAAACTCATAATGAAGAAAAATACCTTGTCAGGGACAAGTGTTTGGCCTTGTTGTGCCAGGTTTCATTGAATTACTACATTTTCAGAAGGGTGAGAACAAGTTAATAATAACTTGTTTTTAACTAGGTTATGTTTTAAGACATGTAAAAACATGTCACAGATGCACCAACATGGACTGAATACAGCAAGGGTGAAACTGGAGCTGAAGAATAAAGGTTTACAGGAGGAGTTTAACTGAAAAGAAAACAGGGATGAGGGTTCATGAAAAGGACAAGAGAGGAGAAAGGGTGCCGGAGGACAACAGAGAAAAGCAGGGAGGATTTTTTTTCTGAGTTGAGCTGGGGCTGAGGAGAAAGCACTACAAAAGGTTTAGGGACAGAGATTTGGAGGAAAGGTGTGAGTAAGTCAAAGTGTGCTTTTGTTTGGGTGGCCTAGAGAGGAGAAGGTCTGGAGTCTGCATTTAATATTTATTGATATCCGAGAGGAACAATCCTGCCTGTCTGTATGCCTGCCTGTCTCACTGCTTAACTGTATCTGTGGCTGGCTGGTTTTTTATTTGGCAGGCTACTGGGGAAGCCACCACTGAGCTGGAAACCAGAAAATCAATTTGCCGGGCTGTGCTTCTAGCTGAAGCAAAAAGGTCAGGATCAAAGAAGAGAGGCATGGAGTTCTTGTAGAGGTTGTACAATATAGTAGACAAACAGAACGAGTTTGAAAGGGAGAGACAGCGAGAAAATGTGTGAATAAAAAGGGAGGAGGAAGATGGAGAGTGGCAGGAAGAGAGGTGATAGGCAACTCAGAAAGTAGATGGGTATTTTGAAAAAGAAGAGAAAAGAAACAGAAGGATAGCAGAGGGAAAAAGGTGTGGACCAATAGAGAAAAATGTGAAGTAGGGGAATGAAAAAAAAGTACAAAATGTCACATGGCAACAAAGAGGGCGAGGGAAATCAGTGACAAAGGGCAACATTTGAACACATTCCCAAAAAAAGATTCTGCAAGGAAAACTTTTGAAATGATCGTCATGCATCAACACTTCTCAAATTGCCCTAGCAGGAAGAAAGAACAGAGAAACTAAAGGATTTGTAACATTTGCATACAATCTCTGGTTTTAGGAAGCAGTTATGAGTTTGTGTTTTTGTGTGGTTGGGGGCTCTATCAATTAAGGAATGTGTTCACAGTCTTCAGCTCTGCACCAATCAGGACAGGAATAAATGATCAATGAAAAGAAAAAAACCTAGATACAGATAGACAGACTGACAAGCAAAGATGCAATCCATTACTGCAGCTAGGATTTTAAAATAAAGATATAACGAGCTCAGTAATAAGCACAAAGAAAATCACTAGAAAAGGCAAAAGTAATAAATAAACATGGGAGAGTTATGATTTTAAAACAAGTCTTTGAATATTTACTAACCAATCTCCTATTTTAGTCAGTCGGGGGTGATTTAAATAAAAATATGAATGAACATTGTCTTTCAAAATGGCCTTTATCCACTCTGGCCCTTGGAACTTGACTTTGGATGAACCCCTTTGTGAAATCCTGTTTTAGTATGCTGATGATGAATGAGCAAAAGCATGGCTCTCGTTGTCTGTTTGACATTTTTGGATCATGAACAAATACTTTTCATATCAGAGACAGCCAGCGGTGTTTCAGTAGCCTCTGGCTTTTCTGCATAAAAACAAACACTTTTCTCCAACGTGAGTGTTCCTTATTCATCAGAGGAGAAAGTGTTGGGCCTGGGACTCCGTCTAGCGAGTACAACTCTCTGTGTGTGTGTGTGTGTGTGTGTGTGTGTGTGTGTGTGTGTGTGTGTGTGTGTGTGTGTGTGTGTGTGTGTGTGTGTGTGTGTGTGTACATTCTTGTTATATGTGTTTGTCGGGTGATAATGGCAGGCACAGTCCTTGTGAATGAAATGGAAATTTGAAAAAGGCTGATATGTGTCTGCTTGAGCCAGTCAATTCAATGAAAGAGACACTTCCCTTGACCTTCTTCTCATTCTCGTATTTGTCACATAATGTCCACAAACACTATACAGTTCCGTCTTTCGGCTGTAGCAAAGTGCTAGATGCACTCCAGCCTATATTACCTTCAAGGGTAAAACTTCCTTGTTGATGGAGAAGAAAGAGGCCATAGCTTTAGTCCAGGATGCAAGGCCGGCCACGTTGCCACAAACCCTCTTAGCTGTTTCAATGTTGTAGTCGGGCATGTCAAAATAAGGCAGCAGCAGCTCCACCATTTCCTCATTAATGCTGTCCTTAGGAAATTGCTGCAGAGGAGAGAGAGGTGGTAGAAAGTGAAAGAGATGGGGGATTGGAGAAAAATAATTTCAGTCACTTTGCTGAAAAGAAAATTGTTTTTTTAGAGCGCATGTTAAATAATACATAAAAAGGCAAAGTGCTTCTGTTATTTCTAAACTAAAATGTAAAACTTAATGAAATAAGAGAAAACAAAGGAGTAAAACACACAAAGATGGAAACATAGAGGAAAACAAAGATAGAAAGTGGAGTAAGTATTGAAACTGAAAAGGAGAATGAAAGGTAAAAAAGGAGGCAGAGACAATATCTGAAGAAAGAAAAAGAGAAAAACAGAAGGCAAAGCAAGTGTGGATGCAAAAATAAAAAAAGAAACATTTAAGAATACTTCAAATAAGAGAGCAACAGGTGCAAGTATGTGCAAAAAGAAAGCGACTTGTTGAGGCTTGTAGGTAGTTTTGACTTTTAGACTATAGAGGTCCACAAGGTAAGATAAAAGACCTGGTAGTGATGTTGTCTGACAAGAGAGATGCTGGAACAGCATCTCTCTTGTCAGACAACATTTCTTTCTCTCAGTGTTAAAATTGTTGACTGTTGTGCATTTCATTTTAGAAGTTAACTACAATCCCACACTGAGGTGTTGAGGTGTTATCATGATTTGATCTGGCAACTTTTGCATTCAACTACTGCTAATTCTACTTTTAAAAAGCAAGGCAAATATATAAGTGGTCTCAATTGTCCATCAGCATTTACTGTATAAGTGTATCACATTGGTTCATTAAGACAAGTAGTCTGCAGTCCATTTGTACTTCTTATTAGTATTACTGCCATTAAAGTAAAATACCTAATATCATTGATATGATTTTTTTTTTTAACCTGATATGTAATAGCTGCAAACAAGCTGCCAGCATCTCATTTTTTAATGAAGATTATGTGTACAAAAAAAGTACTAAGAAAATTATTAAAGGGTCATGTTTTTGTAAGAATGCATTTTTAGTTGAATACTGTTCATAATTCTATAATTTTCATTGTGCAACAAAAGAGACTGTGAGACAGACTGTACCTTACTATTTCTATGGCAGAGCAGGGAATCACATTTGGAGCTGGATTAAGTCGAGCAGTAATGCATGAACAATGGATATCACCCTAAGCAGTTGATTTTAGGGTCATGTGACAGCAGCTCACAGCAGCATCTATACCGTACTTTGCTTTAATCTCAACTGCATACACTCCATTGCAGGGACTGTACCTGAAGGCTTCCCAGGAAGTTTCCAGCAGTCATTAGTTTGAGAGATTCCTGCCAGGACGGTGCGTGACAGTTCTTCTCTGGGTCGATCTTCACTGTGTTGACCCGCCTCTGGAAGAGCAGCAGCACACAGTCCATGATCCTCATGATGAGGTGAGGGGGGCGACCAAGTGTTCGAACTGTAGCAATGTCTGATGGCTTGATTGTCTAAGGGGAAAAAAGAAATACAGGAGGAATAACTTTGACTGTCTCTCAGTGTTCAGGCAGCTTGTTAGTAGTGAAAGTCATGTTTTATGTGCCTCTTCAGAATACCAAAATGTTTCCACAGTTTGAAAAGCAGTGGCAGTATGCAGGGGATACACAACCAGAGGCCCTGACAGGGAGGGACAGGTGGATATAAAAAAAACATGGAGGAGTGTAAAAATAAACTCTAACACAATGAGAGGATTTCTGAAGAGAGGGAAAGAGAATAACTTCAAGGGACTGATTAAAAAGAGAGACAGCAACAGGGTAAAGAAAATGTCCCAGTGAGAGTTGTCTGGCTGCTTCAAAAGGCCTCCTTTCTGCTCATCTCATCTTATTTCCTCTTTGCACTTTCCTCCCTTCTGCTCTCTTCTCCGAGCTACATTTCCGCTGTGTTTTATCAGCCCAGGAGTAGTGTGAATTTCTCAGCCAGCAGTCTACAATATCTTATTCTTTCACATACTCATCATCCCTTTACTTCTTTTTGTGAATAGATACTTTTAAACAAAACAAATATGCACTACAGTGGATCTTCTTGCTAAAAAACCTTTGCAATAAGGCCCCTATTGAAAAGATCGTTGATGGTTATAAGTGTTAATTCTAACTGTCTTTTCCCTTAAGTCCTATCTGATAATCAAAATACTTGATCATCCATCCTGGAGGATTACTCAAGGGCTTCATATTTGGAAATATATGGTTTCAATCTGTAGCAGCGAAATGAAAATTCTAATCAGGGACCTGCTGAAGGAGATCTGTATGCAACCAAGTACCCAGGAGGAGGACAACTTTAATTACAACCCCGCTCCAGACCCCCGCTTACACACATTCACACACCAGGGTGGGAAAAGGCTGGAGGCAAACACTCACACAGCACGTCACAGAGTGCTCTAAGTGGTAGCCTGAAGCAATGGAGGAAAAATATTTGCTCCAACAAAAGTTGACTGACAATTTTTTGACCTCCACGCTATCTTTAAGGGGAAACATGTGCTTGACAAAACATTATACAGGGGTAGTAGTGAATGTGATGGGGAGCAGCACTACCTCATATTGTAATTTAATTATATTAAGTCAACTGAGACTTAAGCCTTTAATATCAACACAATTTTATGGTGTCTTATCCGATTCAAAGCATCATGTAATGCCATCAAAAACTTTTTCATGGAAATACTTTTTTGGTTTGAATGGAAAATGTTTTGTCCATCATATATCGTCAATTTTAATCACAGCTGGTTAAAAAAAGTTTTTTATGAAAGTGATGGACAGAGATAAAAACGGACAAAAATGGACATGAAGATGAAGAACTCACACAGTTAAACTGCAAAGACTCCAAGTGTGTCTCAAGTCACTTCCTAAACACATCAACGGACCGTGACCAACTGTAAAGATTGGACTCTTGTTGCAGCTATTGATTAACTTCTGTTTCCATATGATTATTTTGTGGGGCCATAGAGAAGTGCTGTCTGAGAGGACATGAGATGTCTAGTTGTGCAGTATTTGGATGGGAGACTGCAGTGTTTTATATACTGCAGACAGATAATGATATTTTAATATTTCAGTGCATATACTTTAATCTCAGACTATTGAAAATATCATCATTTCTGACCAACTAAGTCCAGATCAAGATCAATCTGTTATACTGAATATGGCAGTCAAGATGATGAGATGATGATGAGAAATAACCTGCATAATAGCCACCCATCAACTGCTAAGTCAAATTTGGTTTGCCACAAAAAGAAAAGTGAATATCTGTTTCTGACTTTTCTCCAAGTCCCATACCTGCAGTGCGGCCTCTGCTTCCTCAAGAGCTGGTCGTGCAGCCTCGAGTTTCTCCTCAGCGATGGCCTTGTCAGCTGAGATGCTGTCTACGATGGCCTGGGCCTTGTCCTTCACTTTCTGCACCTCCACCTTCACTCGCTCTGCTGCCTGGGCTTTAACTGTGACCTCCTTCAGGACCTGGGTTTACAGAAGTATATGAAGATGGACATGAAACCACACAATTTCTCTTTTTTGACTTTTTTAATATGTACAATGCCATGTCTGTCGTGCTTGTCACACGTGTCAGTGCTACTGTAAAAAAAGTAAAATTAGTAGAATTCCTATCTATCTATCTATCTGAACTGATTATTCTTACTGAGTAAATGAATACTACTGCAGTCAACAACTTAATCATGTATCCCTCCTGAGGCACACCTTTAATTCACAGCTGTTTCACATCAAATTAAGCTGCATGTTAATGACCAGAATAAGTCATTTCCAGAAAACTCACACACACAGAATAAAACCCTGTTCAGTCTGACACCTACCATATCAGCCTTATCATTGGCAACCTGTAGCTCCTTCTCTTTCACCACCAACTCCTTGCTGAGTGCTGCTACAGACTCTGACGCTTCTTTTAGCTTCTGAAGACCAGTGTTCATCCTAAACAGGAGAAATATTACTTATTCAGTCACTTCGCATGCAGTTCCAGTAATACATCTTGTAGCTTGCTAGAGCTCGATAGCCTAGGAGGGGTCCGCACATCTACCCCTGTGGTCCTGTTTGTTGTAAATACTTACAAACCTTTAAGATTAACTCAATAACATTATGGCAAATTTCATGCTGGGAAAATGTCTGACCATTATTTGACAGGAAAACAGCTTCTTTTTTTTTTATCCTCAGTGGGCTTGCAGCATGTGTCTGATCAGACTTTAAAATGTCATGATATCCCTTAAAGGGATGCCAATAAATCTTGGGAGGCTCTGGGGAATCTAGCTGATAAGCAGACATGGAACCGAAAACGTGACAAAACAGAGCACATCATTATTTATTGTTGGAGATATGTTGTGTCTTTTAATGATGTAGTTGATCTTGTTCTCTCTAAAATGACTCATAACCGACGGTCTGGACTGGCTTTCCTTTGACGTAGGTTCACTTCATTAGGATGCGTCCTGAACATCCATCACTGTTTGTGCCATTAAGGAGTCGATAAGTATTGACTTACACTGACTCCCATCTGTGTCACAGTTATTTAAAAATCTACCTTTGAAAGCAGCTGCTTCAATTTAGAAAATGCACTCATCATGCTTAGTGATCGAAGCCTTGCTTATTAGCCACCCAGGGTTAAAAGGAAGACTAAGACACACGTCTGCTTTTAATCTATCATTGCTTATTTAGCCTTACACATTCATGCTCTCTCAATGACACTGAAATGTAGAAATTGTGCAGTGTTAGCAGCAGTTGAGGTATTAACTCTAAAAGGTAGAATGAGGGTCATGTCTAATTATTAAAAGGTTAAAATTGCCTGGTTATAATTAACAGTCAAAATACAAGTAATATAAATACTTCACTGAATCCCTAAGTCTGTTTACCTGTTGGCCAGGGTCTGGACCTCAGACCTCTTATCCTTATAGATGCTCTTGTAGCCCTGGATGAAGGACAGGTAGGACTTGGGTGTGACGTGGGTGGATCGTCTGTACCTAGATTCAAATCAAATGACATCAAAGTGGGTTGTATATTAATTTCAAACTATATAATCTTTGAAACAGCATTAAGTGTAACATTATAATGCTGAAAAATGTCCTACTATAGTAACAAACATCTGGCATTACTCTCTTCCTGACATATTCTTTCTAGTATCAGCTCTCTAACACTGTATAGTCTAATCTAATAGAATACATTTTAAAAGGCCATTGTTTTATACCTCTATTTGTATTAAAACTGCCTAAAACAGCTAGGATAATATGGATTTTGTTCAAGGGTGGATTCTTGCCTTCATAGACCCAGATAGGCAGTGTGCTCAGTGAATTACTGTACCTTTGGAAGTAGTCCACACACTTCTCTGCAACACCATCCTGGAAGGAGCCCATGCACTGGACCACCTCACTTTTAACCTGAGCCGAGCACTCAATGTCAAAGACTGAGAGGAAGTGCTCTGACACTGCAGGAAAGAGGGATGGAGGAGAAGGAAAACAACAGAGAAGTATATGTTGAGAAAATAAATAAAACATAAATGAATATATCAACACATGCAAACATTTTCAGAGGCAGATGTGTGATTGCATGGGACATTATGGATGACAGGATAGATGTTTTACTACATCATCCGTGTCATTCTGCACACAGATTTATGTTTCATTAGCTGGCACATTTAAAATGAGCTTTAAAGTTATGACTTAATATTTCTGTGTGCAAATGACAAATCTCTTCATCTTGATGAGTGTATTCAAACATTTACAAACAATACTTTTTAAGCCACATCTGTTGCATTCATCATGTCGCTGCTTTAAATTCCTTTTCTTACTGTCGCAATTAAAAAAGTTTTTATTTCAGTTAATAGGAATCACACAGGACAGGGCAGCCTGACAGAGATAAATTAGTGTTGTAACATCCCACTTTAGCCTGATTAATGTTACATGAATAAAAGCAAGATTGAGTAAAGACTGAAGTTTGAGAATTAGATCATTTCATTAAATAATTACAACACATTTGATGTAATTTACCTGCAACAAGAGCATCTTTTGGCCATCGACTGAACCAGTCCATGGTGCAGCCAGATATCAATGCCGGAAACTTCAACGCCCTATTGCGAAACTTTTCTCCAACAGGTGAGAAGCACAGAACAACGTGGAGATTATGTCGGACTCGTGACATGAAATACTCGTAAAGGTTTTCGTTGGTCGGTGGCCGCCTGGGAAACTCTCGCTTCATAACAGGGATCAGATCACTGAGGATCTCGTCGATCTCATCACGGGCAAATAAGTTAGACACCTGTGGATAGGAACACAAAATACCAAACACCCATTAATGTCAAATGTGATTGTCTATCCATCTTCGTATTGATGTTCAGTTGGCAAAATGAAGGAAATTAAACCAAAACAGGATAGAAATGCTACTCCTCCAATCCTCACCAAAACATTGACCAGAACAGCTCTTCACTAAGGCCATATGGACACCAAAGCCAAACCAAGACCAGAACAAACATGTTTCATGTTGGACAAAAGCTTAGGCTGACAAAAAATTCCACACTGTGCCGAAATTAAAAACAGGCTAAATTAACCCGAGCCCCTATTTTGCCAGGCCAACAAACACAATATATCCTGGACCAAAATCTGGCAAGCCCCCCCCCCCCTTTTTTTTTTAATAGTTTGAGGAACCACAGTGTAATTTAAAGGGACTTTTGGATGAAAATGAGCTTTTGTGCTAATTTTGCATATTTACATAGATGCTCTGATATGTTGATTAATGTGCACTGTCCTGATTCAATAAATAAATGCAACTTGATTCAAACTCTTCCCTGGTCCCCACTTCTATTTACAACCTAGGTAAAGCAGCTGCTTCTTAAATTGTTTTTATGGAGGGGGGAGAGGGAGAAGAGGGTTGTTATCATAATGAGGCAGAGAGAGAGCGACAGAAAACAAAATGAGGATTAGCAAAGAGAGCAAGCAGATGGAGATAAAGGAAACAAAAAGATATAAGATGATAATAAGAAGTAAACAACACGAAAAATTGAAAGCAAATTGGATGGAAATTAGTGACAGAAGAAGGGAAAGTAAGAGGAAATCAAATCACTTAAAAAGCAATTGCAAACACAGACTGTTAAAATTGGCTTCCTGTAGTGCTAACATGTTGATAAAGATTTTTCTTTATGAAGGCACTGTAGTAACACAAACACATTTTATACTATTGCAAACATCACACTGAGTCATAAATTCAATGTTTCTCATTTGGCTGCATTCTAAATTTTTTCTATAACTGGAAGGATGTATAAGAAAGTTCAATATGTGTACTGTTGGCAGTTGCTCAAAAAACAAATTAAGAACCAATCTCAAGTTTTAGTGTCTGTTCATGTAAAACTTGATGAAGTGGAATCAGTAAGGCAAACAGATGTTGCCACTCTGCAATTATATGATCTTGGGCAGTACGAAATTGGAAAAAGAACAAAACATAATTACAACGGGAAAAAGAAAAAAAAAAGTAATTAGTATTTCCTCAGCTCAATGTAATTGGTAGGTAGGCAGCAGAGGCTCAGTAGTAGAGTCGGCTGTCATTCAATTACAAGGTTGGTGGTTTGATCCAACTCCTTAATTCACATATTAAATTATCCTTGGGCAAGACACTGAACCCCAGCAGCTCCAGGTGGCTCAGCCAGCGCCATGAGGATTTGTGTGACTCTGATGAGTACTGTAGTGACGTGTAGTGTCAAAGCGTTTTCAGTAGTCAGAAGACTAATATATAAATTCAAGTCAATGTACCAAAGGAACATGAAGTGGGAAACAAAAAATACATTTACAAATGTTTCTACATTACAGTATTGGCCCTACATCATAGTGATCTCTTTGCTGCCAATCACTAAAGTTTAGGGGATTCTTGACCAGGAGAGGTTAGGGGGGGATGATGTGTATTGGCAGGTGTTGTCAGGCAGTAGAATCAGTTTTATAGGAATGGTTTGTGACAAAGTAGCAGATCTATTAAGAATTCCTTAATTCTGCATCATTTTGATTTCATCTTCCTTTGTTAATGTATAATACACTTCTAGTGCTAAAAGACTCCAGATGGAACAAAATGTAACTTACACTACTGTCAGTTTCAAGATCCATCAGAGAAATCTAGAGATATGGATCCAGGACTTTTTAATTCTCTTTTCCAAAATGGTTCTGATCTGTGACCCTTAAACAGTGGGAAATCCAAACCATGCCCTCTGTGAACCGTTACAGCCATGTCGTTTAGTATTTAAAATGTGCCTAATGTCAAGCTGTCTTAAAAACCTTGAAGAATGCATCAGGTCAAACATTAGTGGCATTGATCACGTGTGCGGGTATATCTCCTTTTACATGAAGGTATCTTAATAATCAACAGTTTATCTGTCAAATCGGCTCATATCAGGCAGAGTTCTCTTTCCCTTTTTTACAGTCACAGTAACTTACTCACGGGTCCCATTTTCTTGTATTTGGATGGCATCTTTGATGTTATGTCATGCTGTAGAGTTTGCCTTCTTTTGAAATAAATCGCTACATAAAGGAGGAAGGAGGAGGTAAAGAAAATGAAGAAAATGAACGCACGCAAGGAGAACGGATTAGAAGAGCAAGCAAAAAGGGCAAAGGCTGATGTGAAAAAGCATGGATGAAAGGAGTGAGGCTTAGTGGCCCACAAATAGCCAGTGAGAAACAAAGGGGGCTAAAGGGCGAGAGGAAGGGAAGGAGATAAAGAGGACAGCAATGAAGAGTAGGAGGAGTAGGGAGTAGAACTGGAGGAGCAAGGTGGAAAGAGAGGTCAGTGAGAGGCAAACAAAGGATGAGTAGTAACAGAAAGGTCTACAATAAAAAAGATGAGGTAAAACGAGTATGAAAACATAAAAGTAAAGTCAAAAAGGGTGGTTGTGGTGGTGGTGGTGTGGGGGGGGGGGGGGGGGGGGTAGTGTAGAGAGGCATAGTATAATAATGTATTCAAAAGTGCTTCAGAAATGTATTATTGGCCTTTTTACACTATAGACACCGGATCTGGTGCAACGCATGGTTTCTTGGAATGAAGCAGAGATAATTGAATACTGTGGCATTTAACCTTGAAGCTCTGTGCTGTTAATGCCGCTGTGGAACACTAAAACACGGAAAACCCATTAAGCCTAGCTTAATCTGTTTCTTCTGTCAGTTACAGTTTCAATTCATTAACAACTAACTGATTAGAAAATAATTGTGTATCTGTATTGTGCAACTGTACTGACAGACACAATCCAATTAGCTTTTTAATTTGATTGAATTTGGATAAACTGCACTGCTCATGAGCCAGATCGAGACGACATGCATTTCAGTTGTGATGTGGCTGCCTTGGTTGTACTGTTATGAAATGTTTATTTCTCTGAAGGGTGAAGGCCAGCTGTCAGTTTCGGGCAGCACAACAAACATGCAATTAAAGTTTTTGTGATGTTCATACATGATTTCAAGGCAAGTGTCAGTGCAGCAGCCTTGTGTATTCCCTGTAGGCTTTCCTTACCAAGGAGAGTTTTAAAAACTGCTGCAAATCACAGATGTGCCAGTGCTTTCATTAAAGTCAAACAAACCCAAAGAAACACACAGGTCTAAAGGTAGAGGGAGTTTTAACAGTATGTGCATCTTCTAAGGACCACTAAGATTCTTATTTAGCCATCTGAGGTGTTTTCCATCCTCTCTGCCCTTACCCATCTCAGAGTTATGCTGTGGCATTTTATGAGCTCATGGAAATGAAAGGGCTCCATATGTGCTGAACACAAGTGTCCATTTTGCCCACAGGATACACAATTTAAACACAACGCTTATAAATGACATGCTTCCACACAATGTCAGGATTTTGATGAAAACAATGTTTAACGTGTTCAGAATCCTAAAGCCTCGTTGCTTTGTGTCTCACTTCATTAAGGCATAGAAGCAGCGTCAGTCTGACAGACCCTCAGATGTCCCACCTTTAGGATCAGCATGTGCTATGTACATGACCTCTTGATTTCTTGATTTTACTGATGAAATTGTAAAGATGATTCACTCTTCTTCCTGTCTAACCCTTCTAAATATTTTCAAATCAAGGATTATTTAAACCAAATCTCAGAGATCTTTAATCTAGAAATCAGCTTTCAATCATTTTTATGCATATAACTAAGACTGCCTCATACCTTTGAGTTCACATTCACATTTCTCTACTTATATTTTGAGTCACAAATGACCTCAGGCCTGTTCCCTATGAGTCAGAACTCACTCCTGTTTTTTTGTCCTACCTACTAGCCAGAAGTTAATAATTTAACGATCTTATTTGAATGTCATCTCATTTTAAAATTCTCATTCAATTATTTTCCCAAGGGTTACACAAGAACTTAAATGAAATTATATAAATAAAAATGTATAAATGACTTATGGGTAGTATTCAAAGATCCTTCTTCACACGTTTGTGTTCTTACCTCTCCAGATGACAATACATTGTTCATGTACTCGAGGAAGGACTCGTCCTTGATTTCGTTGTCAGTAAAGATGAAGCTGATGCCTTTCCCGTGTTGGCCAGCTGTTCGGTACAAAGCCTTCAGGTCATCCATCAGGTTGGCTGTGTTGTATGAGCTGCCAAAGAACACAACAGATGAAATAATGATGCACTGAGTTTGTTTCTATTTGCTGATTTTACTTCTGGAAAACATAACTCAATTGACATAGATAAGGGGAAAGAGATACAAAGGAAAGCGGTGGGTCGGTGTTTGTGTGTGTTTGACTGTTTGCATTATGTTTATAAATGTGTGAATAAATTTGCCTTGCTGAACAATGCTGTTTGAGCTAGGAATTAGTTACTATTTACACTCAGGGCACCTCCAAAATGTAAAATTGTCTTTTTTTTCTGACAGCAGCAGTGTTTCTGTGACAGGAAAAGTTCAGTGCTGAGAAAAATAGAGTTTGTTTCTCAATTTCATCATAAAAACAAGACTTCTCACAAGATTTCAAAACCACATGGAACTCTTTATGACTTAAGTGTGTCCAAACATTGAAATGTTACTTGAATTTCCAAATGATGTTATTATGAGTGGAAGTGGTAAAATAGGTGAGAACAGGCTCATTGATTGAAAAAAATAAATAAAGATGTGTGTAAAATTTACTGAATTGTAAAGAGCCTGACGCAAAATAAGCAAGACAAAGAAAGATGAAGATAAATTGTTGGAATTAATTGAATAATACTTGAATTTTCTAATATAAATTGAATGCAAAAAAAGAGCAACATGAACTCTGTGACTCTCTTGGAATCTGTTAGTTTAAAAAAATAAGTTCACATGAATGCATTTAGAAAATTCCAGTCACAAAGAAAGAGTCAAGTTGAGATTGCACAACAAAAAGAGAGTGCCATAGATGTCTGTTCATAGAAACAGAAAGATTATAAAGAAAAGCAGAGAATTAAAATCAAGGTAGATGTTATATCAAGAGAAGGTTGTGAATTGAAGAGGAGGAAGATGTGGTTCATTCATATTAATTCAAAATAAAATAATCTGTTAGGAAAAAAAGCACACTGGGACTATAACAGCAACAAATGTATCTGTGGACTGAGGGAGAAAACCATTTGACGGGTAGGGAGAGTGAGATAGAGGACATAGTGAGACACAGAACAATGAGACAGAGCAAGAGTAGAAGAAAGCCAGCAGATAGAACTGACAGCCAAACAAAGGGTTATTCTTATTTTGAAGAAACAAAGCATTGAACAGAGTCTCACAGTCGATGATAAATATTTAATTCTAGATATCTGATAGTAACTCTTTTAGAACTTACTTAGATATGATTTTATTGTGATTTGATATTTGCAAATGTGTAATCTAAACAGAAAATGTATGGTGTTCTTCGTAATCTTTGTTGGTATTGGTATTGCAGCAATACTTAACAATATACAGACATCCAAATAAATATGTAATGAGCCTGACCGGCCATCCAGCAGACTACGAGCAGAGTTTTAAATAATTCAATGATTCAACATTTAAAATAAAATAAAAACATTTTTTACAGACACACACAAAAAACATGCACTAAATACTCACTTTGGTGGATCATTTAAATGAAACAATATTCTATATTTTTCTTTCATCAATCAGTCAATCATTCTTTATTTGTATAGCGCCAATTCATTACTCATTGGTGTGTTAAAAAACTTCCTTTCAGAGGCAGAAATCTTGGGAAAGATTAAACTCATGATTTACTGTCTGCATGCAATGAAACAAAGTAAGCTTAATAAAATGTTACTAGATATTTAATATAATAATAATTAGGATTTAACATGTAGAAATGTATAACAACTTTTGTGTGTGACTTTGTCTGAGTCTCTTTTTGGCTATTGAATGTGAGCCTTACCGTGTGAGAGTGATCTGAAAGATTTTGTATCCAGCTATGAACGATGCCAGTCTGGTCAGGCTCTGTTTACCAGATCCCCCCACACCCACCAACAAGGCATTTCCTCCGGGTGTCCGAATTATCCTTGATACCTACATACAAAAAAATATATAGACACAAAACTAGCATAAAAAAGGGGTTGTGTCAAATTACAATAGTGGAAAAGGAGGGGGAAAAGGAGGATTATGTGCGGGGGGGAAAGGAATAGGAGAATGTAAGCAGACGTTTAAAATCTCACAAATTAAGTAGTACTTAAATCACACTTGAAGATTTTCTTCTGGACTTCAAGGCTGCCTGAGCCCATCTCACAGCAAATGCAAGAAGCTTAACCATTCAATTAAAAAGGACCTAACATTTGGCGAGTTGCCAGAGTCAAGACTTCAATGTAATGTTCAGAACTCGAGGCTTTGCATAAGAGTTTGTTTTGAGTTTATCAAAGGGTAGAACATTTAGATTTCATGCCTCTACACTTTCATTTAAAATTTGAATACTGAACTAAAGTCAAACTTCCATTTAAAAACTTTGGTTCTAATCTCTAGGCACTGAATATGCATGCTAATATTTCAATTACTTAATTTAATTACAATAGTAAGGCTAATTGATTACAACAGGGTTTTTTATTTATTACCTTGACCAGATGAATCATAGCATCTTGAAAGAAGACCATGTCCATGCCAGTGCCCCTGATGCTCTCATTATAATGGCTCAGGAACAAATTCAGGCGCTCCTTCAAACTCTCAAATGACTCCATAGGCTCATACACCTTAGGCAGATCAAAGTCTGAATCCTCTGGCTCCTCCCCTGTAAGGAAAAGAATATTTGACATTAAAATAATCACATTAAAAACATAATTTTCTGTAATAAAAATGCTTTTAAAATGTTGCGTCATGGTACCTGTAGCCTCAGGTGCATCTCGTAGAAAGTCCACAAAGTATCTGTCTGGTTCAACTTCCACTAAGTTTTTGTACTCTTCCCCGAGCTCTTCCTCAAGCAGCTTTGGCAAAGCTTTGTTGAACCACTCTACATCCTCAGGCATGGTGAATCTGTCAGCTATCACGCGTGTGCACTCGTGCTTCCACAATGACAGTAGCACCTGGAAATTTTTTATTTTCATTTTACGTTATTACTTTTATCATTCAAAACAGCCAATCTGAGCCAGTAAGACTGGTGAGTGTTGCCAAGTAATTAGCTTATGCATCTTTATTGCTTCCAAAGATATAGAGGGCACAACCAATATTACTGTATTTTTCTTTGACGGGAAGATTGCATGACTCTGGTCTAAAAAAGAAAATCATTGAGCTGAGACACACTGGATTGTTTGCTTCTGCTGAAATACATTAAGCGACACATTTGTTGGATTTCTTGATTGTAGTAATTCTTCATACAGCAATTTCACCATTTCATAAAACTCTTGCACTCTGTTTGAGGGGAAAGCTCATTCTGGCCTTGTCTAGTGTATTCTAAGTCTGAGTCAAATTGGCAGCCTCAGCAGGGCTGTTTCCCTGGACTTTCCCAGGGCAGCCTGGAGTAAAGGATATATTTCATTGTGCTGAATTATTGAGTGAGGCCACAGACCTGCAGGGAGTTTGCCACATCAGCAGAAACTGAACTTATGTGGTGTATTATTTTCATGTGTCCAGATATTCAAGTATTAAAGTAGGACAATGCATGTTTAGGTAATGATATTAAGTAATATGATGACATGTAAATATGGATGTTTTGAATGTATGATTGAATATGTCATCATACTTAATATCATTACCTACATACATTGTCCTACTTTAATACTGGACACATGAAAGCATAAAGCAACACACTTGAAATGCTCTATTTTCCCTTTCTTTCCTGCCAACAGTCATGTCTCTTTCTTCAGTATCTTAAAAATATAATGGTCAAAAGACATAAGTACTTAATACATAAGTAGAGCTTTTTTCATTCATTGAAAAGGTTTCTACATGACTTCTGTCTACTATGCTGCACAGTGCACCACACTAAACTGTTGTGAGGTAAAGAAACTAGAAGACGGGGGGGTTCAGCTGTTTAGTTGAACTATGGCTAGCATCTGTAAAAATCTTTAAATAAACTTCAGGATTTTGGATTGATGGCTCCATAAGAGATTTAATTAGGCATATTTGTTGGAGTGTTGGCATCTTTAACAATACTTAATCCTTACTGGAATAATTTTCATACCCATAGATACTTGCAAAAAAACCCTGTATACATGGCCAGTCCTAAATGTTCAATCAAACAAAATCGGCCCATGTTGACTTTTTTTCATAATTGTACAATGATTAACAAATGGTAACAAATTAAATAAATACTTGAATGACAACATCCTGGTCTTCTCACCTGGACAGAGTTGACCACCTCAGCGTTGGTGTTGAGCATGCCTTGCCAGATCCTGGACAGATCCCTCAGGTTGAAGATGTAGTGAAACTTTGCAGGAGTTGGAAGCATCTTGACCTTGGTCAACTGCCAGAGATGGCGGGTCAGAGACACCAAGCGAGGGACGGTGCTCCTTACCTCAGCAGTGAAACCACGGCGTGCACAGAAGTGGCCCTCACCAATCACACCTTCATTGTGGGGTTGATGGTGGGACAGTTATTAAAATAAAGGTGGAAATATGATCAATTCATTTGCATCAACAAATAAGTGTAAGACAGAGACAATACAGTAATGGCAAAGACAATACATTATAACGCATCATTTATCAATACATTACAGTAGCATTAAATAGGAAAAACATTCTCCTAATGGATCTTTGAATTCTGTTTTTTATCCCTTCAGTCTACAATAACTAGCATTTTGGTTAGTAGGCACTGTAATAATATGAATCTTGAGTACACGGTGATAACGATTCCACTGCACTTTTACTCACCGAATATTTTATCAATGGAAACATTAGAGGGCAGGGTGCAGTTAAAGATGGAGAACTGCCTTTTCAGTCTCTGAGGGATGTCATTTCTGCCTCCTCCTGGATGGATCATAGCTGCCAGAAACTGAACGTCCACAATATTGGTGAACTCTCCGGGTTTCTCCAGATTATAGAACCCATTTTGCTCCATCAGCTGCCTGACAATCTCATTTGTCACCTAAAATGAAAGGCAAAAAGAGTAAGCTTGAATCCAGAGGTGGATTATTGAGAAGGAATTCATGTTGCTTATGTCAGTTCTTTAAAGTTTACCGATTAATCAGGTAACCAATATGTGCAATATTAAGTCATATAAAATTCGATAAATGTATTACTTTAATAAATTTCCATGGGATTCAAGGTCAAAATAACTCAGCTTTGAATGTGTGCTTCATTCAGATATATATAAAAAACATTTAAATTATTTGAATGAACTGTTCTTAAAATGATTGCTCACCTGGTCTCCCCATTCGTTGATGACAGGCATGTTTATATCATCGATAAAAATGGACATTTTCTTCCCAGCAGGGGGTCCATAAGTGGATCCCATCCTCTTATCCACATAGCTCTCTACTGACCTCTACAAGGAAAAACAGACGGCGCAAAAACAAATGTAAACATATGTGGAGATGAGCTTGAGGGAGAGAAGAAAACAAAAGACAGATAGATCTCGGGTAAATCTAATTTTCAGTGAAGACATGAACAGGGAGGAAAC
The DNA here is from genome assembly GCF_963930695.1 of Labrus bergylta. Taxonomy (NCBI): domain Eukaryota; kingdom Metazoa; phylum Chordata; class Actinopteri; order Labriformes; family Labridae; genus Labrus; species Labrus bergylta. The sequence continues at coordinate 6,308,739 of NC_089202.1, read as the reverse complement.
TGTCATGTCATGTGCTGATCTCAGGCCTGCACATGATTGATCAGAACAGACACCATAAATATTACTGCATCATTTAATTATAATAGACATCAAGTATGCATATAGAACCTCCTCCTGACAAAACTGCAAAGACTAAGACAGGAAGCTGTTTACTTATTGAGAGGAGAGTTAACAGCAGTTCTACTTTACCTGGAACATGAGTGGTGTGGTGGCAGACGAGAAGTTGAGGCTCTTGCCCACGTGGGTCTCGGGATCATACTTCGACATGTAGCCCTTGATGATGACAGTCTTGGCTGTTCCCTGCTCTCCTATTAGCAAAACAGCCTAAAGAAATATGCACATTATTCATTGTTTTATCATTATGATGATAAGCTTGGGATTTAAACCGTTGGAAAAAATAGTTTGTTGTGGCCTGCTCTTAAATCTTATCGAGCATCTTTTGAGCATTACCAAACTTTTTTTCATAGCTGGGGCATACAGAGGACTAAATGCATTAAAAACAAGTTGAGACAGAAGCCTCGAGAAAGCAAAGAAGACACAGAGAGAAATAGGATAAGAAATAGAAAAGTGTTAACCAAAGCCGATTGCATGTTTGGTATTAAAAGAATGAAACTGTTTCTTTTAGTCAGCTTAAAGAAATCATTTGTTTCACTATATTAGTCAAAGATAAGTGCTAACTGTTTATTTTTGCTAATGAAAACAAATTATTATGTTCTGATTCATCTGTCGAAACAATGTTAGCCTATAAGGCTGGCTTGTGTTGAGAAACAAATTAAAAATCTTATCAAGGAAAACAAAAGCTGAGAAATGAATGTCTACAGTCTATTGGATATTAGGTTCAATCAGTTCGTAAAGTACAGAAATATTTGTTTTTCTTTTACATTTTTGTTCTCACTTCAGGTCCATCAGCCTCTGAACAAAGCAAATAATATCAACTCAATAAAATACATCTATAGAAGCTTCAAAATGAATGAAAGTAAGAAGAATCTGACCTGCATGCAACTACCTTTTTATAAACACAGCAGCATACAGAGGTTTCCCATTCTCCACTTGTGGCATTATGAATTAGAATGACTCTCACACACACATACATACATAAACACAGACAGGCTCTATGAAAAATATCATGTGGTGATGCATTTGATGGGCTTTTGAGCAGAGTATCGACCACATTATTTTAATACAGAGGAGCCGTTCTGCATCCAGACATACTGCCATGTTATCGATCTGAAGGTTGTGCAAGTCTGTGTCCACTCAGCTGCATCGATGCAATAAATGAAGCATTATACACTGAACAGAGAGAGGATTAAATTGGCGCCATCCTTTCCAAAACCCTTATCATAAGCTTTCAAGACCCTATAAAGCGGGACGTGTGTAAACTTAATGTTCTGTTAGACACCTCCCTTTAGTGTCATCTGTTACTTGATACATGAGGAATGTTTCAATCCATAAAACATATCAATACATCAGGTGACATATTTGCTTTATATTACTTCATACCAAGTGAGTAAATGTGAGTTTTAAGGATCCACGATATGAATGCAGCTTTTATTTTTTGACTGGCACCACACATGCACTGTAAATAGATATTAAACAGGTTAACATAACGTTTGTTAGCTTTTCTTTCAGCTGCTCACCTTGCCCTGCTTGGCGATGGTCTGAATCAGGAAATCTGTTCTAACATTGTCCACATTGGGGACCAAGATGGAACTGTACTCTGGGGTGATTTCAGAGGGGTAAACGTACTCCTCCACTCTGGTGTTCCAGTGGACCCACAGACCTGGATGAATAATGGATGTAGAAGAATGAATAAATCTCAATTCATTGAAAAGTTAAAATCAGAATCAGAAATACTTTATTAATCCCAGAGGAAATTTAGGGAAACAGCAGTACAAAATATGACATACCCAAGATGTCATACACATGAAGTTCTTTCACATATTGACAAAAAATACATTTACTCCCCTAAGTACAACATACAGCTGAATTCTACTGCTTGCTAAGGAACAGCCTTGATACTCCCTGGCATTTTATTTACAGGTAAACATCTGTTTACCAACGTATGCATACCATCTGCTGTGACGTGGTAGTCGAACATGGTGTCCTCACTCTCTGGAGGAATGTTTGGCAGATTCAGACAGACGCTGCTGTTCCCTCTGAGCCAGACCTCCATCTTTCTGCGGTCATCTAATTCAAGCAAGGCACCAGTGCTCCACATCAGGGCAAAGACATACAGCCGCTCCAAATGCTCTCTGGACAAATCCCCCCACTGGTCCTGTAATGTAAAAACCTCATTGCAGATCAAGTACTCTTTAAGAAAAACACTCAAAGCTTGAGAAATATACACACAGTACATCAGAGGCTTCACTGAAAAAAAATACACACTACTGTAATTAAGAGTAGAAAATATTTTACAATAACACAAAAATAGTAGTGTAAGTGGTCCTTATGAAAACAAGGTGAAATAGGAACAAAACCAACAATAATGAATGTTAGTTTTTTCTATGTTTACTGAATTAGGTGTAATAAGGGTGTATAAAGCTCTGCTGGTGGTTTCAATCTGGCTCTTCTTTTAACATTCAACAAGAGATAATACCTCAGTAGTCTTTTTTTGGTAGAAGGTGAAAAAGCTTGTTGTATTCCTCCACTAATCTATGCAGTACTGACCTTACATCTATTTGATAGATTATGTGGCTAATACTTAAGTTGATCCCTTTGCAGACTATTTGGGGCTTATAGATCAGTGAATGATTGTAGCCTTACCTTTGGTGGTATAAGTCCCTGAAGCATGTTAATGCACTGCATGATGACAAAGGCCTCTAGCATGTCCATCTTGAACTCCAGTGACTGCACACTGAAGTGGTAGAGCTCAGGGAAAGAAGATGAGAAGAGTTCCCTGAGCACCTCCGCCTCTTGAGGGGAGCGTTTTATCAACCAGGCCTGAGAACAACAACCAGAACATGGAAGTGAGGTTCAATACGTGACATTAGTTGTGAGTAATACACAGTGTGTGTTTTGTTGGGCAATTTGTGTGTGCTTTACTTTCAGATACAGCAGAAATGTTCTCCAATTTTAGTTTACAGAACACAATTTGTCTTGGAGGGAAAACTAGTCACAACTAAATTTGTCCAGTCTTTCAGCCATTTTTGATTTAGATAAAAAGAATGCTGGATAGTGTATCACATGTTACATTGTTTAGTGCAATTAAGTGCCTACAACAAATGTACTCTGCGGGGGTACGGTACTTGGATCGCACTCAGCTGAACAGTGTTTCTTAGCTTATGGCAACCCGAGGCAACGAGCCACAAATAAAATGATCATATAACAGTACAACAAAGCTAAATCAGATTTAGAAAGTTCAGATTTGAACTTAAGAAATAATATTATAATTAAAAAAGCATTATGTGTTTTACAATAAAGCCAACAGCGCTTCAATTTAGCTTGGTACTTAACTTTAACATTGACAACATTAGACATATTTATACTTTAATGCATGTCCTAGAATGTAATTTTGTTATTTCTGTCTTTTTCCATCTGTATTGATATGTTTGAAAATGAAAGGTAGTTAATGTTAATGTTGCAGATTTATTTGATCAATGACTATTAAAAAAAAAAAGAAGAAACTTCGGCTGTAATTCTAGCGAGGACACCCTGTGGTAAGTCATCAGAGGGCGTCCCAGCAACAACTTTGATTTTGCAATGTACATGCTTAATGACACAATTGGTTCTCAAACATTTTGGGGAAAAACAAAAAATAAATTTAGTTTTTCATTAAGTCCATTCACCTCAAGTATTGGACTCCAGCTGAGAACGGATGAGCTCATGAACACCATGCCATTGCGAGAGACGGTTGCTGGAGAGGCGTTGTCAATGTTATGTGGCTCAAAAACCACTTTACAGTTGGGAGCCATGGGTATACGGTCTCCATTTGCCAGAGTAAGAGTTCTGTTATCGTCCAATACAGAATTCAGGTTTTCTATCCAAATGGCATCGACAGGTCCATCCAGGACTATCCAGATGTGCTCTCCTGAGGGATAAAAAAGTGCCTCTGTTTGTTATCTAGGATAACAATATGATACAATGAATAACCTAGTGCGTACACTCAGAATTTACACACCTGGAGGATGATTAATCGCACTTAAAATTTGTAATCGTTACACAGCCCTACTATAGACATTGTTCCTCCTCTCTGAAAAAAAGCACCAAACACCATGGTGGTACAACATAGCCAAAGATATAGGGGAATTTGAATATAAATTAGATTCAAAAACAAACCCAATACAGTCTACTTTGGACTCTGGGAAAACTCTATTTATCAAAGAAATAAATAGAGCACGGATGTTAATCATTAATAAATGAGATGAATCCTGCTGTGAAATGAATGTGTATGTTTGGAGTGATGCAGATGTTTAAAGTTACTCTGTGATCACTAATATAAAATCTCACATCTTTAACCAAAGGACACACCGTGTGGACCGAGTCAAAATAATTTATCAAGGATAAATTGGATCGCTTTCATGAGCCATGACACACATTTCAACATAGAAGTCAGAAGAACAGATCAGGCTTGGGATGCTTTTGATGTGGTAAATCCCCAGGAAAGTACAGTTTTGCACGAGGGAACATTTTGGTCGTTATATAACACTTCCCTCTGTCACGACTCCACATCATGGACTTCTCTAAATGGGGTTTTTATCAACTCAAGGCAACAAGCTGCTTGGTGAATGGGACCAACAGTAAGCAGCAGTAAAAGGCAATCAATAAACATACTTATGTCACAAAGATATGCTGAATAGCATGAAAACATATACTGAACATATACGATGCATATCTTGACACATGAAAGCAAACAGATGTAATGTATATTCATAAATGCACTTCTTTATGAAGTATGTAGGATTAGCACCAAGTAGAAAGATAAAACAGCTTTTGGTGCTACTTTGAACTATTGATGCAATTATGTCCCTTGATATTTAGAGTTCTCTTCAATATTATCACATACCAGTTCTCCCAAAGATCCAACGGAAAAGAGAAGGCTAAAGGTTACGGAGTTCTAATGAATCATCTGAGGAATAGATTCTCAACTGAGCAGGGATCCCTCTTACTTCCTCTCTACTGACACAGGAAATGCTGTAAGGATACATGTTGACACCTTTATTTCTCATTAAAAGCTTTTACACCTGTGCTAAGATTCCTACGGGCTGTACATGTTGTATTTAAAAATATTTAGATGAATCCCAAACCATGCATTTAAAACAGCATACTTTAAATATTCATTTTAGCAAATAACACACATTATTTTCCAAAACATTTTATTATACATGAGTTATAATACTCTAGAATAAATGATTATTATCATCACCTATAGTTTTGCTTTTTTTGACATAAGCTCAGATCATCTATAAATATAAAACCATTGTTGGTCGAACATATTTTCTCACCTTTCTTTGCTCTCAGTGTTTTCCTCCAAAGTGTAGAGAAGATGCCATCAGTCCAGTCATTTGTGGCCACGTCCAGTCTACCAAACATCTGAGGGGCTGTGATGGCTTTGGGGTTCATGCGCATCTCTTTGTGAGGCTGACCACACTCTGAGAGAAAAAAAACCCAAAGATTTGTAAGGTGTCACTTCAAGCCTAAAGGGCGTTGTGGCTTTCAGACACAGATACTAAAGTTTGACAAGTTTGTGTCTCTTTCCTTGAACGTGGATCTCTAAAACATGCACAAAGTCTTACCTGTCATAGCTCTCATTAGTGTGTGTATACAAGTCGTCTTTCCGGCCCCACTCGGCCCCAGGGCCATCATGCCGTGTCGTACCCTCTGTGTCTCAAACAGCTGGATGACTTTCAGCTTCCAGGGGGGGTGGCTGATCAGTCCTGCATCCTCAACCTGTGCGATGATAGTTTGCACATGTTTAGGTTAAGAAGTATAGTTACTGGGAGGAGTTTATTTTATGGTTATTAACACAGACTGCAAACACAACTAATGCTTCTTGACCTAAAAGAGCGATTAAGATCATCAGCAACTAGATTGATTATTTCTATGAAGTTTCTTGAATGCATGTAACTACTGCCACCAGGAAGGTACAGTATGAGCGAGCTGCCTAAATATCCTGTATTTACAATTTTCCTTGGCAAAGATTGACAAAGACTGATGTGCTCGGCTGTTAAAAGAAAGCAGTAAGAGTTTATTTGTCAGCAAATCCAGCCCACTCATGTCAAGGACACAATCTGCAAAGACGTGCTGTAGGGTCACAGGGCTCATCAAAATTGTCAAAACCCTGGAGTTCCTAACAGGAGATTTAACTGTACAAAGCATATTATTACATTATTGCATTGACATAATCACATCAAGGTTGTCATTACAGCAGGGACAACGGTACACAGCCCACAACGCACAAAAACAACAGTGCTGTGATTTAAACAACTATTGCATCACTTACTTTCTATTGTCTTTGCACTGTGTGTGCAGGGTAGGCCCTTGACACATAATAAATGACATTATTTGTTTCCCTCTGGGCTTGGTATAGTAAAGCATTTAAGAGTGACATGATAGATACAGCGGTCCCACAGTTCATTAGTCATCTGCCCGATTCATTTATCGCCATTTACTTTTTCCTCAGTCCTCCTTCGCTCTCTCCCTCTCTCCCTCTACTCCTCCATTCCTTCTTTGTCTTACCTTCATTGTCCCTGCCATCACACTCTCCCTTAAAAATGTAGACACACTCAGGTCTCACTCCCTCCTACCTGTCTGTCGATGGCAGCCTCGAGTTCAGGGTAGCCGGCTTTATCGAGTTGGATACCGGGGAAGAGATCCTCAATCAAGCTCAGGAAGAGCGGCTCATCTTCATCGATCTAACAAACATATAAGAAAACAAACACACAGACGCAAGTTGTTCACAATCCCAAGGACGATTCATCATAATCTTTGGTATTCCAGTCGGAATGTTTGTATTTGTTATTAAGTAAGTCAGAGTCATTTTGTATTTGGATTTAATGCTCATGAAAATGTGAAAAAACCTATTGTTCAATTTGAGGAGTGTCATTTAGATGGTGTTGTGTCATATTTTGTGTTCCAGACTGACCAGTTTAGATAAGTTCATGTCTCTCAGGACCCTCATAACGATGGTGGACTCTGTGTCAGTGGGGTTGGCTCGTTTAGCTGCGCCCAGTGTTCGCAGCACTGAGAGGATGTTTCGTAGGCCAAAGTCATAGTGAACCTGTGAACAATCACAAATAGCATTTTATTTACCAGACAACTGGATTAAACAGCTCTTTATCTCGCAGTATCCGCTTACGGTTTAAAACCTCTTATTAATACACAGGTATATTAATTATACTTCACAGCAGATTAAATAACATTTACAAGTGACATACATATCATTTAGCTGAAACAAAAACTGATCAGAATTGTATATAAAATGTCATGTTATACAAAGTGATACCTCGACACTGGGATTCATTAAGCAGCAAGCGATAATATTGACTTCATATCTAGGAGCAAAGGCTCTGGGGACTGAACAAAAAGGTCCAGGTAAATGATTTAATCTTCATCAAGCTTTCATTAATTCTTGATCTAGGAAAATGTCTGTCAAAGGGAATTGCACTGTGAACAATATGGATATATCCTCATAAAACCCTACAAATAATACAGATAAGGTAAAGTATGTTGTAGACCATGGCAATTATAAATGTAAGCTGCATTTTCAATGTGTACTTGTATTAAAGCATGTCCTTTATTTGATGTTAATACTGTATAACCCCAGAGACTTACTTCAAGGTTAAGTGACCAAAAGTTTGGTGTTTCTTATTATATAGTAGTGTTAATGTAAGTGCACAGAATCATTTTGGTCCGTATTTAAGATTTTTTTCATTGTTGCAGCTTTGCATTATGTGTGCCGCATGCCACCCAGTAATGCAAATGAATCAAATACAGACTATATGATATATATATATAAGATTGAGAGAAGTAACATACCAGACAAATCTTTGTGTACATATTTGTATAAATGTGACAGAATAGATTTAAGATTTAATTTGTCTTGAGTTCCTTTTACCTGTTTGGAGAGTTGCTCCTCACATAGCTTATAAAGAGTAAAGAACTTGCGGGCCAGCTCCATGTTGTCTATAAACCCACAACTGGCCAGTTTGACCCTGATGATTATCTGACGGTCAGGAACCATCATTGCCACTGAGCGGAAGTTTATCTTCAGGTTCTCAGGAAGCTCCTGGCGACCTGCATAGCCTGGATTCTGATTTTATAAAAAAAGAAGAAAATTGGTCTTTATTTGAAACAGGCAATGCAGTAGATATAATTTGATGTTCAAAAACATAGAACATTGAGATTGCAGATCACAAGAGGGACAAAAAAAAATAAAACATGTAATACAAAAGAGAATATATAGAACCACTTTAATACATACGTTCTTAAAGGAGGTTGATTTAGAGATGTACCAGAAATCATTTGTATTCCATCTGAACAATTCATGTCATGTACGAGCTTTGTATTTGATCTTAATGACTATACACAAAGTCAAATACACAAAACCTTAAGCTCATACTGGCACATCATTAAGGTTGATAGAAAGCACTCTCTTGCAGCTAGTTCCATCCCTACGGACACAGCTCAGACCCTCCTCTCTACAAAGCCTGCCTTTGATTTAATGCCTGGATAAATATGTGCAAACACAGACACACACACACACACACACACACACACACACACACACACACACTAGAAGGAACAGAGAGAAAGATCTCTGACCCCGCTTCCCATATGGGAGAATGATTATAACACTGTTCTCTGTTTAATGACTTGCCTTGGGATAGCAACTATACCAAGGAGATGAAGTAATCCAACTATTACTGTATGAAGATTATGATAATGAACACAGGCTAATATTATAAAGAAGAGGTGGGCCCTTGTGTTTGATATATTAAACAAACGCCTCGTGAAAGAAGACACGGTCTGGCAGATTCGTTTTAGCCATCTTGATTCAATGTTATTAACTTGTTTTTTATTACATGATTTATTGAATGCTATCCTAACAATGGAACAAGTTTTTTTTGTTAAAATATAAAAATACACTTCATGATATAAACCCAGGAGCTTAAAATAGAAATTCCTATGAAGTCCAAATAACTCTAAGTACACTCACTTAGGTTTATACCATCTAATAACTAAAAAAAAAATCAAATGGTGACAAAAGACAAGAAGTTCAGTAAAACAAAAATAATATTATTAATCTACATTTGAAAAATAAGAAATAATAATAATGTCTCACTGACCATGGTGAGAAAGATGCCAAACTCTGGGTTCATGTCCACATTGTCTCCATCAGTAAAGACAAAGTTTTTGCGCCGTTCTTTCTTGCAAGTGAGAACTATCGCAATCTGTTGTGCTGCCACCGACAAAACTGGGAGGTCAATGCGGTTGAACTCGTCAAAACAGCCCCAAGATCCAGACTGAGCCAGACCTAGACGACAAACACATGCAACTTAATTACCCAACTGCAAATAAATGTGCCTTACATTCAGGAAATATCATTTTCTCTGCTTTGTCTAGTTCTAATCCATCAAAAATACGGATCTGTGATCCTTATAGTTAACGCCAAACTCTTTAAGCTGCTCAGAAAACTCTGCCTTTTAAGTGCTCTTACCCTTTACATTTCCCGGTGCTGCTTTATTTGCTAACATAACAGAGGAACCAGTTTGCTTTGTGAATCTTACCTTTGAATATTCTTCCCAGGCCTCTGAAGTCCATCTGGTCAGAGCAATTAAAGACTACAACATACTTTCCGAGACAGCGGCCCATGTCCTTGGTGGTCTCTGTCTTGCCTGAAAACATAATGCAGTTTTGTCACATAGCAAAGTTTGGTCTGACAATTTTGATTGTGACGGATATTAAATGGATTCCTTAACCTAAACCATTTCAAAAACTCTACTTCAGTTTCCAGCTACACCTTCACTCAACCAATTGACCACTAGTATAATGTCTACAGTCCTGACTTTGTGATTTGATCGAACTATGACACTCAATAACTATTTATAAGACACATTGTTCCTCAATTAAACACTAAGCCTTGGACTTACCTGTTCCTGCAGGACCGGCAGGTGCTCCCCCCATACTCATACCCAGAGCCTGTGCTAGGGTGATGTAGCACCTGGCCAAACATAAACAAAGAGTTAAAAAATTCCCTTCCCAACTTGTCGTAGTACATTTTGCTCACAATTCATCACACAATAAAACTAAAAGGATATGATCTCCACAGGACGTTGGAGGTCAGACACTGCTAAAAAACACTAACCAGAGGCTGGTTAGGATTCAGCGTCTTTACCAAGGACTTCAACATAAAGGATGACAAACACCGGGACCCGCTCCATGGCCTCTGGATTAACTGCCTGGCCAGCCTCAGGTCAAATATCATGGTGAAAATGTGTGCAACAAATGTTGTTTCCCTCAGTGAATGTAGAAAAAACCATAGCACAGTTTTTTTTGCTTTTTTTTTACACAATCTCTGAAAAAGGATTGCTTTCTTATCAGTTTCCCTTCTCATGTACCCCCAGCTCCATCTTTACTTATTATGAAATCAGCTGCAGTTGGAGGGACGATGAAGGTCAGAGAATGCGATAGGCTAGGAGTAAAGACATTGAGTGATAACAAGGCAAAAACATGGGGACTGAATAGACAGAATCAAATACCGTTTCAGACAGGGAAAGTAGGCGGCGAGAATATCAGAGCTGTTTTGGCGCCTCAGGCCATAAGGACGGCGTGCCACTTCTTTGGAGAGCTGCAGTCTGATGTCTGCTAGAATCCCCCTCACTGCTGCTGTCTCTTCTGATCTCTCTCTCTCCTTGTCTCTCTTTTTTTTTTTTTATCTCTTGGTCCTCTCATATAGCCCTCTCCATAGTCTAACACTGGCTGTTGTTGGACCTTTGCCTTCCTCCTTCAGTCTGCTTCTCTTTCCCTGTCTCGGCAGTCACTTCTTCTTTCATTAACCAAAGTCAGGGCCTTCCTGTAAAGAGTGCCTCCTCAGATCGTATTTCTTCTGTCCCTAATCCACTGCCCTCTCTCTGGAAGTGATTGGGATAAACATGACCATAATATGAACAAAATAAATGACCAGAATGTATCTTCTTCAGCAGTTTTAGAAGATACATTGTTGGTGCTTCAAGCATTAATTCGCTTTTCTTATGATGTTTAAAAACTCCTTACTAGTGTTGACTGCATCAAGACGAAGAGCATGTGATTGTATCATTGAAGTGCTGAACACACAGTGTACAATTGTTGAATAGACCATAAGGTCACTTTTTTTGTAGGTTGTATTGACCTTGTTCAAGCTGTGCAATTCAAATGTTTGAAACCTCAACCTTTCAATCGTCTCATTGTTAATGGTTACTAGTTTGTTGCATGTACATTTTTGACATATTTCAGATGGCTAGGAGGTAAAAGGCACAGGCAGACCTGGTTGAAGTGCCATACACTTCATTGGCACTTTAGACAGCTTCCTTCTGGATGCCAATACCGACTGATCAAGATGAGAAGCCTGCTAGAGAGCCATTTGAGCTTTAAAAAAAAGAACCTCCTCTTAAGTTATGTGAAACATAGTCTCCTGTTTTTTTTAAGGAAACCTATAAAACTAAAAAATGAATCAAAGTCAGCGCCTCCTTGATCATCATCATAGTATGACTGAAGAAAGCTGGAGTCAAATCAACTATGACAAAATTAACTCAGTCTTCGACAGTGTGAAGGCAGGTTGGTGATTTAAAAAAAAATGTTTTTAAATGTTTTTTTGCTGTGTGTGTGTGTGTGTGTGTGTGTGTGTGTGTGTGTGTGTGTGTGTGTGTGTGTGTGTGTGTGTGTGTGCCCTCTACCTGTCTGTCAAAGGCGTAATGACAAGCCTTTCAGTGCAGCCCAAGAATTCATTCTGGTAGACAAAGCCCACATCTGTGATGTTAATGATCATCTTATCCGAGTCCTCGTTGAAGTAGAAACGACACTGCTTCAGCCACTCAAAGTCGTTGGGGCTTTTGACATGGAGCCGGCACTGGAGGGAGAGACGGGGCGGGGGGGGGGGGGGGGGATTGGTGAGAAGCAGATAGGAAAAAAGAAGAGAACAGAAAAGCAGTGGTGAGTAGAGAAACAGAGGGGGGAAGGACCATGATAAAAGATGGAAGGAGGGGGATAGAGATGGAGAGTGAAGAATAGGAAATCGAAGGGCACCATTTACGAGGTGATGTGGGGTTAGACATAAAAGGAGAAAGAAAGAAGGATGAAGCGTTAGAAGGGCAAGATGTATGAGTGGGCATTAGGTGACAGGAAGGTTGCATTAAAAACGGTGGAAGTAGAGGGAGAGGATGAAAAAGGATATGGTTGAGAGGGCATGCAAAGAAAATGAGGTGGAAGAAACATCAAGGAAGTGGTGAAAAGAGGAAACAGAATGAGGAGGGTGATGAGTTAAAAGATGAAAAACAAAGAGTAGGATAATGTAAGAAGAGGAAATAAGTGGGGAAAGAGGAGAGGCAAAAAATGAGGAGAAACAGTGGGGGGAAAAGAAGAAAGGTGATGTGGAAAGAAAGAAGTTGTTTACACATGATTTGTGAGAGTGAGATATGATAGGGAAGAATAAATGAAAAGAGTAGGACAGGATAAAGAATTAAATGAAGAAAAAAACACGTTGAAAAGGAGTTTCTTCACACCTGTTCTATTCACCTCTGACCCCAGTCAGGCAATTAGCTCTGCGAGGAGAAACTTCAAAAACAGTCCTTTCTCTATTTCTAAATATCATTCAGCTGCACATGTTAATACTTTGAAGATCTTAAAAGATACTGTATAACTGACTCTTTGTGACATACACAAAAAGGTATTATAACAGCTCATCACCAGTGGACCCGGTATCAAAAGCAGTTTTAACAAAAAGTAAGCCTTCTTTTGCTGTAGATTCTGATGTGAAAAAAATTAATAAACTGAATTTGTAAAGACCTTGATTGAATGGTCCAATTGAATTCAGTATGCCGAGCCATAATTCAAAACCCCTATCCCTACCTTGTGTAAATTGGGAAGAAAAAATAGATGATTTGCAAAACATTAAAAACCCAATTTGATGGAAAAAAGCACAAAAACAAAAACAAGAACAGTTGAAACTGAAGTCACTGTTTTTGGTAAACAATATGCCCAGATAGATTTTAATGCTGACAACATGAAGTTGTGACAGTGACAGGAAAGAGACTGGAAAAGTTGTGAAATTAAGCTGGGGGGGGGATTCACCACTCTGTGAAAGAATTTGCTGGCAAATAGTGCAACAGTAATGTTTCTTCATGTAAAGAATCTGGGATTTCATCATCAAAAGTTAATAATATTAAAAGATTAAGAGAATCTCTGTACCAAAATCAATATTGACATCATGGCTCCATAATGAAGAAGTCAATGGGAGTCAAAAAACGTCTTGCATCTCTTCACAATCTGTTTTCATTACATTTTACACAAAGTCCCGACGTTTTAGGGAAGTCGAGTTGTAACTATGCAAAAATGTTTTAAAATCGATACTATGCTCACCAAGTCATCAAATATATCCCTCTGGTGGACATGGATGGTGATGAGGGTCTCGTACTTTGTCCTCTCTACGGTCCCCAGGTCTCTTGTGGTCATGTCAATCAGTGTGTTGAGCAGATCCAGGAACAGCTGGTTGGTTTTGGCCATAATGCGCCGATCATACTTGGCATTGTTCAGAGCCTCCTCAGAGTCCCTTGTCCATATCATCTGAATACCTAGCAAGCCCACCTGGATCAAGGACAATGATATTTTGTTATCACATAACTGAAAAACAAAGAAGCTTTATGAAGCAAATCCATGTTAAAATCATCACTTTTTCTGCTTCCCTGGACAAAGAATCAAAGCTGAGAATTAGAACAATCAAGTTAACTCAAATAAACATCCGTGATGAGTTAAAAAAAAATAGCTGAAAATTGAGTTGCCAAAATTGCCTTTTGAACAGATATTCTATTTATTCATGCAGAAATGAAAGAGCAAAGATCATAATCTTGGTCTGTTTGTGTAACTTCTCAGTCCTTGATCTACCTGAGCAGGGAAGGACTTCAGGAAGTCGACGAGCTGGAAGCCAGAGTCCTGAATGGTCAGGGCAGCCTGTCGAATCACCAGGTGCAAAGACCTCTGGGATTCCTTCAGCAAAGCATTGAGCCAAACCTCAACATTCCCCTCTGCTGTGACAGGACGCTCCAGCTCCACAGTTTCCCCTTCTCGTGATGACACTGCCAGAATACGATCGTATATCTGAGGAAGAGGGAATTTATTTATTGATTAGAAACACTGACTTCTGATTCAGTTGTGAAGTCGGAAAAAATATGATAACATGTCCATATAATCTCTTCATTCAGCTCATTTTTATGGCCTTGTATTGAATTGTATGTTTCTTTGTTATTTCCAAAGGTTTATTTTGAGGCTTTCTATGCCTCCATTTTACAGTGAGCGGACTCAGAAAACAGGGGGGGAGAGAGAGAGAGAGAGAGAGAGAGAGTGGGAAAGGACATGCTGGAAAGGAGTCACAGGTTGGATTCGAACCTGGGCCACCCACTTGGAGGACTAAAGTATAGCCTCTGTACATGGGGCGCATGTACTAACCTCTAGGCTACCGGCGCCCCTTGTCTGTTTTCATCACATTTTGTCAGACCCTCAATTGTTTAAAAAAAAAAAAAAAAAAAAAACTCTTGTCAGAGGTTTTTTTCTAGAAGATATTTTCTCCATGAAAATTCACCTTGTCATGAAACCTGACACATTTGATGTTGTCGAAGACATTGAGAAGGTGAGCCTGGATTGTGTGGGAGTCAGACGCCTGTCCCAGGATCTCCAACAGAGCAGGGTCAGAGACGAAGAAGAAGCGAGGAAACATCAGACGCTTCTTCTCCAGATAGCTGTTTGATAGCATAATAGAAAAAAAAGTGAACTGCAACAGTTTGTCTCAATGCATTTTGTAAAAACAACAAACCAGACAGATGTTTAAAAGCAGGCTGGCTTGTTGTAAAGTCTATATAATATAATTCTACAGCTACATACTCCAGTCTCCATGTTGTTTTTAGCTGTGGGTTCATTTAGACTGTAGTCTTGTGCTTACCCTGTTAGTGACTTCTGGCAGATCTCCAGCTGTTCAAGGAGGTGAGGGAGCAGTTGTCCCATAGTCTCATCTCCCACACATGATTGGACTACATTGGGCATCTCGTGAGCCCGCATCATGATCTTCACCCATGATTTGTCAATGTTAGAAAAGCGCTTTGCTTCCTTAAAACAGATATGTAAACAAATTAGCTGGGTTGTATTTTTCACTACTTTTGTTCTCAAAAATCATGTTGCAATGTTGAGAGTCTATTTTGTTGAGTGTTTACATTTTAAAAAAAAATGTGTGACAGTAAAAATTAAAATTGAAGATTGAAGATCAGACACCTTGAATGACAGAATATGTAAGAAAAATATTTGAATTCTCCAAGTCAGGTATCTGTGTTTATTTTCGTTCACATTAAACGTTACTGAAATGCCATTCAAGAAGATTGAGGACAGAATTTAGAGCCGAGTTTTGTGCTTTAGCTCATCATCATGTCACTCAAGATTATGGACCCCAACATAACGTTTTTCCCTGAGAAGTATTCTACCTTAGGCAGCTGTTTAGCAATGTCCCCGCCCACAAACACAGCTTCCAGGTAGATCCAGAGGTTTTGGACGGTCATCCAGTTTTCTATGATATCAGTAGTGTTGGACAGATTCTGAACCCACTTTTGGATCTGGGCTTTAAACGGGGTGTTGTACCTGAAAAAAAGTTACTTTAACATTATAATATCTGACATTATAACCCAAACAGTAACCGCTTATATCACTGTAATATAAATCCTTATTGTGTCAATCCAAAATGACTTACCTGTTGCTCATAAGAGACCCCAATATCATCAGGCTGTCTTCCATGCTGGCGATGATCTCAGACGTGCTATCACCTCTCAGAAGCAGTTCTCCACGAGTCTTAAAGTTAGCAAACGTAAAAGTCTTGTTGTCCCACTCAGCGATCACCTGCTTCAGCTTCTGCTCAATATCCCGCTCTTTCACAGCACTGATACAGATATCCTGTGCAAAAAGGAAAAAAAAATTGAAATAAACTCACATTTTCGTATGTCACCATGATGTTGGTAAATATAGTACATAATGAAACTAAAAGAACATTTTAAAAGGTTAATCTTTACAATAGCAAACCCAGTATTAGTCTGTTAACAGCCAGTGGCCTGTATGGAAAATGAAATGGAGCTTTAACACATATTTGGAGGAGTCAAGTTTAAATCAATGGCTGTGCTTGAATGATGTACAGTTATGCTGCATTACCAGGATGAAATCCTCTATTCAATATCTTTTTGAAAACTATCAAATGGATCTGTCTTTTAAGAAGAACTTTTTTGCTATTAATTGGGCATACATGTATATTGTTTTGAAATCACCAGTGCATTAAAAGAGTAAAATCATGTTAAAATACCAATTTTATTAAGAATCCACTTTATGCTTTACAAAGTGAAGACACTGCTATTTTCTAGGTCTGCGTAGGTTGCCTTGTGTACACTCATACCTCAATCTCCTCTTTGAACTGGAGCAGAGGAGCCTCCATGATGTTACGCAGTTTGAAAGTATCACTTTCCACCTCAAAGTTATGTCCAGTCACCTGGACGAACCAAAACAAAAAATAGATTTTAAAAAGAGTATACAGGAGAACTTCTTGGAAATAGTAATCAGTAAAGATGGTGCTCTTTGTTAGAGGTCATGAGCTAATTAACTTGTTTAACTAACCTCAGTAATTCTCTTCCAGTGGCGAGTCATCATAGCCTTGTTCGTCATGAGCTCCAGCAGGGGGCAGCACTCGCTGAATTCATCGATTGTTTTCTTCAGGTCGAGGAAAGCTTGCCACTCTTTCAGAGCACGAGGAAGCTTGCGACACCTAAAGTATAAGGAAGGACAGTAATCAATACATTTATACATGTCTTCCAGGTTTTAGTCCAAAAAAGAACACAATCTGTAGTTTGTCATCCTTTTACAGAACACTGTGGAAATCATACATAGAGGCAGTCATGAAACAGTAGTGTTACACAGTCGTACAGCCACATGGCCAGAGCAATACGTTTCATACTCACAGGCAGACTTACAGCCTGAGGTTGTCCTGTCTTCTTTAATAGGCACCTCTTTTGACTCCAAAAACATTTAATAATATTCACACTTTCAGGGG
The DNA here is from genome assembly GCF_963930695.1 of Labrus bergylta. Lineage (NCBI taxonomy): Eukaryota > Metazoa > Chordata > Actinopteri > Labriformes > Labridae > Labrus > Labrus bergylta. The sequence continues at coordinate 6,291,479 of NC_089202.1, read as the reverse complement.
AAAACCAATGTGGAGACTTATAAAGGACTACTTTTTCATCTAAAAACCAACTTGTACTTTGTTATCCTCTTTCCCTTCAATTCCTCTTGGACACGTGCACAATGACAAAACTGAGCAGAGGACAGAGCACAAAGATAAACGGGGATGGAAAATATGACGTTGATATCTTCTGGAGCATTCATGCAAAGAATGAATAAAAAAACAACTTTTGATATGGGTAGGACATCGTTATCAGGCATGGAAACGGCTTGATGGTGAGGAGGAGGAGGAGGAGGAGGAGGAGGAGACCAGAATGAAAATAAAACTCTTTCAATTAATTTTCCTTTTGTGTGCATTTCTCTTTGACCATAAAATCCAGAGAAAACCGTACACTCACCTTCTGTGGATAACATGACTAACTGATTACTTTGTGTGACGAGCACTTTTCAGTTAAATCCTAATACATCTTATTGGCTGCACTCAGCTCAGTCTAATGTTGTTTGTTTCAGTTTCGTAGAAAGTGCATAGGCTATTTACTGAAAGTGTCTCACTGTACAGTACCTTTCACAGATCAGCACAAATCAGTACAAAAAAGGGTTTTCCAAGAAACAAATAAAGGTTTAACATTCAGTTTACCTACTGGACAAACATGCATTGTATGTACCTCTGAGATTTAACATAATGCATTAAGCTCATTTTCTTTATCATGAAACTTTGCAAAACCATTATTTGATGTTTTTAAATCCAACGCTGTTTGCAACTATGATTACCAGCTTGCAGTGTTCTTCCACTTTGTCTTATCAAGGTAATACCTCCATGTTAAACCATTAACACCACCCAGACAGGTTTGTGAGCACAAGGCAAACAAATTCAAGAAACACTCAACAGTTTTCCAAACTAACGATTGCATTGCACCAAATGAATTGTCTTACCTTGTCTGAAAGTCCAGAAGCTCGTTATTGATTTTCTCAATGTGGATGTCAGCCCAGAGAATGTCATAGTAACCATTTACTGTCTCGATAACATTGTTGTAAAGGCCATACAACTTCTGCAGCAGAGCCAGCTGCTTCCTGATCTCCAACAGCTGAGGATGATGGGTACCAGGAAGTCCAAACAACTCCTCTCCACCTGTGTAGGTGATGTATTTCCTGAACAGATTGTCAAATCGGTTCTAAAGAGGAAAAGAATGGCAACAGTTAATCCAAAATTTTATAGCGTTCCACTTTTAACATTGATAAATAAATAAACATGATTCTCAATGCATGAACAGTAAACACAGGACAGAACAGTTTGTGTGTTACAATTAATGGAAAGGAAGGGTTGCTTAAATGGCAAAAACACAAGTAGTTTTCATGTTACATCATGGCTAATAGCAAGTACTACAATTACTATGACACCAAAGAAGTTACAAACTAAATTTGTAACAAACCTGGAACATGATGAGTCTATCGCTGGCATCCTGAGGAGCTAGACCCACCACCATGGGACCATCCTGAAGCAGAGAGAAAATGTTTCTAATCACTCAGAGCTCTTCCCATCTATATGTTTTCTCCTTGTCATACCTGTTGTTACCTTGTCATAGTCCAGATAAAAGTGTTGACAGTCTTCCAGGAAGGTCTCCACATTGCTGATGAGCTCTCCTCTGAAGTTGGGCTGCAGGGCCACCAGCTCGTTTTGTACCTCTGTGCTTCTGGACAGCAGCTTCTCCCAAGTGTATCGCAGGGTATCCACCTTATCTGCCTCCTCTTTAGCCACTGACAGCTCATATTTATGAAGCATGGCATAGGACTCCTGGGACAAGAAAAGATACTTGGTCTATGTTTAACATTACAGCATTTATAACATCATTCTCTTGGGAATCAATCAAAAATGTACATAAAGAATTTGAGTTTAAATTCCTGCATTTTTTTCTGCTCAAACATTTAGTTTTTGATTCAAGACTATTTGAACACTTTGATAAACATCAGTCTTAGTTTGATGTCACCTTCATCTGAAAATATAATCGTATCTCAATATACAACAGAAACACTGTAAACACTGGCCATATGTTAACAACTTTAGACATATTTTCCCAAGCCCACTGTGGGCACGCTGTGTGTATGCTTAAGTGGTAAATTACTAAACGGTAAATGGGTTGAGCTTGTACAGAACTTTTCTAGTCTTCTGATCACTCAAAACTCTTTTTACACTCCATGTCACATTCACACCACATTCTCACACTGATGGCAGAGGCTGCTATGTGTCCATCAGTATTAACTAAGCCCATTCCTATTCATGCACATTCACAGCATTTCAGGGTCCAGTGTCTTGCTAAAGTACACTTTCATATCTGACTGCAGGCGCTAGGGATTGAAACCCTGACCTTCCAATCGTGAGATGACCGACTCTACCACTGAGCAACAGCCGCCCCTCAGTGATGTATGAAAGACCTCATGTTGGGATTTACCTCTATGGGACCAACTTGAAAATCAATAGATATTTGGTGCTCTCTGATCTCCTTTAGCGCTGCCATGGCGATGCGGATGTCATCCAGATCTTTGATCTGCCGATTCAGTTTCTTTCCTGCTTCATCAACAAAGGCAAAGATCTGCTCCATCTCTGAGCTATATTTTCTGTTACAGTACAGTCCATAGTCCACCATCCAGTTCTTGGTTTCAACAGTCAGAGATATCTTAAGGTCCGCTGAAAATCAATATAATATTTCATGTTGATGTCCTTTTTTCAGAATCCATGTTGTAATTTAAGAACTTTGAAAAGTGTTATAAAAGTATCATTGAAGCAAGGAAGTGATAATGATGAAGTAAAAAAATATTTAGTGACAGTTCCAGCAAAGACTTGAAACTTGTATCTAACCTGTGAAAAGAGCTAAAGCTCCAACACTGATGTACTCCGGCTCAGAGTTTATTTCCAGCTCAAGATCTCGATAGAAAAGTATCTGGCTCTCAAACTCAGATAGCAAGGGGCTGCCCTGAATAAACCTGTTGAAAAAATAAAGGGTACATTCTCAGTGAAAAGAGTCAGAAATGTATAATCAATCCTTCACCCAATCGTACTTTTGCATGGTGTCTTCACGGTCCTTTCTCCAGATGTGGTGGTAACGGCTAAAACGGTTCAGAGCAGTCATCACTTCCTGCACAACAACATGAAACACGAGTTAACACTTTAAAATTGTCATTTTTGATTAAATGACAGAGTAATCTCTACTTATTGGAGGTCATTCAATTTAAAATAAACATACAAGTAGTGAAACTAACATATATGTATGTCCACTGGACATAAACCAAGATATAACAAATGTTAAAATAATAATGCGTATAACACGAAAAACAATAAAAGGAACAGTATAATATAGACACTAATACATCTTTGATTGTATTGTAAGCTTCTGGTAAATGTGATGAATAGCTTTGGAGAGCTCTATACAAAACATGCTTCAGTAAAATGTTCTTCATAAAACCACTTACTTTTTTTATGGAGCTGATGGAGGTGCTGAGAACAGACACCAGCTTTGCTATCTCTTTGTTGTCAGACACACTCTTGTAGTAGTTTCTAGCTTGAAATTGGATGGCGTGGAAAACAGATACTGAAATGTCTGAAGTGCTGCCATCTGTAAGGTAAAAGTTTGAAGGATGTCATGAAAGGAGGAACAGAGTTTGGTGTGTCAGGAGGGATTCAGTACCGTCTGCTTGGAATCCTTCATTTAGGATTAAGCAATCATTGTGTTTGTATTGCATTTAAACACCTGGAAAGTTTTAGATCAACTATTTTGCCAGTGTAAGATGTATTTTGTACATGTCAAACTTGAAGCTACTATTGTAACTAAAGGTTTGTATTCCTTTCAGAGAATCTATCACAGAGTTTCACAACATTACCTCCACGTTAGCCATGAAGTAATGTGGGTCTTTAAATGTCATTGGCCTGAATGTCTTCCTCCCTGAGCTGCTGACATATTCCTGTAATTTTCCTCAACACATTTTTATTTGCTCCTAGTCAGATGTGGCTTTGCTCTGATGAGCTGTGAAATAAGAAGATCTGATTATCAAGTGACTGTAGTGCACTAGCTAATGATCTGTGTTCTTTTCCTCTGAAAAAAGAATTTGAATGAACAATTCTTGAGGCCAAAAAATGCAGCAATCTGTTGAGTTAGCTACAGCTTCCACATCTTCTCGTACCAGCCAGGCTTCTGTACGTAGTTGCTCCATCTTCTGATTCACTCTCAGAGCTGTCCTGTTTCAGAGCTGCCATTCGTCTTTCATTCATTTTTCTCTGTAAGGAATAAAAAAACAGACAAGGGGAAAGACTTGAGGTTTGTTTGGTACACTACTGAACCATTGAATTCTCATAAAGTAAAACCGTTATTAATTGATCAATCAGATGAACCCACCTTGGAAATCCTTTCCTTGCTCCACTGGCTGACTCCTTTGGTGACACTAACTATACACTCTACAGCCCTGTTTAGAGCCTGCTGGACCTCCTCAAGTGCTGGAACCATAGCAATGTTAGGGATGGACAGAGTCACACTGACTCTGAAGATTGCCTGCTGGCCGCTGCTTCTGCCCTGACTTCGTGAGTCACCTTCCGCTTCAAGGAGAGAGAAGGGGCTTTAAAAGACTAACAAACTCAAAGTATGGAGGAAAGAACATGCAGAAATAAATCTCACAAGCTAGAATTAATGAAATCCAAATAATATGGAGAAGTTGGTCAAACATCCCTGCTTGTTTTCCTCTTATTTTCAACAGGATTAGAATCCTCATGTATTCAGATTTCAGTTTACAAGCTCAGAACAAGCAACAACGATTTGATTTAGTGAAAACAAACATCAGGTCTTTGACAAAAGGTAAGCAATGCACTTTTTTAAACGGTTTTTACTGAAAAGCTCCCAGTCACCTGCTTATGCCACTAGCCATATATTCATCCCTAACACCTGTTCAAATCCTAACTCATCTAACTTCATATGTATAGAGTAATAATAATAAAAAAGATGTGTGTGTGTGTGTGTGTGTGTGTGTGTGTGTGTGTGTGTGTGTGTGTGTGTGTGTGTGTATATATATATATATATATATATATATATATATATATATATGTGCTTGGTTAATGAAGTTAATTCTCTACAGCATTAACTACAAATCAGTTATTTTACTCAAATTGTTGGAGACTTAGAAAATTTAACATTTTTGATCATGGTATTGCAAAAACTAAATGCCTGATATGAAAGTGATTGCATGTTAGTATAATGTATTGATCTCAACCTTCTGCTCTTCTGTTCAAACAGGATTCTTTTTTTTTTTTATGTAAATACATGTCTCAATCTCTAAAATATATATTTCTGGTTTCTATCATTGTCTGGTCATAAGGTCATGTTGTATGCCTCAGGTCTTTCAATTCTTCATGTTTGGCTTGAAGCACCTTTTTTTGGAATAATACTGGCCTATCAATAGTTCCTCAAAGATGTTGTGCAAAGCATTTTAAGTGACCTTAGAGACCCAACTCTGTTCTGTCTCAAAATGAAGAAAATGTGAAAATCCACTTGGAATCAAACTGGAGAAATGACTGACCTAGGGCCATATTCAGAGGTGAAGAATACCCTGCTGATGGTACGGTTTTGGCAGAGAAAAAGCTGCCGACCACTACGATAGGGCTTATTATACTTAACACTTTTTCATTATCTATTCCTTTTTCCATAATATCACAAATCATAGGTTAAGACTTAATCAAACACGATATATTTCTTATTGTTTATACAATGAGAAGTGAAAGTTTAGAGCGCAGCAAGATGGTTACACAAGACTTACCCAAGAAATGTATGAGTGAGGAGGCGTGGATGCGCTTGCGTAAAATCTCCAGGGTGTTGCGTGTCATTCTGAGCAAAGCATCCACGTTGCGGTGATTGAAGTAGGAAAGCAGCTGCTGGGCTTCCTCCTCCATCACCTCCATCAGGTCTCTCTTCTTCTTTTTCCTCATCAGGGGAGATGAAGGGCCAACGCTGGCAGGATTGATCAGGGTATTTCTGGAGAAAAGGCGGCCCTCAGAGAGGTCCTCTTCTTCACCTGAGACACATGGGTAAACATTTATACATCAAATATAAACCTCTTTAACAAGGGTTCCCTTTATCTTATAACACCTTTCCAATATGAGGCAACCTAAAGCTCTAACTACGCAAAAACAACTGAAAATGTTCCAACATTTATCCTTCATGATCTCTGAGGGAAAATGAAAGTATATACCTTCACTGTCAATATGATCTATAGTCTTGCTTTCTGCACAACTTTCTTCTTCAGTCTTCTCCACCTCCCCTCTCCGACTGTGCTCAAAATCCAGCAGCATATCGATCAGTTCATTTGTAGCCTCCTCTACCAATGAGCTCTTAGTGTGGAGGCTCTGGGCTTGTCTTATGCACAGGTCCTGTACACATAAATAAAAACAACATTTAGACTTAACATGCCAAGTGAGAGGTAGTGTACTGAAGCATATCAATAGGTTAGAGTTACCAGTTCTCCCTCAACCATAATGAAACTTGTATAGATTTCTTTCTAGATGCAAAGGTCAGAGGACTTAAGCTGTAAAAACATGAAAATGACAAGAACACCTGTCATTATTTTAATCTACCTTAATTCATCCCTATGTACCAAACAGCAATGAAGTTACCTGAGTACTAAATCAAATGATGTCATGCTTAGTTCATGTCAGTGATTTCTACACAGTATTGGACATCACATGGTTTGGGTTAAGATGCTCTCTGTGCAGTGAATATATATTTGTATAAAGATGATGTGATAAATATTGATTGTGATGATGCCCTGTTCCCTCTTCTTATCATGCTGTACAAAATATAAAATAATATTATTAAAATATATTATTATTATATAATATAAAATATTTTTGTATTTACCCGTGTGGTTTTAACAAACTCCTCACATGTGACAGGTTCATCCTCTGGTAACACACACAGGGTGGATTCGCTCATCTCTTGCAATACTGCATCAATCCTGAACTCGACCAAGTCGTTCACCCGGTCCATCAGCAGCTCTAGGTTGACTGGAGAGAAAGTGTTAATGAAGCGAGTCAGCAGAAGAAAAGGGGGAAAAAAGGAGACATATTTTTGATTAGTGAGAGTGGGACAAAAGCATAACTACAAAATAAGAGATTAAGATAGAGGTCAGTTTTTGTGGTACATAGCACAGAGAAATGAATACATGTGAGGTGCTCAGGACAACACACACGTACATGCACAAACAGCGATCACAAATGCATCTATTATCAGTTACTGCCAGTGCTGAGTTGCAGGATGTCTAGTGTCTCAGCTTGTGAGACATTGACCTTGTTGGTTTTTTGCTTACCTAAAGCCTTTTCGATGTTGTCGAGGTAATTGTCAATGTTCAGGGATGTCCAGTTGAGGGATGTTAAACCTGGCTGTATAGCCTCATCCACCTGTCAATTCAATGATGTATGATGATGCACTTTGAACTGTGCACAGTCTCATTTAGTCAAAGATTCACTTGTTAAATGTTGTTCTATTTGAAAGAGCAAACCCACAGAAACAGAAAAGAATCACTTAGGAATAGGAAGGTGAGGTCCCATCTTTCCCATTAGGATTCCTGAACTTGGAACAAGACTGATGTTTAGTTTATCGTTAACTATTTAAGATGCTTACTTCTTTATTCTGAGGGTGAGTGATAAAATGCAGATGAAGGTAAAACAATACATAGCCCATTATTACAGTTTCTAATATGCGACTTTTACTACCTGATAGAAAGACAAGCTGTACCTCAAACAGTTACTTTTATTATTACTCTTAAGTTTTCATATCGATCAGGTGAGTTAAAGGAATTTAAAATATACCCACAAAAAGTGGAGAGAATCAATGAAATCCAATGACAGCCGTGTGTAAATGCTCAAGGCATACCATAGATACACATAGATTATCTCTTAATTAGCCAAACATTGATTGGGAGCCAGAGGCTAATTTACATCTGGAAAGGTATGGTTTGACTATATGGCCACACAATGTACACAACTAAAATCTAATCTCTTTGTAACATCCAGCGAGTGAGCAAACACAGCTGATGAAGTGAAAAAGAAAGTCAAGATCAAAAAATATATTTTGGTTTTGCTTCTGATTTCTACTTTCAAAATTAGATACAACTCACTTTATAATAGCTCTCTCTGTAAATAACTGTAAATTATGTCATAGCATCTGCAGCCAGTAATGTGATGTATTATTAAAAATAATCATATAATGAATCAGGTAAGAAAGCAAAATATATATATATAACCAATTTATTGTGAAGTAATTTGATATTTAAATATTGATAACAATTTAAATCTTGAACAGCTGGTTTTCATTTTAAAGATGTTATATCAATTATAAATTAATAAATATCAATATCCAATAAATATATCAATAACATTCAGGATACTTGCTTCAGATTTACGAGTTCAGATTCATTTTAAATGACGTTCTAACTAGATCTTACCTTAGCTACATGTGGCATGGCCAGTTGTTCAAAGGCACTCTGAATCTTAGCCCTCACTCTGGTGTTCTCACTCAGAATTAGCTGGAAGAGAAAATATGTTTACAGCCATTAATTATTTAGTCATAGCAGTGTTGAATTTGTTCAGAGGAGTCAGCTCTAAACAGTTCATACGATTTTTCCTCACATTAAAGGGAAACTTCACCCGTTAAAACATGAATCTGTATTGACATTGGGTCATATATGTAGTAGAAATGTGAAATACATTTTGAAGTTGGTGCCTTCTTGGCCGAGAAAAGGCAGAAAGTGTCTTTTTGGCTCATGTGGATGAAAGACACCAAATCCCAGAATGCACAGACATATTTACTTCAACACATAAGGCCGTTTCCTCAACTGATTCTGAGATTTCTTCTGGAAGTCCTTTTCACACTTAAAAAATAATAAGATTTCCAGTCTCAGGGGAAAATGAGGGCGGGATGCACGACCATTCAAAAATACTACCAGGTTTCTAATGATACAAAGCTTAATGCAAAAGTATCCCTTTAAGATGGTTTATTACTTGTTTTTATTTTTTATATTTAACAGAAATTTGCAAAACAAATGGTAATTTTTTCAAAAGTTTTGATGGCTAAATTGTCCTCCAATTCTGGAATGACCTAAAACCTGCAACATTCTCATCCCCTATCATTTACGAGAACAAAATTACATAACTTTACACTCAAATGTGGCCTGTCATATTTCTTCTTAAATGTGTATTACACACACCTGTGTGTAATTAATATCTACCTGTAATTTGTTGTAGTTCTTTTTGAGGGTTTCCTGTTTCTGCTGCAAAAGAGCAGCAAAGGGCGGGATCTCCAAATTCATCTCTGTCATGCAGTTGGCCTCTCTGATCTGAGTCAGAATCTCTGGGTCAAAGTTGACAAACAGAAGCCCTGTCTCTGGAGACTTGACCAGGAGAGAGGCCTGCAGGCCCACCCGGGCATCCTTTGTCTGAGTAGAAAGTATCAAGTGGGATGGGGTAGTTAGATGAGATTTGTGCACAAGAGGCGAAGAGAGAGAAAACAAAGCAGAAGAATCTCATAAAGAAAGAAATATTAGTGAAAGAACACGGGCAGTAAGTGTGATTAGGAGCGTAGAGAACATACCCACTTTGATTATTATATGTGTGCTGCTGTGCATAACATGTAATGTTTATATCAACTCATACCTCATTCAAAAACAAAATGGCATGCTTGTCTAACCCCAACTCAACACTGAATTCCCTTTTTCCTTTTACCTCTGTCATCCAGCTTTGGTGGTAGAGTATCTCAAACTCCAGCAGGATCCTTGCAACTCTGTTATAATTCTTGATTATCCTCTTAGCCTCTGGTGTAGAAAGGACCCCTGGTTGCTAAACAGGGAGAAATTGGCAATGTATAACTTAAAGAAAAAGATGCATTGACAACTTTTCTTAAAATCAACAAAAACCAAACAACAGGCTCTGCCTAAGATCAATACAGAGAGGCAGAAAATGGTTATTACCTTCTGAAAGAGGTCCATGGGACCCTGGATCCTACTGTACAGCTGTCGAGCCCACATGATACGTCCCGATACAGGGGGCAAGTCCCGGCCCATAGGGGGATCAAGTTTCTGTTTCATGTAGATGCGAGAGACCATTTCAATGTCCCGGCCATAGTTCTGCAGAATGCGCTGATACTTCTCATCAATGCCAAGGTCTGGGATCCCTAATCTGTTTTCAGAGAAATTGTTGTTTGAAACGGTGTTTCAGTGAGTCACTTGTAGAGACATTTCTTATGAACTAATCCATTAATATGTGTGTTAACTACATAAATGAGGAAATATGCTCAAAGAAATAACACACGTAAACTGGAAAACCTTGAATGCAGTCAAGTGTGTTGCTCGTATATTAAATGTGAAGAAATACTAAATCCTGCAGTTTTTCTTTAAATCAGTTTTTTGATGATGGACTGTTTGAAACCTGAAGTACGATGTGAATACAATAAACTTGTACTTGTTAGCTAGGAGGAATGAAAATTGGCTGCTTTGTAGACTGAGGATAAGAAAAAAGAGAAGAAGAAGAAAGAAGAACTTGATTAGAAAAATAAGCATGAAAAAATAGATTACCTTTCAAATTTCTTCAGCACATTTAGAGCTCGCTCTGTATTTTGAATCTTTTCAAACATGCTATCCATGAAACCCTTCAGCTGGTCCTGGGAGCACAAAGACCAATGACAAACACATTTAAAAAGGGGACAGTGGAGTGGAACTTTTAAATTAAGAAAAAAGAAACCCCACAAATAGCTCATAGTCATTTGGGTTATATGAAGATGAGCCATAGAGGTTTTCCATTTATTGCCTCATTTCATCCTTACATGAAGCTCCGAGGTGCTTTTGCAGAATTCCTCGTAGTCAACATCAAAGTCAGCTCGTCTCTGGTCCAGGAAACTGTAATGTTTTTTCTTCATGGTAAGAACAATAGCCTGTAAAAGAGAAAATAATAGCCTGTTATAGAGAAAATAAAACAGGCATAGAAAGATGTATAGCCACATGTTGTTATGTGCAATCAGACACGACCTAGGGAATACAACTGTTACTCTTTGATCATATTTCTTCTCTCAACTTTGTGTCAAAGCTTCAGAGACAAACCCAGTGCCTTATATTTGTTACTAAATCTTGAAGCTTACTGAAAATGTATGTTGGAGGGGTGACTCTCAACTTCTACAGAAGAATGACCTGTTTTAATCCAGCTCTGTTTAGTTAGTTAAGCATTAAAAGGCCTGATTGGATTTAAGCAGATGAACTGGATAGTATATAAAACATCTGCTAGCAAGGTGCTGGAGGAAAAAAAATGAACAAAACAAGGGGCAACTAATATAACCATCAATATGAGGTTGTTTTGTCTGTTCACATTCCATGCAGTTAGTAATTTCATATTTTTAATAAGTCATGTGTGCAGTGGTAAAATTACATGTCAATCAATTTTACCACTGCATGCTGTCAACTAGGAAAAATGGGCCATGCATCACTAAGGGTGAAAGACTGTGGTGAGACATTACCTCCCATTTCGCCTGCATTTCTGCAGTCTGCACATCCAAGAAAGCGGAAACAAATATGCAGCTCACATCAATAAACTCTCAAAGGAAAACACCAATTAGACAATGCAATACATTTAAAGAAATTAACGTGTTACTATTACAAGTAGAGTCTAAGTATCAAAATATATTTAACTGTATCCTGCTGTATGTTTGTAAAAACTACAGTTTGTGTACTCTCCTGATCTGCACCGCCTTTAGTCCAACTGATAAACATGTTTCCCCAACATAGTTCTCAAAAAATCTATTTATTTAATTATTTGCATACTAGAAATGTTTTGTAGTTTATTCACGAAATCTTGACATTTAACCAGCCAGCAGATGGTTGTTTCAGGTTAACCATCAAAAGATCTTAATTTTTACCTATTGTTTCAAGATCATGTTCACTGTAACTTTGTAATTTAACAAAACATTCAGTGCATGAGTCATAATAGATGTCAAAGGTTTTTTTTATTTGTTATTGTAGCCCACTGTAGCAGCCTTATATTTTTGCCACTGATATATTTAAACATCAGGCAAGCTCAGCTTTCAAGAAGTGCAATTAAATCAATCAATGGAAAGCCTCTCAGTGTGTGTTTTAATCATATCATATCATGTTTTCAAATCTCATGAGAACAGTCGGATGTAACAGTGTTGTACTAGTACTCACTTGAAACCTGGTGGCCATTGTCTCCAGTCCTTCTATCTTCGAGTCCTGCAGGGCGGAGTAGGTGGAGATGGTGCTGAACATTTCCAGGATTTTGTTGAGGCGTCGCTGGAAAGTGTCAAACTTCCCAAAGATGTACACCTCACCAAAGTCAAACTGCCTCTCTGAAGGAGTCTGTTCCAGCTTCTCCTTGGTTTTACGGAAATACCGCTGGTACTCCTGGATGACACAAAACTTGTCACCTTGTCCATCATATAAATCGAACTATTTTTAGCACAAGAAAACTCATCAACACAAAATCTAGTAAAATCCCAAAAAGTGGACAAATTCCCTCTAGCAATACACATACAGTAAATGTTAACATGGACAAACCAATGCAGCTACATATTTCTACTAAGAAACCAGAGTTTGTAGGAATGTAAGCATAAAATAAAATAGAAACGATACATGATTTAACATAAACATTACAAAAATGATACCAATAAGTGGTACTCCATACCTGGTTTAGGTTGATAGCAGCTTTGATTTTGTCAACGATGACTTGTTGGGGCTGGTCCCATATTGAATTTGAGCAATTATTAGTGATGTAGGCCTTGCAGGCGGTGATCATCTGGTTTGTCACCTTGGGAAATTGGTATGTTTGATAAAATGAACTGATGCATTAAAGACTTTGCAGATCTAAACAGCATGTCGCTTTACATTTAGCTAAAATGCCTAATATCTGAAGTGATATATTTTTACTGTAAATGGTTCATTGAACATCGAGAACATTTATAAACATTTCACCTTTCACAACATTACTAAATGTTGGTCATGTAGACATTAATAATCAACATTTTAACCAAACCATGACTTGTTTTCGTTATGTGGTTTAATGTAACAATTCCCTCAGCATGCAGAAAAGCAATGGGGTTCCTTTTAGTCATCCAAATATCAGGAAAAAATACAAATCTCTGACATGAAGTTAATAGACGGCAGAAGAACACATGCTCATTTTCATTGTTGAAGACAGAATAGTCTTCTTTATCATCATTGCATAGTGCAAACCATCATCCAGCCCTACCTTATCAAACAGCAGTGTGATCTTTTCTGATGTGTTGTAATAGCGAGAAACACTGTGAATCATCCTGATGGCATTGATCAGACCTGGGATTGCATCCATCATCGATACCTGATGTAAAAAAAAAGGAATAAACTGCATTTGTGGAAAAAAAGCCTTTTTTTAGTCAGATAAGAACAGATCAATATTGAGAACATTCGGTTAAATGCAGCAGACCACTTCATCTTTAAAAATAGATTCAAGTATTTTTCTTACAGGGTCGCTGTTGTAGAGTGGGTCAAAAAACTTCTCCAGACTGTAGAGGTACTTGACATTGTCTTTGGCCTCGTTGGCTGCATCAGTAATCCGGATATCCAATTCCCGCCACGACTAGACAGAATAAATACGTATTGCTTTAATGTCTTTAATTACTGTTTCACATTGATTATAGCAGTGATTAACATTGTACATGCTTAAGTGCTTAATACAATAACTCAACACTGATATCAAGGACTAAGGCTGAGGCTGCAAAAAAAAAATATATACTTTTACATTTGGTATCTATAGGCACCAAAATCACATTCATATCTGACCTTTATGAGTTTCGATTTGGCCATCAAGAGCACACCAATTGCAGCCTTGACATCAGGCCTCTTCAGCTGGTCCAGCAGGTAGTTAAAGCGGGACATTCTTCTCTTCCAGTGCTCCAGTTCAGCCCGAGGTCCGAGGTCATCAGCTTTTCTCAGTTGGTCACTTTCAGCAAGAACCTTGAAAACAAAAGGAGCTTAATACCTGCTCTCTGTTTAAGCATTATTTCTGCGGATTATCCTCCATTGCTCCTATATTTTCTATATGTTGTACCATAGTTGTTTTGTAACATACCCAAATAAACCTTGAATTAATCAACAGTTTTCAGCAACAACTGCTACTCAATTCAGCCTTCCTTGAATAAAGTAATAGTCTGATTTAAATAGTACTTTGCATCTGACATGCTGGATAGCTTCACTACTTTTCGGGATGAACATGCATTCTAAACATTTGTTGCTTAGCTTCATTAAATATTGAGCACATATGTACAGCTGTAAAATATTTATTTTACACATGTCAGCTTCACCCTATGCACGATGAAATCTGGCCTAAAGCTTTTTATGCAGAGGAGAGAATGCAGAGGAGAATAAAAACAAAGTTTCAGCAGCAGAAAGTTTCAAAGATTAGGATCAACATCTTACCCGTTCCTGAACATGTCTCACCTGTTCTATCTGTTTGATCCACATCTTCATGCAAGCCTCAATCTTGTCTGTAGTCTCTGTGCTATTGGCTGCAGCCACATAGTCTGATGGGCTTTTCAGCACCAGAAGGTCAAATGTGTCACACTCTGTCAGGCTGACCTAGAGGCAAGCCAAGACATGGTTTATTTTTGCTGCATTGTGTGCATTAAAGGCTTTTAAAGGACAAGGCTTTGGACAGAACAGGCAGTTTACAGTTATTCTAGAGTAGAGACACTTGGTAAAACTGAGGTGCTCTTTGCTTTGTTGTGTGGTGTCTTACTGCGTTAATGACACTCATTACTGTGATCTCATTAAAAGATGTTTAAAGAGATTTTGGTTCAGTCAAATGTGTTTCTTCATTGGGCATTTTATAGCTCTCACATAAAAATCAGACTCCGATCATTAATGTGTAATGATAGGAGTCTTTTCCTTACCTTTTCTTGCAGGCTCTCCTGGGCTCCAGCCAGAACAGACACAAAGCTGTCCAATGATGATATGAAGTCCTGTTTGACTGCGTTGGCCTGGGGACTATCCAGCCCCCCCCAGCCGTGGTTCATGTTTCTGAGTGTGGGGATGAAGATCTCTGAGAGTAACTGCTCCACACTTTTTAACAGACCCCCTTCAGTTGTGTCCAACATATTGAAATTGACATCCTAGGGAGACAAAAGTTTACACAGATCTATGGACGCTTGTGGGGGAAAAAAAGTTAATTCAGTGTAACACACTTACTCTGAATAATTAATGGATTTATTGTTTATCACACACAGCCTAAATTTGATGCTAACTTGAACTATAAACTAATTTACACCGCCAAAAATGACGATAGAAAACAGCCATTGTGGACGAGGGATACCTGACACAATCATCATTCACATGGCACACTCACACTCTTCAAACACACACTCACTAAACGTGTACTTCCTAGAGCTTAAGCTTTGAGTCTCTTGTAACCAACATGCCCTGTTGACTGCGGTGGTGTTTAGCTTTGCTTGTGTCAGCAGGAGACCAGCATCAATAGTTTGAACTGCCTGTAGTATTAAGCTGTTTCTACTGAACCACTTTTTCCTTTTACTTGCACTGGATGAGCAAGTACGATAGTGTCTTTCTTAAAATGTATTTTAATTCTTGATTCTTGTATCTTAAAAAAGGTATTCCCTGTGAAAGGAAACAGAATTGAATGTTTTGTTCTCATAAAATAAACGTGTTCATATGTTACAATGAACTAATTAGTCACATTACTTTTTAAATTTAAAAAAATCTTACTTTTAACTGTATTTTGTAAAATGCATATGATTTGTGTGATTATTACATTTGACAACTTGATACTTAGAATTAGATACAATTACCGGTAGTCAAAATTGTCCAGACATGCTAATTCATCATATAATGGATTAGGGTTAGGGTTACAAAGTGACTCACTCTGTGAATGTTCTCGGAGGTGATTGTCTTAGAAGTGTTGGCTCTGGTGAAAAAGACACACACTCCGGTCAGTGCCACATCCCTTCCGTCTGTCACAAACACTTTATGCTTTTTGCTGTGAGCAGACTGCTGGGTGACATGCTGGGAGGGCGCAGAGGCTGCTGCTGCTGCTGAAACCACAAAAAAGGCACATCTCACTGTGATCCTGATATCTGGGAATTTAACTGAATAATGCTGTAATTGATTTTGGAGACCTTATCAATTATGATACTGCCACAACTTCTGTTGCCAATAAAGGTTCATTCATGCAGAGGCAGAACTTTATCTTGATGTATTATCAACAACTAGATTTTGACGACACGGTACATTTTTTTGGCATTGTTAGTGTAAGAGTTACACGTTACCGGTTTCAAGTGGCTCAGTGTCTTGATAGTAGAACATGAGGTGTGGAAGACCCTCAGAAACAAAGAATTGCTCCATGCGGTCAATCTGAAAAAACATAAGAAGGAACCTTCAGTAGATAGATATCAATATGTAAACATATGGCTCCTTTCCCCAATGTCTTTCTCTCCTTGATTTCTGACTCTATCCACTGTCCTGTCTCTAAAGACATAAAAAAGCCACACACAAAAAAAGGTTTCTGTCTGTATAGATTACCTGATTTCCCTCCAGTATGGCATCTTCCACATCAGCTTTCTCCAGTCCAAGGCATGAAGCCACAATGCTGAGGATGTAGTCATGTCTTCCATCCAGCTGGGCCCGCTTAGCTTCACGCTCCTCTTTCAATTTTTGCTAAACAAAGTTGGAAAGATGCAAAGATGGGCATTTTCAATTGACAAAAAAACAAAGCTGAGCTGTATTCAGCAGTGATTAGAAAAGAAAAATCACATAATGAATCAACCGATCACACAGACATTCAACCATATTTTACATACTTTGTTTAACCTGATGAGGCTTTTAATGAGGGGTGATTGAAGCTCTCCTTTGGTTTTACACATTTTCTCTGTCATGACTTAAACAAGAACTTCAGAGAACCATAGCTACATACAATCTAAATGAAAGGGCGGTATTATTATCAAAAAAGGTTCATTTGACAGTAATCTTTGTCAATGAACAGAATCCTTCCTTATTTTGTATAAAATTCCTCCATCACAAAAAGACAAAAACTAAAGGGCCAGTATGCTTTTCTTTTGGAGTTTGCAGATGTATCTCTCTATTTCCACCCTCTTTGAAATTACCTTCATTTCTCTCCATTGTCTGTTGAGCAACCCCAAAACTCTTCAAAATTCTGTTTTCCTGGAATAATTAAACCCTGCAGCCAGTTTATAACAGGGCACGACTTGCGTTAGGATAGAAAGAGACAGTGTCATCAGCCACAATGGGTTGCCAGGTTACGCTGCTCAGTAACAGGAACAAGGTTAGCCAATAAATAACATGAAACCTTGTATTACATGGTGTGCCAGCTGCAGTGTTCATTTAAATTCTTTCATTACTCTTTCTTTATTTCTTTCTAGACTTTGAACAGGGATGACAGAAATAGCCTTTTCTTGCTTTAAATACTTTTCTGCATTGACGTCACCATGAACAGGCCATCTTTTAAAAGCCCCTCTTTAACAACAAAGCAGGAAACGTGCTGGCAATGCTTAAAATAGAAACCCTTATATAGAAACCTTTATAAACCCGATAGCTAAAACAACTGTCATGTACTGGATTAAACTTAAACACTGAAAATGACTTTTTCTGATCATATTCTCCATTTCTCTCTCTTTCCTGTGTGAAGAGTAGCAATCCATGTAAATGAACTTCATGAAACCGTTATACCCTTTACAGCTGGGGGGTTTTTCCCCAACCTAAAGTGACTGGCTGCTGTATTCACTAGTGCACCCACTATTTAGACTCTGTGGACTGTAGGAACCAGATCAGCCTAATTGGATGAAAGGTTTGAAAAATAGATCAGATTGAAATGAAAAAAGCCTTAAAAAGGAACATAAAGAGCCAAGATGTCAGACCATTGGACCGACATGAGGCACTGGAGGAAGAAAGAGCTGAATATGTGGACAAACACAGATACAAGAGGTAGAGGATATGAAAGGGGTGAGGGGTGTAAGGAAGGAAGAGGAAGAGAGATGAAGTATGATAGACGAGAATGTAAAAGGAATGATTAAAGTTAAGTATGTAAGGACAAGGGATGGGAGCAGGAGGGGGAGTGGATTTGAATATAAAGAGAGAATTACAATTCTACACATACACAAGTGTTGTTGAGAGTTAAAGTATTGATTCTTATTAGTTGGGGCCTGGGGGTCAGTCATATGAAGCTAGAGTTCAACAGAGCATGGCAACAACTTCACACACAGTGTATGTCAACATGGTTAGCAAGAGCAGTGACACATTCACCCTGTAGCAGCTTTTTAAAGACATCAAAAAATAAATCCCATTTTCAAGTTTGTTTTCTGAGAAAAAGTAAACACGATTTTTCTAAAGTAGTGAACTAGTGTCCACCTGCAGTGAAGCTGACATCTTCATTACCCTCTGGGACTGTGGCAGGTCATAAGTCACTTCAGTGGATAACATGATGGTTGAAAAGCACAGATAAATAGCTGGTTCAAAATGTATAGTTTGGCACAAATAAACCTTTCAATCTCTTGTAGTGATACTAATATGAACAGAAGTCTGCAGGTCTTTCACATGTATAACTTATGTGCTGGAAAGGTGTAGCAATTTCAAGCACTGATCAACTTATTAAACACACTTTCAAAAAATATTTTTAACTGTGAATATTACCAAATTGTACCTTACCAAACAGAGCAACGTATTAACACATTTGGATAAAGTTTAATTAAACAACTACAGGACTCTGACAGACAAAGTCAACCTTGTTAAGGTCCCTGGAGTTACACACACAAACACTCACTTTACAGGTCGACCGTAAAAAAGGCATGCCAAGCCATCTGTTGCCGGGCAACCAGGCATTTCACACCTTCTCCTTGCCTTTACTCCAAATAGTGTGAATGACAAAGTAAGCCTTCAGCCCAGAGACAAACAAAACAAAGACACAATGCAGGGAGGTGAAGATTATTCAAACAAGCTGACTAAGTCACCCCTGAATGCAATAAAGAAACACACACAACAATAACAGACACACACACACAACCACATTTAGTGAGGACCATAATACAGAAGGCAGCGCAGACTGACAAACACAAATATTAATTCACTTCCAGAAGCTAACCAAGCCCTGTCCCAAGATACACCACGGCAAGACTGAGAATCCCTTCAATAAACAAACTGTTAGTGTGTTCTCTTTTAGAAAGCCAAATAACATTCATGTAAATTATGTCAGCTAGTTAGGAATATAGTCTGATGTTTCTGTATGGGAAAAAATAAATTCTAGAGTTGCATTTACCGGCCAAGCCTCCTCAAAGAACACAAAAAAGTACAAGACTTCAATCAAAGCCTGAACAACACAAATTGCAAAATTCAACACAGAAGTTGAATACAGTTTTGCAGGTCATTTTGTCCCTTTCGTTTCACACTCTGGAAAATAAAAGATACTGTCAGAGCACCTGCTTGGCAGCATAACTGCAACAAACACAACAAGTGCTTTCTCTTACCTTGATGACTCTGGAAACTGTTTGTTTCCAGAGCTGCTTTCTAAACACCTGTGACATGACAGCTCCTCCTCGCCTCTTCAACTCAGTCCCTTCAGCATATCTTCTCCATAGTCGGCTATCACTTCCTCATCTATACACACGCAGGGGAGCTGGATACTCTCATCCTCCAAGGGACTGCAGCCCTATCAAGTTGTCAGTCATGAGCAGTCAACCAGGTGAGCTGAAGCTATGCCTGCTTTATGTTTAATGGATATTCTAGTCACCAGTATATGTGTGTTGTGTGTGTTTTCACAGCCAACAGGAGGTTCCCCTATGAACTCCTCACAACTTAAAGGCCTACTGACAGCTCTTCCACCAGTACTACTGCAAATTAAAATGCAGGTTCTGCATCGACCTCCTGGTTTTCCTCTTTGTTACTCGATCAGAACAATTCTAGATTAGTTATTCAAAGGCAGTAGCAATAGATTCAACTGAGGAACATTCTGGACAATACTTTTATGTAAAAATATCCCTCTAATACAACTAACAGAGGCCAAAAAAATACAGAATTCAAAGTTATTTCAGGACGTGACAAATATGATTGAGTCCACAGAATTTTTGTGAACGGCTGAGAAACTCACGAGCAGCTCCCTAATCTAAACTTCTGAATTCTCTAACATTTGATGGTACTGCTTGACAAAAAAACCAAGCCCTGCAAAATACCAAGAAATTACAACAAAACATCCTAACCTCCTCATTTCAAATGTAGGAATGTAATGCAATGATTCTCTTGTTGGAATATACTGTCATTTTTCCGACTGTTTAAATTCGGTTTGAACAGTAAAAGAGATTAAAAATACAAATTTAAACCAGCACTTTTACGCTTCACATTTAAATGGCACTAAATGTGTCGAATGTGTGTAAAATAAAATAAGCTTTTACTCCTTGTAAGAAGTTAGATTACCTTGAGCTCAGAAACACACTTTCAAAAAGGCGTTTCCCCTGAGTTTAGTTGACTTGTACTCCCTCCACATTAACACACAAACACTTAAGCTGTTTACCGAATCCAAACACATTAATGATGAATTGCATTTGGCCAATGTAGATAGTCAAGAAGCCAGGTCGGTTGTAACTTCAGACCTCTTGGGTTACCTTACCTTGTTTTGATAGTCTGGTTTGAAATGCAGCATCGTGATCGGCCTTTCGCTCTGACACTTCCTTTTCAGGTCATTCCTCCCTCTTAATTGGCTTTTCTTTTCATGACATGAAAGAATTACAGCTTCAAACAATGAAGACAAGACAAGGAACAAGCGGCTTTGCTACAGTTTGTGAGCAATCAGCCCTCTTATTAGCCATGTGAGAAAGGTTACTGCCCTGAAATTACGAGGGTGTTGCTCCTAAGGGGGCCGCTAACCACATAATGCGGTGTTGGATGACCATCTGTCTGCCAGGTAATTATCAAGGTCCTGCTCTCACCTTACAATTCTATTGCAACAATGGGATGAAGGGACAGCAATGGGGGTGGTGGGGTGAGGAGAGGTCCATTTTATATTATTTAGACCTTAAGGCAGAAACCACACACCAAGAAACAACGACGACAGCCAAATGAAGCATTTTGCTTCAGTATAAACATTACTACTATATAACAAGAAATGTGTCACACTCTAAGATCACCAGGTTCCACAAACAAAACGCCTACTTGGACATTATATGCATTTCCACTGTATGCTAACTGAGTGAAACTAGTCAAGTAAGTGACTGTGGTCACTCTCCTAAAGCAAGAACAGAAGGGTGTCATCTGACAATCATTAGCATCGTGCTCTCCAGCATACTGTATGATAAATATCATGACTGCATAAGTGTATTAGGTTTCAAAGTTTATCCTCACTTTTCCATTTAAGATAAGGAATATAATATGCAAAAAAAGAGTAAAGTTAGACTTGGGTTTTTTCTCAGTGTGAAAGAGTTAATGGGTACATGGGGAAACAGCTGCTACTCTATCAATATCTCTATTTATAGCAATGTACTTTTGTAACACATCCATATATGGATGAAACTATTGGTAATAAATAATACATTTTCAACATAATTCATAAATAGATAGATAAATAAATAGATGAGACTTGCTAGAAATATTCATTACTTGTAATGCCCGTATGAAACTCTTATCATTCCCCAGTTAACACAACCACATACACATAAACACATGCATAGACCTCCCATCAATTAATATTAAATTCCATTAGCTTTTACTGTGGCACCCCACAGATGAGAAGAAGCACAGCTCTCTCATCAAGGATCCGACAGACAGTTTGATATTGAAGGAATGATTGCGAAGCTTTGCATTTAAAAGCAGTTGGTTCATCAATTTTTCACAACACCATGACTGATTTTCTAAGCCGAACTGTCTGGTTTTCAGCTGCCATGAAACAGGAGAGTGACGGTAAATTATAAATGAAGGGGGGGGGATCTGAGAGAGAAAGACTTCGACAGGGAGCGAGACAGATAGGTCCACTGTTGTCCCAGAGGATGCCCACTTCAATGAATGTTGTCATTTCCAACCCCTCTTTGCTTCAATTACTAAATTAAATCAATAACTCTTACCACTTTTAAATATTACCCTCTTGCTTTGAATTTTCTTCCTTTTTTCTTAAAATCTGTTATAAGACTAATGGACACAAGGCAGACAAGAAGACACAGCTAAAGTCATCAATATGCTAAAGTCATCAATATTCTAGTGATCCCTAGGTGCAGGATTAGATGTGTTAACCTGGATCCATCAATGTGAAAGGCAGCTCAAACTGAGTTTTGTTCCCTAACATTACATCCAAAGCAGGCTCATATAATATGCATCAAACATCATGACATTAAATCTCCAGGTGCTGCACATTCACGCCAACCAAAGATAAAGCTGATCTATAGGTTGATCTTGATCAGGGGGCTTTTGAAAAGTTACACTTTTTCACACTAAAAGGTGAGCATTTACATAACAACATTTCAGTGACAATTTATGTAATGCATAAACAAGGGAAATGTTTTGACTCCACATGTTTTGTCATTTCTTTTCAAATAAATGGATACAAATGTCAAAATGAATTGTATAATTATCCACAAGGAATTAACAAGTTGATGCCATTTCATATTTCCTTTATTATGCTTCAATCCACTCAACTATCCTGTAACTCAAAAACGTATTCTCATGGATAACATTTTAGATCTATATTGAACACTGGCTGTAACATGTCTTTGGCAAAAATCACTGAGTATGTTTTATGGAATACTATCAGAAACGATGTACTGCCCTCTAGTGGACTGAGGCATGTGATACAAACAACAATACAACAGCACTGTGGGTTGTACTAAAGCCGTTTGGCAACTGCTGAGGGGACAGTAAAGTCCAATAGTGTAATTACAAATAGCGCTCAGAGGTTTCACAACTTGAAAATGAAATGCAGATTAATTCCATCAGTCCCCTTTTCCATGTAAAAGCTGTGCTACAAAACTACTGGCGGTAATTAGTCTGGGGCCATATTAAATTAATCCATTTTGGAAAAAGAGGAACCTCTCCTACAAACAAGGGATAGAGTGCAAATTGGATTCTCGCCTGGCCATTAAAATTGTCTAGTGCAGATTGTTTTAATGCTAAACGTAGGCCTACTTAAAAAAATAAAATAAATTAGGATATGCTATTTGACCAAGCCAGGGGGGAAAAAAACGAGAGATAGCCTATGTTTTTGCAAATGACAGCATATGTGCCTATGCAAAACTGGATGAAAATGGTACCATTGAACTATCCTAGAGTAGTAGTCCATTAATTAAAACAATATTCCACCATGAGGATGCTTTACACAATCCTGGGCATGAAGCAATAGTAGACTAGGCCTTTAGTAGCCTATACTAACTTCCACACTCACCATACAAAGAACTATAGAGCTTTCAAAAAGTGTCAAGTTATTAGGACTATGATGACATGATTGTTAAAAGGATGGGGGGGGATCAAACCTGCACCTCCTTGTGAGACTCTCCAGGCACAGAAGTGTGGCTGGGTCTGCTCCTGTAGCTCACTTTGGCGAGTCGAGAGCTGAAGGACATGGCTCAAACCACAAAAAGGGGGGCCTCTTCTTCTTCAACAACATGAAGTGTTAATATTTCCAATTTTCAATTAATCCCACGACCATGCCTCCGTTGTTCACTGAGATTTTTTCGGTCTGTAACACGTTTTTTTTCCCAGAAATGGCCGTGTATGTTGTCAGTGGTTTCCATGGTAACGAGACATTTTGTCAATAGTGGGTAAAGGGCCGGTAGTGGGGCATGTCCCGAAAAGAGGGAAAAACTATTGATCAAGTGTTTCCTCACGAATGCGTTTTAAAAAGCACAGCAATGCAGTCTGAAACCATTTGAAACACTCGACCGGAAGACAGAACCATAAAGTGGGTACACAAATCTAGACCAGTAAAACGATCTGTTGGACGGGTCACTCTTGTTACTTTGATTTATAAAAAACCAGGAGGCGACCATTGTTCAAAACCATTCTAATTAAGTCTTTCTCGAATTGCTCATTTGATAATGAATGCTAACAATAGTTCACAAAGCACCGCATTGTGTTGAGTCGTCGATTAGCTAGTCTACATGATTGGAAATATTAATGCTATTCCATCTTTCGATACTTATAGTATTCTCTGTTTTATGGATAATTTAAACCCTTCAATTACTGACATGGTAAATATTATTTTACACGAGTAAATATCATATTCACTGTAGTAAGTGGAGAAACATTAACCTTCCTTTGACTGGTTTATTAATGATTTCAAATATTTTTTCTTATTGGTTAACAAACTTTTTAGCTAGGCTACATACGTACGCTAGTAAAACAACAAAATGCCTTGTATGAATTCATTGATAGAGATAAGGAAGTTATATGTCGTTACACGAAGTCGCATACAGTCTGAAATTTACTAAACTACATTTATTTTCCCTGATTTCCGCTAAACTAAAAGTCGTCAAGACCCAGTTCTATCGTCCCAGATCTACCTGCCAGGTGTGCCTGTATCAGAATGATGACGTCATGGACGGCCACTACAAGGTAGGAAGTCAAGCAAATAATTTTCTACTGTGACAAAAGAAACCTGTAGCCTGTTTGACATGTCTTAGTTGTGCTCCATGTTCATTAATAAGTAATGTAGGCTAACTGTTTTAAATAGGGGAGAGCGGGGTATCTTGTCACGCTTTTGGCTTTCACCTAAAATTCTCAGTCTAAGTATATCACAGTCACTCAATTTCTATATCACATTAGATATTTATTTCTTGTGCACGAATGTATAATCTTCAGATTTGCACTTGTCACTTCAATAATAAATTCTGCATGATCAAGTACAGAGTGTGCATTTGTGACAAATTGCCCCATCATAGGGTATGTTGTCACACTATGTGGGGTAAATTGTCACATTATATTTTTCAACAGATAACAACATGTATCACTCTTATTCTTGCATTTGAAAGTCTGATTTATTGAAACAGCTGTTTTCAATGCCAGGGCTTCATCAGTGTCAGTGCTTAAAAAAAAAATGCAGAGCAAAAAAACCTAAAAAACTACAAATAGCCTAAACACAAACAAATTCATCTTGAACTATATCTTTTTTTTTTTTTTTTTTTTTTTTTTACTATTTGGTAAATTCTAATTCAACACATTTAAATACAATTTTCAGTGACCTAGCAGTGTCTTGGTGACAGCTCGAAGTAGATGTCAGCTGACTTAATGTTGTAATGAACCAGTTGGATCTCCAAGTCAGCTGGGAAAATCTGCCTAGGCTGAACATAGCCCACCACTGATGTGATGTTGGCATCGTCATCAGACCCTCAATTTCTACGGATGTCACCTTTTGACAGTAGCGTGTGAGGGTCCTGTAATTGATGCTGAAGTCTTTGGCAGTACTCCTTTTTGACTTATTTTCAAGTTTTACCTGCCTCACTGCCCTTAACATTATGTCAGCTGGTGGACTGCCATTGTCGGCCTTTCGTTATGGCCTACTGTAAGCAGTGCAGAGTTGATAACCTTTCCAGAGCATTTAACAAATATCACCACTAGATGGCGGCAGCACATTGCTCCTAATAAAAATGGCAGATCTGCAGCTGTCAGGGAGAAATGGGTTAGGATTTGTGGGGCAAATGACCTCATACTTGAGCATCATCTTCATCACTGGGAGATGAAGAGAGAATTTAATAATCCTTCTCCAACGCTGTCATGGTCACATTGTCATCCGCCGAAAACACGTTTAGTCATTACTGCTTAGAGCAATGTAACACGTATAGGCTACATAACTCACAGTCATGCAGTAAGTCGTTCTTAAATTTAAATAGGCTATTAGGCCACAACACCACAACACACAATCATCTCATGGGGATATCACCCACGTTTCCTCAAGAAGTGCCTTTTTTAGATTTAAAATTTTAAAAAAAAAAAGTACATCTGCATATCTTCAACAAGAGGCTACACAGAGACAACAGCAGTGATATCCACGGTGTGCGTCGTTTTGGCATCTCCCACACATCTGAGCATTAGCTGTTGAAGCATAAAAGCATGAAGAATGACTCCCACGCAGCCCGCATCAGCACCGCAGTGAGTGACGCTGTTGGCTGCTGGTGTGCTGTGGCGCACACTAATTTTGGGTGGCGCACAATGCACCAAAACCCCCAGAAAACGGAATCCCAGGATATCCCACCCCCACCCACCCACCAACGGAATAGCCCTCCTCCCTCAGTCCTCGTCCCCTCCTCTTTTATCTCCGCCTTCTCTCACTATCATCCCCTTCCTCCTCCTCCTCCTCCTCCTCCTCCTCCTCCTCGTCCTAACTCGGGAGCGCCGCCGATCGGTCGCCAGGATTTTCCCTTCTCGGCCAAAATGGAGGAGGAGGTCTCTCGCTTAACGAAGGGAGCACAGATTGTATGACCGGATCTACTTCAATGAAAGGCACTAGGATCCGCTTCTGCTGATAAATTATTGTTACAACAATTCATCCTTTTGAGGATATCCATCGCTTATTTCCGCACAAGCGACCACAGCCATGAGCGCAGGAGAGGGACTAGATGAGGCTGCAAAGGACGCAGCAGACATAGCGGCGTTTTTCAAATCCGGTAAGTCGGGAAGGGGCGAGTCTGGCAATAGGGAGAGCTACAGTAGAGCAGTCGGTGTGATCACTGGTGGTATATCACATTGTTGCAACAAAAAAAAATGAACAAACCCCACTGACGGAGGTTCAGGGGCGAGATGCATGCTGCGCCTCAGACGTGCTGTGGAGATGATGCGCACAGCTTGTGGTTATTACCCACATTTTAGTACATTAGCTTGTCATTCCGCTGCTTTTGATGACAACAGCTGAAATAGCATCTCCTGAGATGTGTGTTTTTGATTATTGGGCAGTGACCTCATTCTGGGATGGACCAAGGTGTGGATGGTTTTCTGCTCGATCAGTCTTTTCGAGTATTTCGACGTTGAAAGCATCACGAACCCCCTTTTGGATGTGTGTCGAACATTGTCATGTTCTGGCCTAAGGGGCGTGTGGCTGGAACAGTTTTGTAAACGGAACATGAGATTGTGTGCATCACGCTTTAACCAAAGTTGTCTCAGATCTGATGCACACGTACGGGATATTGGCTAGGCCATGGAAGCATATGTGGGCAATAGGTTGCACTCTGCTGGGCCTGTCTGATATGATTGCATCAACCCAATAAATTGAGATAGGCCTTTTACCTTATCACTTTGCATCCAAAACAATAATAACACCTTCAAAAGGTCATAGGGGACAGCAGTGGTGTCTGTTACCAGCTCAGTAATAACAACAGAATTAAGCAGATTGTTGTGAGAAAGCTTATGACAGTATTTTCTGTAGAGTTGTAGATGCAAGGTGTCATTTATGTTTGCTACAAAAGCATTCTTACCCCAAAAGTGTAGATTATTCACTGAACAGAAATGACAACATTATGCAGATTTCTTTCGGAGGCTATGTTTTTACTATGATATTATGTTATTTTCTAAGATAAACATTAAGACATTCTCCCACCAATATGTAGTGTGTATCATCCCTTTCAAACCTGCTTAACAGCTATTTCTTATTGCATGAGACTCTCACCATGGTGACTCAAGATTTGTATTCTTCTCCAGCCAAAACCCTTGTGAATACGAAACCCCAATCAAGCCCTGACATGTTCAAAATTTCTTAAAGTACCTCTCTTCAACCCAATTTCACAATTCAGGAGTGCTGTTCCGGCTTTTGGGAAGATAGATTTTAAATCAAAGGTTAAGTGTTGGGAAAGATGTTGCCACCGTTAAGAGCTGGACCACCTCTGATACACACCAGAAGAAGCAGCTGTCTCTTGCTCTCTCTCTCAGCTGTTTCTGCTTGTGACACCTGGTGCCTTGGGGTCTGCTGTTCAACATCTCCATAGATTGCACACATGCAGTAACAGACACACAGGCAGCGCTCGCACACGTCCACCTACCAAGTGCACATGAATCAATATAAAGAAGCAGACATGTTCTTGCATGTCTAACTCGTATACATATACTTAATATTATTTAATACAGTCTGTAAACCACATACTTTCTCCTAGATTGCTTCTGCCCTTCAGACAGTTGGGGATGTTGTCAAAGCGGATTGTATTCAAATGCTACAGTCTCTTCTTACGGTTGGTTGGATGCCTGCCAATGTATTTTCCTATAGCTGTGTTGTATCAGGCTGGAAAGTTGGCTCGCAGTGACGTTGGGCTGCTTGGATGTTTATATAGCGGCAAATGCAGAGTTCATACAGTATTCATGATGGAGACAGAAATAGGTTACGCCGGCTTCAGGAAACTTTTAGAAGAGACTTTGATGAAAAAGAAAGTGTGCCTTAAAAAAGTTTCTGTGTTCCTCTCAATGCTGAGTGAATAATATCAAAAAGCTGTGTTTTTTTTTTTCTGGTGAGATTGGAGATGATTGTTTCAAAAAGTATTTTGCTAAATGAATGTGGTTTTTTTTCCTCCCTGCAGCATATTGATGCAGACATATTGAAAGAAGAATGAAATATGGTCATTTGATTCATTCTCTTCGCTGGGTCACTTTGCAAACTTCAATATTTCTATTGCTTCATGTGATTTATCCACTCTATTCAAACATACTGTACCTTTGGTATCAGTTTATTAAAGGAAAAATGTCCCCTGATCAATTAGTCCCCTTTGAAATGGAAGTAGTCAGATATGTTTCCTGGAACGTGTCGAGACAGGCTTTGCCATTTCAATATCTGTACCCCAATCTTTGTGGTCGTTTCACTGTGAAGCAACTCTATACTAATGGCCTTCCAGCAGCAGGCATTGGCTGCCTAATTGCTGCCAGTTTGTTGCATGCTGAAATCTTGGCAAACAGCTGCTCATCCTACTTGATCCCAAGCACTTCACCACTGTGGCTCAGTGTATGTGTGAGTGTTTTTATTTTCTGTCTTTCTGGGGCTCTGGATGCATCCTGGTGCCACAGTTAGTCAGGGAAGGCAAGAACATAGCATATCCTTATACTGATCAAGACCTGAAGTGACTGATTATCTGTCTGAGCAGCTACATCACTGGCTAAGAGTCTGACTTAGGTACTAGCTTACTAACTGGCTGGAAACATGAGTGGGAGGTCATAGCTCCAAAGAGGACGGACACTTAAGATGAATATAAAGCTTTTTGGTTTTAAAAGCAGGTGTTCATTGGCCTATTTTTTGGTCCTGCTCTTGTTTCACATGTTCATACCTGAATGGAGAATATTATCATGCATATTCTCAATGTTCCTCTCTTCTTGATTTTTGTCATTGAGCAGATGGAGCTCCATCTCTGAGTCCCACACTGATGCTGTGGATCACAGCTCAGCCTCTGAGTCACTCTCCCAGGTTGCTCATGACGTGACTTAAAGTTCAATCCCAAGATTGTTGCAACTGGTCAAAGTTTAGAAATATTCATCAGCTTTTTGAACATTTTGACAACATGATATTTCCCTCTGGTTTGCATGCATTTTTAAAACGTACCTTTTGAAAGTGGAGGAACAGTGTCCTCCTAATTATATTTATTTAAAACAAGGCAGAATAGTTTCACAACTGACTACAAATGATCCAATTCTGTTTGGAATACAGTTGTTGACAGTGCCACTTTGTTGCATGTTTTGACTTTAATCAAGCATTCTTCACAATGAGACATCACAGCCCAATAACAAACTGCTGATTGCTTTGAGCCCACGCTAGCAGCACGTCCCCTGTGAGCTTTAAATATAAAGTGCTCATAACTAGAGATATTAGACATATCTTTTGTGCAACAGTGAAGAGTTACTTGAATATATTTTACATTTCTTACAACATGTCAAATATATTCCAGTTGCACTGGCAGGAATCATGAGGATTAATTCTTTTGTTCCCAATATGGACCCTCCTAAAAGTGATAGTAACAACTCATGCAGTTCGATATATGGAGAACTCAAACAGGGAAGAACTTGATGGTCTACATCTGGATGAATCTGTGGGGCCAATATGGATAATGAAAGTGATTTAGAAAATGTTTGGCTACTGTGTATATTACCTGATGGTTCAGCAGCATACCCTAACTTTTACAGTGCAGACACCTCAGTCTTGTTTCTATCATATCTGTTTAAGCCATGATCTCAACATGAACCTAAATCTTGTGGTCAATTGTGACCCCCCTAGTGGTGCTTTACATCTTTTGATCATTTGTTAAAATCCTTAGACAGCTGCTGGTGAAGTTACTTTAATCAGGCAATCGTTAGTCTGTTTGGATATTACATATAGACATTGTTTTCAGTAACAACAACCCGATGACACAATGCAGAAATGTAAAAAAAAAATCTCAAACATATACTTTGAGACCCATATTTGTGATGGACTGCTGTGTAACATTTCTCCACGATGCTAGTTAGCTTAATCAATTAATAACCTCATTTAATAGCCAGAAACTATTTGCATCATGAAATATGTTTTTATATGAATTATAAATAATTCTCATATTCTTCTCTTGATACACCTTAGTCCACTGCAGGGCCAGTGAATGTATGTAAAGTGTCCGCTCATACTGTTTGTGTTTTATACACTGACTCTTTTCTTTCCCCAAGTTAAAGTTTTTTAAAAGTGTTAAGCTGTTCACCTGAGAACTCCACAGGTTCTCCCGCATGTCTTCTACATTTTTGTAAAAAGTTAGCTATGTTAAAGTCGAAAAATGTTCACATTCAAACACGTTGATGTTGTAGGAAGACGCCACTGCAGTAAAAGTTGGTTATTAACTTCTGGATTTTCCCCGGATTCATCTTTAGAGGGAGTAATTTATGCAAAACTAAAAATAACATTTCTTCCCTTATATACTTTTGCAAAGTTATAATTTATAGATGATCTCTTGAGTGATGTTTAATGAAGTTACTGGGTCTGTGCAAATAGCATTAAAGTACCGATCTGCTCTCTGAAACTCAATTGACATAAAAGCAAGATGTACTTGAAGCTGGAATTAGATTTAAAAAAACTGTCAAATCAATTTGCCTCCAAGCTCTATGCCCAGTCACAACTGTAAAGACAGCGTGGTCATCAGTTCTTACAAATACAAAGTATAAGGCTTTGTTGCAAAGATCTTCTGTTTGCTGTGTGAAACTGGCTCCTATTCTTTTCATTACTAATTCAGGTGGGCTTTCAACTATACATGTGTGAGTGTCTTGGCAGTCTGAGATGTTAAATAATAGATTTTTTTATGCTAGAAGAATAATTGATAGGCAGGGCAGGGGCGTGAGTGTCTACTTCTGCTCTGTCACTGTACTTCTGTTGAGAGAATGTGAACGAACTGTACGGACCGGTTGGAGACCTTTTTTTTTGTTTTAGTATGTACAGTATTTTAATCAACAATCCCAGTGTCAGTATTGGTAGTAAAGTGAGCATCTCTTCTGTCCCCAAAGTGAACCCAGTGACCTGTGCCAGTGCAGTGTGTAAGCCAAGTCACTAAGCAGTGTTTCCTCTCTCAGTCAAAGCAAATGAAAGCAAAATGACCTAATGGTGTCTTGCATACTCAAGCAGAAATCTTATATAATCATGCAGATGAGGAAGAGGACTTGCTCAGGGCGTGCAGTATGCATCTTAGATTGTATAAGAGTGTTTGGTTAACAGTACTGATTATGTGAAAGTAAGGGGGGGGGGGGGGGTGAGCCAAAGACAAATGCATGCTGAAAGAAAGGAGCAACGTAAAGTCAGGAAAGTAAATGAAAGTATACGATAGAGTGAAGAGAGGGTGAGATTCAAAAAGAAAGGACATGACATACTTAGAGGGACAAACAAGCCTTCACTCATCAAATTATAGAGCTGAGGTTTGGGTGGAGCACTCCCTGCGAAATGTAGGCTAGTGTGCTCCCCATGCGGAGACCTTTCAGTTGCATCCATGGGCAGCCTAATTGGCAGTTGGTCAGAGTTAAGGACCGTAAGCTCAGATTGGCATTGCCTGCACTACTAAACTGCTCGGGTCTTCATGCACAACGGGCTATCTAACTTGTTCAACTGAAGGAGAAAAAGGAGGCTTTGAAAGGCATTTCAATCTCTGTACTGTAGTTATTAAACAAAATGATCTCAGAACATTATGCTCATGGTAAGACAGTTATGAGGATGTCTTGAATAGCAAGGTTTGCTACTGCCAATGGGGTTGCAGAATAAATTGAAAAGTATAAAAATCCCACCATGGGCCAATGCTAAATTTGTATAAAATACGAATATTTTCGAAGTCGTGTGCAAAAAGACAAAAGTGTAATAAAATGCCCCAGCAACACTTAAAGTATGAAGATATGATGATCCTTATTATATCATTTATCAGCCTGATAGTGGATCAATCCAACAAAATAAATCCTAAACGACATCTCCATAATCATTGACCACAACCATTTTGGACACATTTTTCCTTCACTATAAGAGTGCCTAATGTTAAAGTATTTGCTATATCGTATTATGCCATTGCTGTAGCTGTGACTTACAGTACTGTACTGTAAAATGTCATTTTTGTAAATAATGGATGTATACTTTATGTGTATGTCCTTTACTGTTTGTATTTTCATTTTTAGTTTTGTTATAGTTCTGTGATTGCAAAGTGGCTAAATACAATCTAATCTCAACATAAATCAGAGTTGTATTGTGAAGTTCTGTCATATAACCCGATGCTGTGTCTGTGAAATCAATCATGCATGCTGTAAAATCTTGGCTGATAAGCAGTTAGCGTGCATACTAAAAAATGACCCATTCCGGTTGTGTGTACAGTATGTGAGTTGGTGGAGGCAGTTTTCTCCTCCTCTTCTCTGGAGTTTATATAAAAAGCCCAGTGTATGCTCACAATACGGACCAGATGTTAGGATGCCTGTTATAGCCCGTTAACTGGAGAGTTTTTATGGAGATTACAATCAAGAAGGTAGCACAGGCAGGCAATTACTTATTTTACTGCCAGACCACGCTGATCGATCTCATCAGAGGCGAGCGACCTTTTCAGGAATTGTAATACACTTCACTGATGGACACTCCCCCCTTCCATCTCACCAAATTATTGATCTGTGTAAAATGTCATGTACATATCTACCGGGGGTCACTTTGAAGACACGGAGACAAGGGAAAAAAACTGATTTATTCCTGTTTGTATGAATTCAGATGCAGTTCATTATTAGATTTAGCTTGTTGGTCATTTTATGAACAGTTAAATGTAATCTAAAGACGTGCAATCACATACCTTCATGACTTATTCACCTGCCATTATACTTTTCTTTATAAGATATAAGATATGGGCTGGTCGCATTGTGTGGATGATCAAGAATTCTAATAGGTAGATAATATGTTTGGAGAATGCTGAGTGTAGCCTGTGGGACAGCTTCATTTCACACACACACACACACACACACACACACACACACACACACACATGCATGCACGTGTAGGTATAAATCACTACATCCCACCCACTTCGCCCGGGGCTCTGAAAGCAGGGAAGAGGGGGATGGAGGACTGGGGTGAATGAATGAGGGATGGTCATAAAAATAGGCTGTGGGCTGGTCTCTCTGGATCTCCTGCGAATCCCCGATCTGGTAAGAGACAAACCTCAGTCACTCATGTGCAGACTCCCCCTCGTTTTATCCTTTTTTTATCTCTTTTTTTTATCACCGCCTCCTCCGCTCCTCTCCCACTCAGCCCTCCATCATTACCTCATAGCTTGGCTCTGCTCAAGATTGTCATATATTCAAATAACGATCTGGTTTTGTAATATATGGTCCTCGTTTAATGATGTCGCCCACCATAATGCATGCCCTTGTTTTGTACCTTTATTAAACCTAGACATCTGAATGAGGTTTATCAAATGTAACTGACAGACTTAAAAAAGATGTACTGTCACATTGAAGGAAAAAAACAGCACTTAAGTTTTCTGTTTTTTTTTTTTTTTGACAGCATAAACCACAAACACACTTTGGCGTAGCTCTTATAAGAGGGGGCCAACCATTAACCCAAGAATGGAAAGTATTTTCACAGTATTGTGTTAGTTTTTGGAACCAAAAGATGTTATAGTTCCATTTTATAAAGGCGGCAATGTCTGATGACTGCAGTAATCATGTTTCATTTTAAACATAGGTTTAGCATAGCGTAAGAAATTGCATAAACTAGGGATGCACAAACCCAATTCTGCCATCAGACGTCGGTCCACTACTGACTCACATGACTAAACTACATTTATTTATTCACACAAAATGTGTCAGAATTCCTGCACATTCCTGAGTCTTCCTTCCTTGACCTTTCTCCTCTCTCCACATGCCCCTGAAGCAGATGTTTCCATCCTGCCAGTCTTTCTCAGTTCCTCCCCTAACCTTCTTTCCCTTTCCTTATAACCGAGGAAGCATCTGGATCTGGTGTCTGAAGTCACAGGCCTCCCACAATGCTTTGTGCCTCCTCTTTTTGAGAATAACACTTTGAGAAAAGAACCCCCAGGCCCCCTCTTTCAGAGATAGGTTCAGTTTCAGGATGTTGAATTTTTTCATTCATAAAATTACTAAGGTAGCCAATTCCCAACAGTTTGTAGTGTGTGCAAGAATGGGTAAAACGATTGCTTCTTCAATGTTACTTATAGAGCGCCGGGATTTTTTGGTTTTGGGGAAATTTGTTGTCAATGCAGTGAAAGATTTCAATCATTATTATTATTTTTTTTTCTTGGACTGTACCGCAATTGTTCTTTCCAGCTGCATCCTCGCAAACTGAAATAAGCAGAACATGGGGTGAGCTTTGGTTCAATCAAGCCCACTCTGCATTGTGTGTGTTTGCATACATATGTCAGCTTGTGTGTTGCCTGAGACTGCGTGTCTGCTGTGCTCAGTTTGTCCAAAAGGAACTGTGTAGTTTTTTTTTTCTTTCACAAACACACACACACACACACACACACACACACACACACACACACACACACACACACACACACACACACACACACACACACACACACACACACACTGTAACATTCTCTTTGCTTTGAAGACAGCAGTAGGCTCTGATCCCTGTCGTGTGAACAGTGCCAACCTAGTGCTCCTCTGACTTAGGAGGGCTAAATTGCTGCTTGGCCCCTCTTGGCTGCAGATAAAATAGGTTAAGGATCAAACTTAACTCCCCTTCCTACTGTATTGGCTGGCATAGGTAACTTCCGAAAAGTGGTACTGTTTTGAAGAAACAGAGCCAATCTGTACTACCACAATAACATGAAGAAGGTTAATATGGGATGTCTCCTCTAACATTGGGGTGGGTTCATGTTTGCTTGATGGTTTCATTTTGGATGGGTGACATCCTGGATTATTTGGTTGTTTCTCAGTTGTTGTGTCTGAATAAATTCATGATTTATGGGTCATGTAAATGACCAGACAAAAAAAAAACAAGACAGTCATTTATTCACCTTATTTGGTAGAAGATAGCTTGTGCTTTCTCTCTGCATCACCGACTGTCCCCTCTCCACATATTGCCACCTTGCCTCTGCCTTGCATTTTAACCTCCACTTGTTAATGTGAAATGAACAAAATATTCAGAGAAATTAATTAAACATTAGCTGTAATTCAATGTTCTTACTTAAATACTTTCCCTTAAGATCCCAACACACCTTGTGAGCAGAGAAGTCAAACACATGTAAGTCCTTCACATTTCTGTAAGAGGATGAGCCCTTTTCACTGGACCAAACACACTTTATCCACACTTGACTGTATAAAATGAGAGTGTGAACAGGTGCCTCCTGTAATCCC
Organism: Labrus bergylta; assembly: GCF_963930695.1. Classification (NCBI taxonomy): domain Eukaryota; kingdom Metazoa; phylum Chordata; class Actinopteri; order Labriformes; family Labridae; genus Labrus; species Labrus bergylta. The sequence goes on along the minus strand of NC_089202.1, from coordinate 6,255,690 downwards.
TGTTAGGCAGAAGCATATGCCAGGCTGTTCTTTTCAGACGGGCAGCCAGGAGAAGTCAGAGTGAAGAAGAGCTTAAGCTGCCCCCCCTCTCCTCTCTGTGATCTCGTGCCACTATAATGTCCAACTGATGAGTGACCCAGAAAGGAGTTTTTCAGTGTGCTGCCAGATACAAAGTGCATGTAGTCCAAATCAAGTATTCAGTCAATCTTTGGAATCAGGCTATAAGTTAAGGTCATCAGCAGGGACCTCTGGCCTCTTCATCTCTCAAACACAGGAATTAAAGACAAATAAAGTCAGCTCATTTATTCACTGAAATTCTCATTTCAAAAGTGGACCTATGGATTAGCAGAACATCTATTTTAAATTGAGTTATTGAGGTGACTGTGTGACAGAAACTGACACAATTCTTGATTTTATTTCAGTTGAGGCAGGACCAGATTTTTATCCCGAACCAATATTATAAACTGTCATAAAGGAAACCAAACATCAAACTTTTTTAAAAGTCTAGCTAAATACATTCTTAAAATTGAGGGTGCTGGTTTAGCTCAGTGGTTATATCGCCTATTCCATGTACAGAGGCTATAACCCTCAAAGCAGCTGCCCTGGTTTGGACTCCTATCCCCCTTAAAATGAATCCTGGAGCATTAGTAATGCAGACATTTTACTGTACTGCACATCTTTAAATGATTCATTCTCTTATCAGCTGGTGTGCTGAGAGTCACACATGAGTGTGTGTGAGTTTTGAGTGTGAGAGCATAGAGTTAAGAAGAAAGATTAGGAGAACACAGATCCATAATCTTGATCAATACAGACATTTTAACTCGCATGTCCAGTTCACAGTTTGTCCTCGCTAGCTTATGCTAACCTACAGCATATGTTCATCAATGCATGTGACTGTACACTCACAGTTTTTGGATTACACACATGCATCTGCAGTCTCTGGGAGGGACTTTTCACAAACTTGGATCAAAGAGCTGCTCCACAATTGCTCTCTCATTTGAGCTCTGTAATCATAAAGCTCAAAGTGCTGACAGTAAAACATCCTGAAGGCTGTGGTGCTGCTCCAGAGGGCCACAAGACAGTATCCCAACTTTTTATTTCCTTTCATAAACTTCCTTCCTCTAATTTCTTTTTTTCTCTCTCTTTCTCTCTTTTAGATTGCTCTCTTCCAAAATGTGAATCAAAACTGGACGGCCCAGGTCAAACCTCAGGTAAGCCTGATTGTCACACACAATCATATCAGAGAGTTCCTTCTGGATGTAACACATGATCTGTTTTATTACCCACACTGAATAGCACTGTACCTAACCCGTCATTTATGAGATTAGGTACTTTTGAATTGTCTTTGATTTTCCTTACTCGTTACAGTTGCTAGTTTTCTGCTATTAAAAAGTAACCGAGTTACTGCTTTATAAAAGTAGCTAATTACTGGAGAAAGTAACGTTTGGTTACTTTTTTTGCGTGAAGAGGAAACAACTCGCAAAAGTCATATTTTAAAGTAACTATACATTATTAATTACCTTAGTGGAAGTGGATTTACAGTAAAAGGTCACTAAGTAAGCCATCATTCCAACACTGTTCATATACGGTATATGTGAGTAAGAGGAAGAAAGAGTGATACATTAAGAAAACCATGTACCATACCAAGTAAAAAGTGAAATGTTGTGTTCCCTCAAAGCTCAGCTGCATCAAATCCCATCAGACTCAAGCTTCTCTCCAGCAACCGTGACCTTGTGGGTCACATTTTCAACACCCCAGGTCTTCCATACACTAAAAATACACCAAGTCTGTCACGTCAGAGTGATTTTTCTTTTTCTTTTTCTTTTTTTTTTTTGGGGGGGGGGTATAAACAGGCCAGTTAAGTGGTCCATGTAAGGGAATGCCCTCAGATTATCCAAAATGACTGTGGCTCCGCTTCCCTACCAATAGATTATTCCGTCTAATCTCTCTTGGGCTCAAACGTATTGGAAGTGTTCGGAGCTTTTCCATGAAAGTCTGATTTAAATTGAAAAGCTTGGTGTAATCTTTGTCAGGGGCACAGAGTACATTGAGTTGTTAGGCTAAGAGTGAGCACATAAATCATTTTAAGATTATTTTTTTGTGATTGAGCATTAGTATTATACTGAAACAAGAGGAAGAGAGTTAATGACTCACACACGACATCAAACATCATTGGATTGTGTTTTTCTCTGTAAGCCCAATGTGTCTGTCTCAGTTTTGACCTGGTGTTTCCCAATTGGGTCATTCAGGGATGATCATTTTTAAAAGACTGTTTTCAATCGACGGCTTGGCATTTTGTTACCATTTGCCAAAATTTGAATGTGTGTTAATGGGAAATGAGTGGGACATGCCAGATAAATCCTGTGCACGCAGGCCTTTTGCCAAACAACTCTTCAGGCAGCAGACTCACAAAAACGAGAGCTGCCGTGCTGTCTTTAGTTATTTTTGTTGGAATCAAGCAGAAATTCATGAGCTGCTCTCAGTGAATAAGAGATAATCAGGTTGTACCGGGCATTTATAGCTGATGGTTCATTGTTCATTTTCAATTACTCCAAACTAAATTAACTCGCTGTTAAATTAAGGGTCGATTTAACAAATTGCCTCAAGTGTTGTGTTAAAGTGCTGCATGAAATTGCAGGTGTGCAAAATCCTCTCTGATAAATGGAGGCTAATACATCTCTCACTTATTAGCTGATCCGGCATTTTCTACACATGGAGTGTTCTTTACTTCACATCGAAACATTTATAATTTCCCCTCCTGTACATGAGAGACGTTTTTATGCACATATGTGGTTATTGTCTGTGTGTGAGAGTCTGCGTTAGTTGATGAGTGTATACTCAGAAAGGCTGACTAAACATTCAAATATCTGCACAGATTTTCTGGCTATTTCAGTCTCTGAGTGTGAAAGCATTTGTTATTTTTGCCTTTTGCCAACCACGCACTGTGTGTCTTTATAGAGTTTTTCTTCTTCTCTGTAACAGCTTTGTCTTCCACTTGATATTGTTTTGAATGTTGCTCCTCCGCCAATGAGATGTGCTCATTTTAGATTCTTTGTTTGTAACTTAAACTGAGTATGTACTTTTTCTTTAAATCTAAACTTAGCTGATTGGCCGACATGTTTGAGAAATATTGGTCTGTTTTAAGCTTGGACTTGTTTTGTCCTCTTATGGGGACTCAAAGCTTCAGTATGTAGAGAAACTGTGTTGATAAGTTAGCAATCATGTTGGACAAGTTTTCCCCACATGGAGAATAATGGATGAGGTGGTGTGGGTATGTACTGTAGATGAAACCGAGGTAAAGAGTGTGCAGAGTTGTATTACTTAACCAAGTAACGTCATTATTTAGTTTAACCATAAATCATAAAACATCATCACAGTTTCCATGGTAACTTGCAGCCTGATGTAGGCTTAGAAGGTTTTGACCAGAGACTGAATCCAGCGTTTGGCCAAAATTAGAAGAAAGTTACATTTATTATAAAGAAGGCATTTCTACAGCAAGAAATGATGATGTGCCTTTTTAAAAGTATTACTGGATTCACACGGTTACAAGGAATAATGATTGAATTTGGTTAATAAACAAATAGAATTTATTCATAACATGTTTTGGCTTAACAACAGTGCAGGTTGATGTCTGCTTGAGTCATAGCGATGCCAGCTTGAACCTTTCTACCAACTAAAACCGGCCTTACTTGTCAAGTCTGTCAGCACTCACCTGTTCTTTTCATTTCACAAAGTGCCACACACAGGCCTGGACACATCCTGCAAACTGACAACTTTCAGTTCAAACAGTAACTCCCCTCTGAAGCACATATCACTTTTGCAATTTCTTTTTATGTATCAGAATTCTACAATATTGACACCATATGTTAAATCTGATGAATGTAGAGATTAGATTGTAACATTTTAAATCACCAAAAAAACTAGCAATTACAGTAGCTTGCACACATTTTATACATGGGGGCTTTTTGTTCACCAAAAAGAGAAAGTAAACGTCATGATGAGGTTTTTGTAGGAAACACTTAACCACAAATTCTCAACTGTCCCCAAAACACAGTTGGCCCTCATGTGGATTTACAGACTAATCATGCTTAAAGGAAATAGTTGGACTGTTCCCCTGATATGCTCTGGCTCTCAGTCCAAGATAATCTGCAACAGTAGCCAAATGCCTATTCAATCAGGATGATCTCTGGGAGGATCTCTCACTGAATTCATTTTATCTAGCATGCATAGTATGGTGAATTAGATTATAAGATTTTCACTCCTTGTTATGGGGCTGAAAATAGATGGATATTTGAAGATGGAGAAGGAAAAAGAAAGGGATTCTGAGTCATTTTCTCTCCTCTCCTCTCCTCTCCTCTCCTCTCCTCTCCTGTCCTGTCCTCTCCTCTCCTCTCCTCTCCTCTCCTCTCCTCTCCTGTCCTCTCCTCTCCTCTCCTCTCCTCTCCTCTCCTCTCCTCTCCTCTTCTGTCCTCTCCTCTCCTCTCCTCTCCTCTCCTCTCCTCTCCTCCAAATGTTTCTGTTCAGTTTAATTCATCTGTAAACTCAATTTCTCATCTCTACTCATACCCAGCTCACTGTAAGGTTCCTATTGAATTGGGCTTTGAATGCTAACCATGTGTTCTGTGGGTAGATGAGCAGGCAGGCTTGCTCACTCACTCATACACACACACACACACACACACACACACACACACACACACACACACACCACACACACTCTCTCTCTCTCTCTTTCTCTCTCTCTCTCTCTCTAAGCAGTGAAGGAAGTGGTTTTCTCTGGAGTTCATTGAATTCTCCCCTGCAGAGGCTGGGGCGGGGAAGACTAAACTCTACTTGGTGTTTGTGGATGTGGTCGTGTGAGTGTTTGGTTGAATTTGTTTACTCATTTATTATGCCCCTTCTTTTCCTCTCGTTTCACATCATTTCTTTGCATGGCGGCATGCAGTATGCACAACTGATGACCATCAACCAGTGTCTACTGAAGAGTGTGTAATCACATTTTAACGACTGATAGGTCTCATTGAAGTGTGCACTGTAGCACTGTTGGACAAAGGAGAGTTTGTATATGGTTGCATGCCAATAATTGTACTTCCCAATAAAGCTTTAGAGTAGCAGGTACACTTTTAGGCTAAATTATTTGCTAAATGCTATCGCAGAATGGGCTGGGATGTCCAATTAAAACAGTCTCTTCGTATTATCTTGTCATTTACCTTCATTTATATCATATTTCAACAGTTTCTATCTCTCTGGAAACATATTGGTTTCAAAGTGTTCAAGTTATCAAATTCTTCATGATTGCTGCAATTTTCAAAAATGCTTCCACTGAGGAAAGACTCTCTTTCATCCTGACTGTCTCTACTACACACACAACACACACACACACACACACACACACACACACACACACACACACACACACACACACAAAGGATGATATGATGAAAGAGAGGAAAGCCAGTTAGACGCCCCGTGGTGTCAAACACGGGGACAGCTGGACTGTGTTTGTGTCATGTTTGTGGGCACCTATGTGTGTCTGTGTGCGTGTGTGTTCATTCAGACGTGCATGCTTGTGTGCATCCTGACCTCTACTTTGTGAGTAAGTGTTTGTTCGTATGTGTTTGTGCAGACGTCCTTAATTGGATCATGCTGTGCAACACTGGCTGTGTTGGTTTTAGAAAAGAGCGCAGATTGCATCCTCCTGTCACAGGATATCAACATAATGATATCTGTTAGGCCCAGCTATATTTCCCATGGCCGCAAATTGCAAGACAATTAAATCCAAAAACAGTTGATGGAAGAAATTTGGAACAGTATCTAACTCCAAACAAAGTTCCAGTTTCAATCAACTGGAGTTAATTAATGTCATATATTTATTAACATATAAAGAACAGGCACATTCTTGTATGAGACTGCTTTGAATAATGATGTTTGGACCCAACTTTAAGTTGTTTTATTACTGCATATAAAAATGTTCCATCTGTTTTACTAGAGTAAATAATCTCTGGGGGGGAAGGGGGAATTTAAATGTATTCAAAATGTCCTTCAAAAACTTTGCACAGATTTTGAAAAAAAATGAGGATAATTTTTTTCCAACAAAGTTTTGGCCCGTAGCTGCACATTTCCATGTGTCGCTTGGCAGTACCTTAGTTAAATAAAAAATGAAACAATGACAAATAGAAAAGAAACTATACAATGGTCAAGTATTTTTTCCTACATAGACTCTTTTTTATACACACGCATTAAATAACTACAGAGTTGTAGAGGTTAATAATAAATAATACATGACATGAGGCCTTGTGCAGCCAGAGAAATGCACACATTTGACACACATTTGACACACATGCACAGCCAAACACTCTCATTGATGTAACAGCACCGCTCAACAATATCAGGTTTACTAATAATGATTCTGCTCATCCTGCATAGCTGAACTCTGCCCTTCATGTACAAAAACACACATTGAATACATGCTGAAAAATGATTCATTAGAGGGCTTTTCTTTGATTTAAAGACTGTGTATTCCTTTGCAATTTCAACGTCATTTTTTACAGTTTTCATCAGCATTGTTTTGCCCCTACAATGAAAAAGTATTTAAAAATGTTGTTATAAATTGAATGTTTTGGAATATGTAAGTGATTAAAGAAATGAAGCTCGGTTTTCAGCCTCCCTTGTTCTCTCTTTCTCTTTGCTCCTTATATCTCCTTCCTATTCCCCCTTCCTATTCCTCCTCCCTCCCCCTTCAGTCCAATAATCATTCCTATTTCCCACATCATCATCTTTGTCCTCCCTCTCTCTCTCTCCGACCCCGGCCTTTTTCCTGGAGAGCACTGATGCATAGGAAAGCAAGGTTTCACTCCATCACCCGTCCAATAGTCATCAACCTCTCCCCCTGCAAGTTAGCCAATTGCGTGTTTGATAAGACCATTGGGGGAGGGGCTTAACATGAAAGAGTCGGGGCGGGGGATGTTGTGTGCTGGTCTCTCTTTGACTCGAGGGACATAAAGGATGCTTGGCTGCTCCAGGGACTGGGGGAATTACACCATTACGCTCTCTCCATCCTCTTCGATGGTTGTGCTGCTGTGGGAGAAATGCTAGCAAATGCTTTTCATTCATTTATTATTATTTTTTTACGGAGTAGAGTATGCGTTCGTTTGCTCTTTAGGATTCTCATGTTTGCGCAAATAGAGTCATAATACAGATAGTTGTCATAAAATGCTAAAATGAATGTTTGATATATGGCAGCAATGTGTCAGTTGTTATAACACTAAGACACTAAGAAAAAATAAATCTTTGCGCATGGAGTGGGAAATAGTTTCCTCTTTTTACTTTTTTTTTCCTGAAGAATTTGATTCTTTAAAACCATGTGGTTTTATGTCGCATAGAGGATAGTTTCGGGGTAAAATGACTGGCAAAAAGTGACACCTACTGAAGGTATTTACTTGAGGCAATGTTGATGCAGCAGAAAAACGTTGCAGGGTTAAGGAAGTGATTGTTGAAACTGGTGAGCACTTTTTTTAAGAATGGCAGGCTATACCATCTACCGCACTCGCGCATATATACGGATGGAAACCCTCCAGTGCTGTCGCTCAGAGAGGAGCTTAAGACATGTCCATGCAGAACCTGTCTTCTGAACATTGTAAGTATTATATGATTTACAGTGAAGGACTAAATAATTGTGTGGTGAAATGTTGCATGTGTCTATGCATACATGGTATCCACTGTTTGTTTTGTTGCATTTTTAGATGGCATTAATGTAAGTCATTGTTTTAACTACCCGCAATATTATAACATATTTCTCATGGGCAAACGTGTTCCACTGATTGCATTTAGCTTCTTTTAAACTCCACTCTACTTAGAGCTATTTAGACAGCATCACAACTCTCTATTTTTGGTTCCGCAAGCTAACTAATGAATGCATGTGATGTGAGTCATGGTGTCACCTCTCCTCTTGCAGAGGTTTATGTTTACATGGTGGGTTAGGGGGGTGTACCCACTGCCTGCTGGGGGAGCTGAACAGCGTAGCTATCATTTGACTCGGCTAGCATCACATTGCCAGTGCTGCGCAACATAAACACAGAAACATTCAAATCAATAATTGACGTATTGTTTGTTTCTGTGTCCTTGAGCTGAAAGCCATCCTTGATAAACAGATCCATTAAATAGATCGGAAATGGTGAAAATTTGATCCTTTGATGACATAGTTTGACTTTGGATCTACAAAATGATTTTTGGATGACGCCATTTAAAATTGGTATCAAAGCAATTGATCTTTTGCTGAGTAACGGTGTTTACCACAGTCATGGAAATGAAGATTACCACCAGATTTTGTCCTGACATCCACAGGCACATGACTTTTATTTTCTGGCTCTGCCTCGCAAAATATGACCCAGCGAACCTGCCAACCTGCCTCTAATCCTTTCTTCCCAGGGTACAAAGATCGAGTCTGCGTGTTTCAAACTGCAGATATCTTGGTATTTTAATCAATGAATCACAAAAACTTTCTTTTACACCTCACATTCAGCAAAAAAAAAAAATGAATGAAATCCTGTCTTTTCAAAGCGATTGGTTGCTGCCACTTTGATGTCTCTGCTGGACTATGGGGATGTTTTGTACATGTGCCTCGTCTCAAAGCTTACTTGCTCTGGACACTGCTGTGGATCATTGAGCTTTGAGGTTCATCACTTATCATTGATTGTTGTGTGAATGTGTTGGATGGTCTTTGTTGTTGACACACAGACTAAAACATAGGTCATTCAAATTAACAAGGCTTGTTTAGGTCTTCTTCCTTTGTACCCTCTTACCTACATCAGTCAGAAGAGTACAGGAACTTGCCATCTTGGGTTTGCAGGATATTTTCTTACCCTCTGATGAAAAGGTCAGAACTGAACTGGGGTTAAAGGTGTTAAAGCTGTTGTTCCCTTTACTTGAAACAGTTTACAAAAAAAAAACTTCATGGGCTGCTCTCATTGGATGATTTGAATTGGATGGTAAATGATTTGGAGGCAGACACATCCGGCTGTAGATATGCTGCCTTATATACTTATGATTGTAGTCTTTGCAGCTTTAGGCCGTGTTCACACTTGACTTCTTTTTTCAACTGCCTTTTTTACATACAAGCCTATGGAAAAAGGAAAAAGGTTGACGCCTTTTTAAAAAGCGGACGCCTTTTTAAAAAGCGGACGCCTTTTCAAAAAGCGCTGCGCCCGACGCCTTTTTCAGTTGACTTATTTCAACTTTTCAGAAAAGCGCTGGGTGACGTCAAGCGCCTTTCTGACAGCTGACCAATCAGGACGAGTAGTAACCTACGTCCCTAGTTACCTGTGCCCAAAAACGGCAAACTTCCACCAGATATGTGTGCATGGCGTGCCCGCTCCGGTCTGATACGGGTCCATACGGCTGCATTCTCAGTCCACAGCACGGAGAGCACAGCCTTGTTATTTCATGTCTATTCATGTGTTCATGTATCTTATATTATGTTTGTATGTATGTATGTGTGGCTGCTCGTTGTCTGTCGGACACACTGATAACTGTGCTGCTCACTGTCCTGGCCAGGACACTTTTGGAAAAAGAGATTTGAATCCCAACAGTCTTCTCTCCGGGTTAAATAAAGGTAAAACAAATGTTGAAAATTGATTAAAGGATCACTGAAAAGGATATTTCTTTCACAAATAATGCTGATAATGCTTAAGACCGTATGATCTAGATATTATTGTATAATGATTCTACAGCACTTTGATCTGATCAGTCAGAGGGCAACATGCTCCTACTGAAGAATATGCATGATGCAGTAGGGGACTGGAGAGGATAACAGAAAGTAAAACACTCTGGAGAATATGAAACCTCCCTCTGCTTGTTCCCAAGCTGCTTCCTCTAACACTTTGTAACCTTCACTTCTTCACTCATGAGATTGAATGAGTAATTGGCTGGTTCATTTGTTCTTGGTTGCTCAATTAGGTGTAAATCTGAGTGTTGGATCTGACATAGCCATTGCTCATAGAATGACGTACTTAAGCTCACTCCTCCCGTGAGGATTGTGGTCAAATTAAGGCCGTTTTAAAACAGGACAATAGCAGAATATGTTACAAAGAAAGTCTGATACTGTGTCAGCTGATAGTTTTAATGGAGATCCGATGGCCCATCTGCAGGACATCCTTGATGAGCATGACGTGTGTTCTATATGCATGGTTGTAATGTGTACACATCAGCTGTGTGGATGGAGCTGAGCTGTGTAAAATGTAAACCATTTTAAGGTCCAGCCAAAACAGCAGCAACAATCTACTCACCTGTCAGACCAACAGCAAACACATAACTATAAATTGCTGCATATTGACTCAACATTTGATGTTTTATAGGACTTTTCTGGGCATAATACTGTCCTGCTGCATCGACAAGAGTCCCCATTATCCAAATCCAGAGAAAGATTGAATCCAATCCATGCAGTTGCTATCCTGATGTTTCACTGCATTTTGGCAATATGTCTTAAAATAATTAATTTTCTCCGTTTTTGAGACATCAACATGGCAACCGCACTCAGAGCTCTCAAACGGTGCCTCATTCGGCCAATTAAAAGCTTCCATTCACTGTTTCCAGAACGATTGTCTTACTTAGTGTTGTGCACAGTCTTTGTTTATTTGTTTGTTTCTTGTTAACATTTAATTTTTGACTTTTTGTACACGCAGAGCACAAAGTCAAATTCCTTGTATGTGTGAGCATACCTGGCCAATAAAGCTGATTCTGATTCTATCTTGATAAGTTAAATGTGGCCGCCCTTGTGTCAGCTTCTAGTACAATAACAGTCGCATGTCAGTCTTCAAGGCACGATTAGCTTTATCTGTATCGTACGCTGTTCCCTTATTTAAAGGATTAGCAGCAGATCCTCTAAATCACGTCCTGTTTCCATGATTCATTCATATGCTGTAACAAAGGAGAAGTTAATTAAACTACCCCTTCATGTTAAAGTCTCAGCCCTTGATGGTATCTCTCTCCTTTCCACCTGAACTCTTCCCTTGTGTGGACAGAGAGAGAGAGAAGTAGTAGTTAATATTTAAACAGCCTGTCAATATGGATTCATCTGCAGCTGGATCAAAGAGGGATGAGGGTCAGGAATGTTGAGAATGCTTCTTTCATTTGAAGTCATTTTGCTGGTCCGCCAGTCTGCTAATTTTAGATGAGGAGTATGATAATAGAGCTATACACATGTAAAAAAAATGACTGATTTTCAATGTGGCTGCACTGTAAATAATGGTCAGGAACATAACTCTCTCTCTAATGTTTTTTTTTTACCTGGATGGCGTTAACCAGAAAGACGCATTGATAAGTTGTCAGTGTTTTAAACTTCTCTAAACCACATCCTAAAGCTGATTGAAAAATACTTTTAAAATATATTTTGTAGTTTTTAAGTAATGTCTCATTTAACAACCTCTCAGAGTGCTAGAGCAAAGATATGAGCCTGAAATTGCTACTCCCCACAATTTTCCTGTAAAGGTTAATGTCTTAATTACGATTGTATTTTAAAGTGTAATATTTTATAAATGTAATTAATGAACTGTCATATTGTTAAATATTCCTCCAGCATGATGTCATAGAGGTCATATTTATATTTTCGTCAGAGCATGGTCTGATCTGAACAACTGTTCTACTGACAAGAGCATATAGTGACCCCTACTGTGAGAGACAAAGAGTGCAGGGAGTTAGTATAGCCCCCCCCCCACCTCTCTCTGTCCTCACATAGATGTTGCCCTATACTGTATTCAGTTTGTGTGAATTTCACTTTGAATATTTAAACTGATTACCTCTAGGTAATTATTTTTTGTGAGATCTGCAAAGAAAACCATGAACATATAAACAGGAAATACGTCTATGTATGGCATCCTTTCTGCACAGTTTACAGTGTGGGTGGAGTCAGGATTTAGATGCGGTTCTTTGTTATTTTTTTGGGAGTTAAGGCCCCAAAGTTATAAAAACCTACAATTAAATGGCTTGAAGAGAGCATCCTAAATTTGGAGCACACACAAACCAACTTGAATAATGTTTGTTTTCTCCTTTCTTTCTCTCTCTCTCTTCTTCTCTATTCCTGACTGTATTTCTCTCTTTTTTCTTCTCACCTCTGTCTTGTTCAGCCCCCCTCTTTTTTTTCCCTGGAAGATGGTTAGAAAACTGAGACACTTGGGAGCCTCAACAAAATATGAAAATAACTACATGAGATTAGATCTGGAACAGCTCAGCAATCTAAATTAGTGTGAAAAAACTCCCTCTGCAGAAACACTGTTGTAAATCAAAAATACTCACAAGTAAAAACGTCTTGTTTACGTCTCAACATACGTGTTGTATGTGAAATGCAAAACATACATTTGTGCACATGCAATTAAGTCTTTACCTCAACTCTTTGGCTACATTTAGTGACCACTATAGCCAGTCGTTTGGGGTGTTTGTGCATATATGTGTGTATGTAGGCCAGATATTCCATCCGGTAGTCCCGTGGCTCCCTGTTTGCACAAGCCAGTTGTTTTCAGGGCTGTAATAACAGTGGAGAGCCATGGGATTCACTAGCAGCCGCCTGGTTGGGAGACAGGCTATGTCCTGCAGTTCCCTGTCTGCTGTGTGTGCATGTGTGTTTATTCAGCAGGAAAAAGTGTGATCATTGTTAAAGCCAAGTCCACTGAAAATCTATATGCACGGAGGAATGGAAGGAAAAAAAAAGGAGAAGACAGAACTAGTGAGGGACTGGGAATTTTGCAAGAAGAAAAAGCAAGAAACAAATTAACAAAGGAAGAGGAGATGATTTGGAAGACGATGATGGGCAGAAAAAGAGAAATAGGTAGAGAGAAGGATAAAAACAGAATGGACAGAGTTTGAAAGAAGAGCAGGAAAGAAGCGAAGAATGACTCATGTGTTATAAAACAATAATTTGCCACAAAGCTCTGTGTGTGTCTTTGTTTGTGTGTCTTCCTCTGGGAACTGGCTCTGACTTCTGAGCTTGTAAACAGGAACTATCTTGCTTTCAGCAAGCTGGAAGCCCTGCAGGTGCACACACACACCAACACACACACACACACACACACACACACACACACACACACACACACACACACACACACACACACACACACACACACACACACACACACACACACTCACACACACAAACATTCCCAATCAAAAGACACACACAAAGTAAGGCCAATCAGATCCAGCTATAAGAGTTTTGGTGTGTTTGCAGGATTTGTTTGCTTCCTTGTTTATTATTCTACACTCTGTGAATGGCAGTCATTACACATTTTGTTTACATAAATGTATTGTTGTTCTTCCTGTTTACCATCAGTAGTTGAGGCAGGAGGATGCTGACACTAAGGTTTAAGTTAGACCTTACCTTTATTTGTTGTTGTCCTTTTACTTATCTTAAATGTGTTTACATGTAGCCTCCTGTTTGGATGATCTGTTTCAGCAAAGTGACAAGCATTTCCAAAATGCAGATTCCAGATTCCATGGACTGTAACTTTTCTGCTTTTGAAGTTAATCATATGTTCATGTTAATTGGTGGTCTCAGAGGTTTGTAATGATCCTATTATCAGAGCTCAGCTGGTGCTCTGTTAGTGCTGCAGTCAGCTAAGGTCATGGTTTAGCTGACACGTCAGATATGTTGTGAGGTGGCGCTATGTTCCATTATGAAATAAGTGTTGTTCCTTTGTGGCACATTTGTGTGCACATGCTGTATTGGCTTAGTGTGTTTTGTCGCAGACATCGGATTCATCTCCTTTGCTTTGTCTTTTTGTGTAACACTGAGCGATCTTTTTTTAAAGTCACCTAAGTTAGGTGTTGTTTCTATCACCCACCATGTTCATAGAGAGGGGACAGAATCGTTTTGTTCTTCATGATCAGGGCTTTAAAGTAAAAAGTGGCATCAGAGCAGGCAGGATTCCTCTCATCTTGATGATAAGACAATGATGCAAAGTTAGACTTAATATAGACTTAGACTTAACATATTCCTATTAACTAATTAAAAATCTCTCATTGTTTACATCAGCTATGCAAACAACTTCATAGATATTGTGTTTACTTCAATCAGAGGAGATATAATATGTTCTATTATTCAGGGATAGGAGTCAGTATGGCAATATACTTTAATGAATTGTACAAAGGGGGACAACATTTACACTTTATTACCTGTTATTTCAAAGACACGTGTTCTTCGTATTATTTTCTTTCTTCTTCTTTTTGTCTCATTTGATGTTGTTGTTGTTGTTGTTGTTGTTGTTGTTGTTGTTGTTGTTGTTGTTGTTGTTGTTGTTGTTGTGGTTGTTGTTGTTGTGCTAGAATGTAAAGTTCTCCTAGCAACATTTTAGGTAGTGTCAGAGATTTAAACTTACTGATATCAGTCTTGTTAGAACTTCCATCATCTCTCACACTGTCTGACATCATCGGTTTAACTTCTTTTTGCTTTCGGGCCGCAACTGTCTGAACCCAATGACGGACAGCTGACGTGGTGTTGTCTCCAGCACTATTTCTCCTTCCTCTTTCCTCTGCTGTCATCTTTTCTTCTGGGGGCAGTTAGTAACACAGTGGACCACAGAAACATGCTCTCTCTCTCTCTCTCTCTCTCTCTTTATCCCCCCTTGTCAAGTGTTATTGGTGCACTGTGGTTTATAGGCTTGGTTTTGTTGTACGGCGGAACAATCAGAGCTCGGTGTGGATAGAGGAAGCTGATGAATGGTGTTCCCTGAGCCGTACAAAGCGTTCCTCCTCTCTACTTCATTGATGTGTTGATGCGACTCAGCCGGGCTGCCCACCGAGTCTGTACTGTATACTGTTGTGGGCTTACAAGCAGACAGATGCACATGGGCGCTCAACAACACTGAAAAAGGGCTTTCATGCTTTTTTATAGTGCCAATCCCTCTCACACTGACTACTTCTCTTGAGGTCTTTCTATGGTCACCCCCTCTTTTTGCTGCAGTAACAGTTGAGGATGCAACAGTCAGACAGTGTGTAAAGGTCAAATAAAAAAAGGCACAGTGTTTGGCCACAGTCTTCCTGGTCGACTTCTATATTATTTTAATATAAGATATATCTAAGTATGTATGCTTTAAAGTATGAAGTAGAGGAAAAAAATAAGACAGGACACAAACAAAAGTCAGGTTCAGGTTGCATGGGCAAAAAGGGTAAGGAGGGGAACCAAATATTAAGCATACCTAAAAAAAAAAACAGGCAATTTGATGCATCAAAACCAATTGCATGTTAAGTAAAACTACCAGCTCTTTCTTTGATATTTGTCTTTTTGTTAATATAGTGAGTCTTTAAATAGTCTTTCCTTTTATATATAAATAAAAATCACATGGTGGATCTGTTAAAAAAAACCTGCTTCACTCACCAATGGGTGACCTCACTGAGACTACGTCTATGTATAAACAGTCTACGTATGTCTACTACACACTTGCTGATTTGTTTGTATAACTCTGGAACAGTTACTCCCCCTTTGAAGCATGCCTCTCCTCAGAGGTGACAAGCCCCCTCAGTTATTTATTCCAACAGGATCACTCCGATATGTGACCTGGTCCGCTTATAAACACACACAGCAGGACTCACACTACTCTGAGTCCCACAGAGAAGAGAAAGCTGTCAGCTCTTACACACCGAGACAAGACATGAAAACTGTCAGTGTTACACACTTTAGTTCTTGGCTTGTTTTGAATGAAGACTTTCCAAATTTGACACTTCTGTCGGATAGGGGCACCTGAATTTTTTTCCCAGTGACAGTTTAGGCGTCAGGACTTCAGCTTGTGGAAGTTGTTTTCCTGTCACGTCGGTACACTTTGGATTGTTATCTGTGACACAGAACATGGCCAGTCTGACCATGTTGTTCCGTCTGCACTACATGGGTTTTCTCAGGGACAGGAAAGGCTGGCTGACTTTGGAGCCACGGCGGGCAGCATACAAAGTCGGTATGTGGTCCTTGAAGAGTACTCTATACGATAAAACGATATACTTTCAAGACCATCTTTGCTGGATTTTAGCCTGAAATGTTTGCACATTATATATTAACTGTGTCTGCAACACTGTATAACACTTTTAAGCCAACATAGTGGTATTGCATGTTAATCACTCGAGCTTTAGTTGCTGTATCATGACTTCTTCCGGCCTTGCTTTTAAGCTACATTTCTTAAAAAAAAACATTTTTAGAGCTTATCTGAGCTTTCCTCACAATTAGTAGAAATAGTGGTAATCCCCCCCATGACTTTTCCTTTGAGAGGCAACAAAGAAGCTTAATTTCTCTCTAGGAGTAAACAGAGAATAAGTTCTTTGTTTGCTTTTCTCTGCTGAAAAGATGCTGGCTCTAAATCAAGTGGCTGTTTTCTAAGAAAAAAGGGATGTGCACGAAAATTTGATTCAAATTGTGCCATGCTCATAATAAGGGTAAGAGAACTCTGATAGTTGGGTCTCAATGAATTAGAAGCACAGAAGAAGATGCTTGTTTTAGTTTTTCTGACAGTTATTGCATCAAAAGATGGTAGTGAGGGTCAAAAAATGAAATGTAGCTTGATAATACTTTAAATGAATACACTAGTTTATGCTTGCTTAAACGTTTAATAAATGTTTACTGTAAAATAAGTTTCACATCTACCCCTTTTGTTTCAAACATTTTTTTAAAATGTTGCATCATCAACAAATAATTTCAGAATTATTAGAATTAGTGTAACAAACCTGCCGTATGTTGCAGGTTTGAATGAAAGCAGATGAATCTTGATGTAAATACTCTCTGTGCTCTTAGGATAATAAGGCTGACATTATTTACATTAAGGGGTCCTTAAAGTACCCGGTGCAAAAGCTCACAGTCACTGTCTGAGTCAAAGCTTTAGTCAGAGAGAAGATTACAACCAATCATTATTAAAGCCTATTTCACCCGCAAATCCACCAGCGACAACTGTTTGGCTGGCTTAACTTTTTTTCCCCTCTGAGTAGCTAGCCAGCCACACATGTGAGAAACTGTTTAATGCAAATCAGCACTTGTCACTAAATCTTGTTTTGGGGAGGGGTTAGTGACATCGTGGGGGGGTGGGGGGGGGGGGGGGCAGCAAAATAAAGAAGCCAGTTGGTGAAGTCAAAAAAAGGAGCTGGCAGCGCCTTTGGCTTTCTGCAGCTCGATGGGTGGCAGGGCGTTGGCCCATGTATGGCAAAGCTGTTGTTCAGTTGGCTCCTCGCAATACAACAATGGTTCGGTTAGAAAGCTGGAGCTGATAACCGCTATGGACTCATGTAGAGCATAATGTAGGCAACAATTGATTGGGACTGTAGAGAGCTAGTTTTGGTCTACAATGGCGGTGCTGGATAACCACAGCTGGCAGTACGCCCAGGCTGGAAAAACCCTGATCAGACTCTCAGGTAGAGTATCCTTCTTTACTTTCTGTTATCTTGATCCAGAAACAATTTTCATTCTGATTCATAACAATAGGAGATGTCAAACAAAGAAAAAAACTTCTGCATTCAAAAAGTGTGAACTTCTAAAAGTAACATTTGTAGAGGGATATTTCCAAGAAAAGTCAGTTGTGGTCACCATCTTGATTCTGTCGGAGGACTTGTTACATTTTGATTTAACGATGAAATACCTAATACAATTCATTTTGTGTAGATGTTTCCATTATAAATACATAAATAGCCAATTTGTTTGTGTTTTTGAAAGCTGTCAATGTAGCTGTCTCTTCAATTATTTGTGCCTTAAAAAAAAATAAAAAATGATTCCTTATGCGAATTACAAAAAAAAACTCCCTGCCTGTAAGAGGAGATCATCCCCTACAAAAAACAAACAAATTACAAAATATTGATGCTGTTAAAGAAATGGAACTTGTTGAAAGATATCCTTGTATTACAGTTTACGGCATAACCATTAAATATTATTTTATATGTTGTTAATGTAAGAAGAGTTCAGATTGAAAACAGAGTTCTGTTGCCTCAGTTTTTCATGACAGTAGGTTATGATGACAGTTGATTACATGTATGATGCATGTTTCAAGTACAACTGTTCATAAAAGGGATGGATATTTGCCTTTCAGAGAAACAGATGCAGTTTTGATGCATGTGGAAGTTAAGTAAACCATATAGGCAATCTAACTTGTTGCTGCAGTTTCAAACTGCATGCTTATAGCCTCTGTCTGTGAAAATGAATTACTGGTTCAGTATAGACCTTCAGCTGCAATAAGAAAGTTCTAACCTTGGACTTATTATCAACTTTGGGGCTATTTTTGTGGGCTTGTGTACGTTACTCTCAGTAAGTGCTGTGCCTGTGCCTAGAACATTTAGACAAAGTGTTTGCTGCAAAATTGACAAAAACAATAATGATGTGATCCTTTGGTTTTACTTAGATCAAAATGTCCTAACACTTTCATTTATATCAGTGTGTATCTGTTTCACATGTGAGAGGATTTACAGATTGGTTCTGGGGGAAGAATGAGACACGAAAAAAACACTGCATTTGTGAATATTATTGACTACATCTACTATCATGCAAACCCCTGATGCTCTTATTCTGTTTAGTATGTGAGTCAATGTGCTCAGTCTGTTCTGTGCTGCACAAGCACCATTTCTGTTTTAGTAACAACAGGTTATGAATTGGAAAAAAAAGTACAACCGCAAAACTAAAAGTTAAGACTACACTTGTGCTAAAAACAACAACCACTTGAACAGTTTGAAGGCCTGCACGGCTACAGCTGCAAACCATGGCAAATCTATGCAAAGTGTTATTTAGCACAGCAGAGAAGATTAAACACCAGAAATGTAACATCCAACACATGAAACTCGGCCTTAACCTCACAGATCAGGTATCTTAAAGATACTACAGCCATCACTCTCAACAAAAATGGAAGCTTTCCTTTTTATCCTCTCTTCAATCTCAAAGAGTTGGTGCCAGCGAGAGTAATAAATGCAGACGTCTGAGGAGGTGATGGCTGACTGTGAGGCGATTATGACAAATAGTACCATTTGTCATGAGAGTGCTGCAGAATGAGATCACATTTAGTCAATAGGAAGCCCTTACAGACTGAGCTTTTTTTCACAAAAGTGCCGTTACTAAGCTCATTCGTCATCACATCTTTGTACATTCATATTGATTCCATGATGGTGTAATATTGGTGTCCCAGTCTGTATGCGGAAGCCCAGCACAGCAGAAGCTCCCCAGCTGGCTCTAACCGTCTCACCTCTGTTACTACCTCTGAAGACAGTTCAGAGGGTAGTTCACTTTGTCCCCTCATTACGACTGCGCAACTTTCAGATCGAAGGCGAGACGTCACAAGGGCGTAACTATCGATGCTTAAAACGACAGTCTGAATAGGGCTTGAGTGAGAATTTCTTACACATCTGCATTTTCTTGTGTGCCATGGGACAGGTGTTACGTCTTTCTTTATGCAAGACCTTTTCCCTTTTATAGTATGATCAAACGAACAGACTCCTTAACAACTATCATAACAAGTATCAAGAAGCAATGCTCTCAAAGTGTCACTGTTTGGGAAAATAAAAGCCTGTCATCTCTGTTGCAGACTTTAAAAACTTTACAGACACTGTAGATGTTCCAGTCCTTTTATAGACCCCAAGAGGAATTGTCACCACAGTCCTGTATTAACACAGGACACAGGACACAGAGTTACAGCAGGTTGATCATTTTTCAAGAGAAGCACTTCCAATCAAAAGGACACTGCCCGAGTCTTCTGTTTTTCTGCCATGTTTTCATTCTTCCTAATTTAAACATGTTGCAGTGTGCTGTTGCATTAAAAACAAAGAAGACAATATTAAGTGCTCGCAGGAGACACAGAGGGTTGCCATTAGTGAGGCCTGGGGAACACTAAGTATGTCAGAAGTCAATAGAGTCAGCAATGGGAGAGGAGAATACAGAGAGAGAGAGAGAGAGAGAGAGAGAGAGAGAGAGACAGGGAGAGTGGAAGGATGTCACATGTGAGTTGAGAAACAAAGGCATAAAAAAAAGGAGAGATTTGTAAATCTTCCACGGTGGTGAGGTTGTTATCCGGGCTCAGTGAAGTGTGAAAGGAATAGAGAAACAGCTGTAGCACCATAATAAGAACACACATCGTACTTATATTCTGTCAGGGCTTATTATAACCTTTAAGAGATTACAAACGAAACACACGCAAACAGACACTCACACGCAATTTTGTGTTTGTGCAGCATGCGCATACATCCCAGGGCTTGTTTCAGGTTCCTCTTAAGTATCTCGTTGTTTTGGTGCTTTTAATGCAGACACATGTCACAACAGCTATAATGTGATTGTGAACACAGTGTTTCATTATACAGCATTCAAACTGCTCTGTGCCCTTTATCTGTTGAACAAACAGCTCAGTGAAATGCTCTTTTTTTTTATGCACACTCACTGGCTGCTAGCATAAAACTGCTGAGCATTTTTTTCTATTAGCGCTGCCTTTTTGCTGCTGCTCACACGCTGCATTTAAAAGGTCTATATTTAGGTGGTGTGTTATATTTGTTGTTCTGAATGGTGTGAACCAGATTTACAGAGTTTTCTGTGATAAACTGACGATTCACATTGTGGTAAAGAGCTACACTGAGGTATAGGAAATATTGCTTGAGGTTTTCTCTACTCTTTTTGTAATCTGTTTATTTTTTAGAATTGGGATCGTTGGTCAGATAAACAATTTAGAGCTGTCAGCTCAGCCTTGGGAACTGTCGATGTGCATTTTTGACTCACTAATAAAGTATCAGGTGATGAAGAAATTGTAAATGTAATTGTTATGCAGCTCCTATGGTGTCCTTAACCATCCAAAAGTAAGAGTATGTATCAGGTAAGTCTAACTCCAAATCGTGCTGCTTGAGTTAAAGAATACAACACAATATCTGAAGAATATAAAATACACATAAAAAGGAATGGCTTTAGAGGTGGGGGGAAAAAAAATCAAGATTATTACCTTCATAACTTCAAAAAAATCGATTGTGTCAATTGTGTCTAATCAGTCACTCCCTGCTAAGTGCTAATGCTAACTAACTCAGTAGAATGCCAAATGGAGCAGCAAGAAATTCTTGACCCCCAAGAATTAAAATCCAAACCAAATCGTGAGACACCCAAAGATTTCCAGTCACAGCTTTTATACTTTTACTACTTTTTAACTTTTCATCCTTGAATGTCTTTTAACTGCTGTCCGACATTACCTTGCCACCTATTTCTTTGATCACACTGTCAACTTCTTCTTTGGCCAATATACTTCTGTTCTTGTTGCCCACCATGTGATTTTTATTTATATATAAAAGGAAAGACTATTTAAAGACTCACTATATTAACAAAAAGACAAATATCAAAGAAAGAGCTGGTAGATTTACTTAACAGGCAATTGGTTTTGATGCATTGCTGTGGAAATCTGTTTAGAGCACCACACTTTATCAAACCTTTTGCACATAACTGATGTTCTTATATTGTTAATTAGTAAAGTCATAAATAGTACATTTCAACAACAACAAAAACTGTCAGAAAAGTTCTTGCCTCACGGGGGAAAAGGAATGCTGGATGAAAGTGACGTGTTTATTTGACCCATCAGTTTCCCTCCAATGGTTCTAGAGGGGTACCAGCAGTCTCATGATGTGATTCATTGAGCCATAGACCAAGCTGCCATATATGACAACACAGGAGAGAGAACAGGCAGGAAGAGAAATCTCATATTTCTTTCGTTATGGGAAATAGTTGTTGAGTCTGAAGGCCTGAACCACATTGTAGTTATAGATCGAACATTAAAGCGCAGTGCCAGTCCAGAGCTGTACCATGATATTACCTTTGGTTTCCTAACTGCCCCCTTTTGTTATGATTTATCTATACCCCTTTTTCTGCTGTGCTTAGGGGTTATATCCAGGTCGAGGGGTTGCGGTAGGAGCAAAGTGTTATTTTTACTGTAAGCCACACTGTAACAACAATATGAGAAACCCGATGAAAGCCGAGCTCACCACAGTCCCCAGGCCCCCTGCCAGCTCAGGCTGAAGGTCACAGAACTGGAGTAGAGTAGACACTGCTAGAAGTGGCTTTGCATCTGAGGGAGGGTAGAAAGACTGTTTGTGTGTGAGTAGAAGATAGCAAAATAAATAAATGGAAAGGTTATAGGAGAGAGACCGATAAAGACACGGAGCAAGAGGCAGAACCACAGAAAGAGCTCAAAGTTGTTTATCTTATTTCTGCTGTTGTATCGGGGCAACAGGCACTTGATGTTATTCTAGACTGGGTCGTCACACTAAACACATACATGTAACACACAACATAGGCAAAAGCAGCCTGATATCTCTTTGTACTCGGGGGCTAAGCAGAAATAGCACACAACATGGGATCTTCATGTGACAGATGATGATGATGAGAGTGTAAGCAGATGAAAATAAGCCACGCCCATGAACAAAAGCAGTCCAACAAGCAGACATTACACAACCCTGAAAATAATGCTACAACTGATTATAGATCAGGGTGCACTGCTGTGAACCCTGATCTATAATCAGACTTTTATATTTATATTGGTAAATATTTTTTTATTCCATGTAATACATCTTTTTACTTACTTTTACTTTTACTTACTTACTTTTTCATATTTTGCGTTTGTCTATTATATACAATCACAATAAATCTGTTTCACGGGCTTCTTGTAACATGACTAAATGTTGAATGGAGTGACATGTTTGCAATGTATTGTAAAAGCTGATTGTTGGAATTGTTTATGGAAAAATCTCAAGAATCCCATTTTCAGATCAATATGAAACTGTGACTCATCGCTCTAGTCAATTTAACTTGTTTGACCTGAAATGTAAAAATACTTGACAGTCGGAAACAAAGAGCTTCTATTGGTGTCAAACCACCAGTCAACTCGGATGTGTGTGGGAAAATCTACAGGCAATGTCTTGTCCCAGAAAGCTGGCGTATTTGGTTTTCTACCACATCTGTCAAACAAAGTTGCTTATAAAAAGTTGAAGTTCAAAACACAAAAAGTTTAACCACACCACAAAACAGAAGAGCTCTCTATTTTCCCCTCACTTCAAACACCCAACTGTAAACTCTCTGCCATCGGTGGTAGACAGTCATGGCTCAAAAGTTTCCTGGAAAACACTGGTGTTTCTTTTTCTCACAATGGGATATCAACTTTGTAATGTGCAGAAGTGGAATACCTATGTGTCGCCTGTCGCCTTGCTTCTTTCCTGGCTTCTGCAAAGTTTTACCCAAAAAGCAGAAAAAGTGGCAAGTCATTCTCTCTGGTGGAGCGCTATTCTTGGAAAACTGCAAAGGGTGTGTCGGTCACACTGCTCCACAGTGAAACACCGGTCAGAGCACAAGCACACATGCACACACACAAACACCTTGTTACACTGAAAAAAAGAAGCATGAAATGTGTGAAAAGACATGCAGACTTACAAAGGACAGAGTCATGCCTATATACATTAAGATAATGCACACACAAACTAATGACTAAATACATCTCCTATAGTCCTCCATCTTTAAGACACTTTTAAAAGCTCTGCACATCTGATCCATTCCAGTCCTTGCCAAACTGAGCCAACCAGACTGTACAGTTTAACAAATGCCTCCCAATTGTCTCTTTTCACTGAAACTCATATAGCAGTTCACATCCTGGGCTCTGACCCAGAACTGAAGAATAAAAGAGCCATCTGAGATCCATCATAATCACATGCTCTGTAAATCCTTGAACACAGCAGACCCTAAATTCTTAAACAGCATACATTTATATAGCTGCGATTATGAATAGATGATAATACAGAATCCATTTGTTGCATCTGCACTGTGAAATATTGCAGAAAGTTCTGGGTGTATATAAGTGCTATGAAATGCATTTCATTGTGACTGCTGCTCTAAATCTTTGGGTCTTCACACAGTTTATCTTTAGTCGCAGGTTTGCATGTTGTCAGGTTGGTGCTGAGGCATTCAGCGCCACAGTCAGGGAAATTGGGCCATATTTTTTCTTCAGTATTAAGTAGCAGCCCTGGTATGTTCTGCTGTACTACACACACAGACTAGCTTGTAATTGCTCTGAGTTTGAGGTTATGAGGTTATGAGCCAGAGGATTGGCATCACGCTGCTTGCCAGGCTGCGCAGATGCACCATGTACTGTCTAGCCTGTGGTCGAAAGGATTGGAAATGAAAGGATTGGCACAGTGCACTGAGGCCGCCTTTTCTGTGGAAAGACGACACACATATGCAGTTGTGTTTATTTTTTGAGTTATGAGATGCTTTTACGATAGGTGAAGAAAGTTGTTGTGTTTATCTCTGCGCATGCTGCAATTTTGGTCAACTCTTTTTTTCCATTCTGATCTCAACTTAGCACATTCATTACTTCTCAATAAATTTCTTTAGAAACAGGTCTGCAACCCAGTGTGCTTCCTAAAGTGTGTAGGATGTTTTCAGTCTCTGGCGTGAGAAATTGGTACAAGGCACAAACACAAACAGGTCTGTAGTGGTGGATTCAGATCAGCATGCGAGTGTTTCCAGCCAGGGGAGTTAGGATGGCTGAAAGAAAATGGATTGGCACACTTTGTGTGTGTTGTCCTGTGGCTCTCTCTCTGCTGAACAGCCTATGTGAATTTAAGGATTTAGGACAGAATCCTCTCGGAGAGACAAGAAGACGAGAAGAGTTGAGCAGGGTAAATCTGTGTCGCTGCCTTTTTTTTTTTTTTTTTTTGGCCCTCCGTCTGTGTGCTTTTCTAAACTCACACTGAGCAACAGGAGAGAGAATGCTGTGTAATCACTGCTGGAGCTGCAAGTGAAATATTTTCACAGGGGACTCTGGAGTCAGGCTTTGCAGAAACACAGACTGAGAAATGATTTTTAAATGAAGCATGAAACTGTCCAGTCTGATGTAAAGGCTCGGTTATTCTGAAAGCTGCAATTATGCGTCTTCACCTTTTGTATTCTGTGGTTTTGTGAATATTGCAGCAAAACCAAAAGGGACTTGCTGAACTTAGACCTCAGTGAAAACAAGTTGCCACTATAACTGAGCAGGAAAAAATTGTGCAAAACACTGGACAGACTATAATTATTTTACACAAGCATAACAAATATTGACTGTACATTTAATGGAAAACTTTTTGGATACTGAACTGTCATTGCAACTTTATTCGTGAAAAAGTAGTTTCAAAAAGATGAAAAATAAGTTTGACAACAGCTCAATAATCTCCATTTATATTAGCAATGCAAAGTAAACACTTTCATTTAAAGATACATATCTGACACATAAGGTTATTATTTTGTATCATACATTATGTGCACTCCACATGACAGACTTGTATTTTCTCTATTTTATATACAGTATATGCACAAGATGTCTCCATTGTTAAATCTGCAGAAAGAAAAATGCACACATTAATGCAAATTTTGTGTGTGTGTGTTATGCATGTGTGTCATAGATAAAGATGACCCATACTGCTCCTGTCTTAATGATCCTCTGTCATGTGTGCAGCTGACATCCTTTCTTGCAGTCATCACCTTTTTCCTCTTCTTACTTTGTGGATAAACAATGGCAAATATTTCATAATGAGCCCTGGTTTGAAAAAAAGAAAAAAAAGAAAAGAAAAGCTTTCTACCTTCATGGTGAGAAGCTTATTTCTTGGACCAACACGATGCATTTCGCCTCATTTTACCGAGCCCTGAGTGCAGGCTGCCAGTAAAATGGATTGCTCTCATTATGAGTGTGTTATGAACAAGCAGCCTGTGATTGAAAAGCTTTATTTCATGCTCGGCAGACTTGTAAATGAGGGGTTGTGTGAAGTGAAGAGAGGAGATTGTTGTGTGTGTGACTGTGTGTTCTGCTGCGTGAGTGTGTGTAGCAGGAGGCAATGATAGGATTTCATGAATCACAGTGTGTATAGAGTAATTCTTTATTTCCAAGGGATATTGTATGGGATTACTGCTGCATGTAAACATGACTAAAATAAGGATAGGGAGTGTGGGTTTATGCCTGTGATTCACAAATAACGGGCCATCATGTAGTAAAAAAGAAAAAAACTTCCTCTTCAGCTGTTAATGTTCAGCTGCTCTCTTTTTTGTGATCATATATAGGCAATAGACAAGTGGGCATGCAAATAGGCAGGGTTTGATTGGGAAAATTGAGATTAGACCTGTCGAACAAGACACACCTTTACATGATCCCTGTGACCTTTTAATAAGCATACTTATTAATCCACCAAATGACAAAGATGAGAGGGACTTACTGTAAATGCCTTAGACAAAATCTTAGCCTGATGTTTTTAATTTTTGGCCACCATTGATCTACGTAACTCACTGCTACTGCTACAGCCTCACTCTCCTACTGCTAAGGATGTCTCACAGTCACTTCCCTGTCACACACCTGCTCCTCCGGCTCTCTACATCGCAGTGCCTCACACCTATCCTCCCTTCACCTGTTGCTGCCTGACAGTGGTTTTTATTTTTTAGGCCGCAAAGTGCGTCGGCCCACAGAGAAAATGTCTGGCTGGTATGTCTTATCTCCGGTTCAGCCCTTTATCATTTGGGATATTGTTAAGATTCCCTAAACCATTCTGTGATTCTTATGTAGTATTTGTTAACATGCAGAGATTTGTATTATCCTGCTACATGTTTATCCTTAGATACAAAGGAGGTAGAATTGATGAATAATCCTTTTCCAACCATAGACTGAAGAAAACATGGACATTGTCTCAGTGACATCACCGAAGGGGAGATTTGAAGCCCAACTATACTGAAAATGCTTAAATCAACCTTTGATTAACCAAGTAACAAGCAAAGAAGCAGGACTGAGGCTATCTTTTAGTTTCCTGGCAAACAGCTATTACATGCCAGCTTGCAATTATATCAGTCGAGCCCCTAATTATGAAAAACTCATATCCTTTATTAAATCAAACGGGTGAGTTAGATAGATTGGCTGTAAACAGTTTTCTTCTTTCTGTTAAAATGGGCTTTTTAACATCCAGCCATCCAGGTTTTTTTTTCACTTTTAACACCAGAGGTTGACGCTTGGTTCTAACTGCATAATTTTTTTTTTTTTAACTTTTTGGCCAATATTTTTTTCTATTCCTTACACAGGTTTAATCCCATCCATATCCATATGCTCATCCAAATTTCAATCTATGAAATCCAGTTGTGCTTCTTGCACGGGAGCCACATCTGTTTTTAGCTTGCTGTGTAGCCTTCCACATAAACCCAAAAGTGCACGCATGTCCAGCTTTCTGCCAGACTTGGTTAAATGTGGTATTTAAAAAGGTGACCAACTGCAGTTTTAGCAGAGCTGCAGCACAGAGGTCAGAGCTGGCTGTGAGCCAGTGCCAGTGTTTTACATAAAGCACCACAGTGAGGAATGAGTCTGGGCACACTTCACAGGAAACACACAAAAACATGTGCTCACACTCAAAGTGCCAGAAAAGTGTTTTTTTGCTTTCTGCTCAGGCCCCTGAATCTCTGATGCGATGCACACATACACACACTGATTCAATCTTTTGAAGACACAGAATGAGAGTCTACATCTTTGTTTTCTGTTTTTAAACTACTGCCAGTGTTTCTTTGTGTGAGATAAAGATAGTGGAGAGGTGGATGAGAAGCAGGTGCAGCAGGTTACAGTATAAAGATACAGTCAGCATAGAGGGAAATCTTCAAACTATGAGTGTAGATTGCAAAGGACTCAGCTATTTCTTCTCTCGATCCTCTTACCAGCTGTGGAAAGATAATGAAACCATTATTGCTACCTCAGTCCCATCTCACCTCAGCTGGTTGTGACATTTTCCGTGAGTCAGGTTTGGTCCAGTGCGGCCACTTCCCACAGGGAGCTAATGGGCTGTCATCCAGGCCTGACTGCTGCTCCTAACTCCCTCAGACCGTGGATGGAATCGATATTACAGGAGCCATTAGGACCTGTAGGAGTTATTTAGTTCTCTCTTTCTGTAGTCTCCTCCTCTGTCTGTATCATTATATCCATCTCACTGTACTCTGCAGTTTCATCGGAATCAGTATCAGCCTCTGCTTCTCTGTTCTGTCATTCCCATCAGGCACTTTGTCTTCGTGCCTGTCTATTTTGGTCTGCGTTTGCCTTTGATCCATGTATCTTTTTTCTATCTGTCCATCCAATCATGTAGCTTTCTACATTTCTCTCTTTGTTTTCCCTTTGAAATTCAATGACCTGAAAGGAGCATTTTTTTTTTCTCCATGCTTGAATCAAGCTGTTGGCTTGTCATATTCCAGTTATTAAGGCAATTACTTTACTTTGAGACACATGAACATGAAAAACTGTATGACTACATGAGGAATAAGATGAAAGGAAAGTGCTTTTTTTATTTCCTGCCATAGAAATGTAGCTACTTCAATAACCTGTCCTGTGATTTTCTTAATAATTGGCTTGTTAGCCAATAATCTTATCCTAGAATCATCAACCGGCTAACTAACTGCTTTTCAAACAGAGTCCTCAGTAATAATCCAAACATATTTAATAATGCATGAAGAGAGTCACACCTGTTGAGAGTACCAGACGCCATGCTGTGATTGACCTCTGGGCAGCTGTTTGATGTCCACGCTCACGTTGATTATCACAGTCTTCACAGATTCAGCGCTACGATCAACATTCAATCGTTTCTTGAAATGGAAGGAGAAATCTGAACGGCTGCAGATCATTTCCCTCTTTTGAATAGACGTTTGTGAATGACGCTTTGGCAGGGAAGTCTCAAAAACCCTCCACAGAAATGCCAATGCACACAAACACATGACCATCAGTTTGAAGGTGCACGTTCAGCAGATGTGTAGATTGTAAGATGAAATCATAATTTCTACATTCTTTCTACTGAACTGAATACAGAATAAAATATCAGGCTTCTTTCCTCTGATTTATTTCATTATGTTACATAATCATAGAGTAAAGGAAAGGTTTATATCAATTCTAGATCAGTGTGTATCAGATAATGGATCTGAGCTTAATAAAATATAAGATATATTAAGGTCACATCTGTAATCTGTTATTATACAGCAGAGGTTATAGCTTCAAATACGTCTTCCTAATATTTAGTGTGTCAATGTGAGAGAGATGACTCACAGCTACAATGAGGGATGTTTGATGACATCACTGAGTGCGTCGGCAGAGGCGCTGCTGCCCCCACCACCACCACCTCCTCTCTCACATGCACTCACACTCAGTGATCAATCAAAGCTGTCAATACCATGGCAAATGTGTAGAGCGTTCCGATATAGATTATTCTGCTTCCCAGTGCAGCCTGCAGTCTTTCATTGTGGCAGTCATTAAGAATTCATCACGCCCCCTTTAGAATATATTAAATGAAAGCCTTTTTTACAGGTATCATCAGATGTGTCAGTACGTGGACACATAATGTGAAGAGGATCATTTGCCTTGGTATTTGACTATGACACATTTTTACGGCTGATTCAGTTGTCTTCATGACTGACTGCTCTGACACACCAAAGAGATAAAAGTCAGTGTGTGTGCGGATGTGTGTGTATGCTGAATAGCTCCATGTTGCTTCTTGGTACCAACCAGTATGAACCATCTGTTGAGGAGTGCGAGGGAAAAGCTTTGACATTTGAAGTCCCTACAATAACAGAACAGGCAGGACCAACATAGTCCTACCAGGGTTAACACTTATTAACTAGTCGTTATTAACAAAATGGATCACCCTGTCATTAAAACAATGATTCAATATTAAACAAAAAGAAAAAAAAAAACACTGAAATTGTATGTTATTGGGGTTTGCTTATGTCATGTACCGTCAATCACCCTTTTAAAGATTTATTTTGGGGATTTTTGTGCCTTTATTGAAGAGATAGGACAGTGGATATAGTAGGAAATCAGAGAGATAGCGAGTGGGGAATTACATGTGTGAAAGGAGACAAAGGTTGATTCGATTGGAACTCAGGCCGCCCACTTGGAGGAGGAGGCGTGCGCACTAACCACTATTTAACCGGCGCCCCTTCTCTTTTGTTCTTTAATTCACTTATTTAATTAACATTTATAGAGCTGAATAGGGTGGTATAATCAAAGCTGTATGTCCACGCCAGAGACTGCATGTAGAGATGGACGTCCTTTCTCTTCATCCCCCTATGTTCTTTTTTTTACATGCTTACCTCTTAAAACTAAGCCTTTGAGAAAAAATGAACACTGGAGCTAGAAACTCAACTTTTATTTAGATTTTATAGATCTGCATGTCCCATCTGTTAACATGGAGCTGGCCGAGCTTACTGTATGACCTCTACTGCAGAAAGTCAGTCAGGGGAGCTCCAAATGGTTTTGGCTTCACTTTTGGGGAGCTGTCATGTTGTCAATGGTTTTTTACAGTCTATGGTCCATGCTTGCAGTATTTTCACGGTACCCTTTATCATGTACGTAATAGACAGTCGTTCATCATGTTTACAGTTTCTCACATAGGCTCCATACAGTGCTACTGTTTGACATGCTAGACTGAGGTAATCTGGATTATATCAAACAGTGTGCTGAGTCGGTCAAACTGAAGCATTCTCAGCAAACTCAGACAAAGCCAGAGAAATACCCGGTATATATCGCTTGCCACTTTAGTGTGAAAGATACAAACAAAGATTGGTGTTCATTTTTGTTAAAGATCCTCCTGCTGTGCTGACATCTCTGTTTGTCTCTGTGTTTCAGGGTTTCATCGCAATGAGGATATGAAGGCCATCGATGTGCTTCCCATCCTCAAGGAGAAAGTCGCCTTCCTCTCAGGTCAGTTATGTACCGTCTTAATATCACTGTTTGGCATGTGTCCCTAAATGAATGTGGCCTGATGTGTTATTGTGTCACTAATGAAAACTTCCATTAAACTATTTTTTTTATTTTCAATAAAAAGAAAGAGACAAAAACAAAATATGTAGAGTACATTAGCTATGATGTTGAGCAGCCTTTTCAAATGGGAAGTGTTCAAGAGGAGAAAATGCTGTGACAACACAAGGTCTCATCTTTCAAGTGAACAAAATATTTTTCAGAAGCTGTTTTTATACAAAAAAACACTCAGGAATTTAGTCAATTCTTTTAACAAGCAGATATCAGCCTTGATCCCAAACAAGGATGTTGAAATTTCACTCTACTTCCCGTGTTTGACTGAGCTTTTTTATTCTGATATTGCTGCAGAGTCCTTGCGTTGGAGTGTGTTTTGCATCAACTACATATTGTTCTGTTTGCACGCTGATGCAAGATGCAACCTTAGAAGAAGAGACAAACCCACTTTATTTAACGCCATTTAAAAACATGGCAGCTTGGGTATAATTATTATTATTTTCCATTTAAGCTTCATTTGCAGTGATATATTAGGTTGGTTAATGTGACACACTTATCTCCATAAACTGTTCTCCCGCTTTAACTATTAACCAAAAGGGCAATGTCATAATTATAATCAAGTTAGAGAGTGTTTTTCTCTTTTCATTAATAATTAGTGTTTTTGGTTGCAGCATCCTCACTGAAAGGCTTTTATTAGCCTCGTCATTGTGAGACAAGTTTGCGCTCTGATGCTTCAGTATGACTCAGTATAGTCCTGACTATCTGCAGACACATTCACAGATGGTACCAACACATATCAGCTGCAGATATCAGAGAACTACTGTATGTACTTGACATCTTTGAGGGTTCATTGTATTCTGCAGGTTATGTGGTCTTTAACGTTAAGCTGTGTTCAGTGAAGCCGTGCTGCAGTATTTGAGCTTGATCATCATGGGAAGTAAGTTTCATTAAATGACTCTTTTGTTGTCTGGTTTCTACCCAAAGGTGGCAGAGACAGACGCGGAGGTCCCGTTCTCACCTTTCCAGCACGGAGCAACCACGACAGAATACGACCCGAAGACCTGCGCCGGCTCATAGCTTACCTGGCCACTATTCCCAGGTTGGAAATCTTCTTACATACTCAGGGTTTCATGAAAGAATCCTTACTTTTTTTTATCAGACTTTGAACTTGCACATGGGCTGACTTAAGGAACCTATTCTTGATCCTAGGTTAATTTGAAACAGACTCCCAACTCTTTGCCGCTCATGCAGTCACACTCACACACTTCTCATCACTTTCTCTGTGTCAGACTTTCCCACCTTGCTTGGATTTAAAAGGCTGAAGCATAACCTGAGGCTACAGAGAGCTGGGATGGTTTTATTTTGAATTCTCTGTGAAGGTTCAACCCCCCCCCCGTTTCTCTTTCTACCTTCTCATTTCCTCCTAACTTTCATGAAACGCATCACCTCTTTTTTGGGGGGTTTCTTTTAGCTCTCACTTCTCTCCCTATGTTATTGATAATGTCTTGACATTCCCCCGTTTTTCCCTGTTTCCACCTTTGCATCGTTATTGTATATACTGCAGGAAACATGTTGCCACAGGATGCAGTTTTGTATTCTCTGTAGCTCTTTCTATATAGTTGTTAAGTCT
The DNA here is from genome assembly GCF_963930695.1 of Labrus bergylta. Classification (NCBI taxonomy): domain Eukaryota; kingdom Metazoa; phylum Chordata; class Actinopteri; order Labriformes; family Labridae; genus Labrus; species Labrus bergylta. The sequence continues at coordinate 6,223,326 of NC_089202.1, read as the reverse complement.
AGAAGCACCTTTCCTTCACATTTAACACTCCTCTCCGGGCGGTTCTGTATGTAGTCCGTTGTGATTAGTCAGAGGGAAGCATGCCCTTCTCTGTTCTGCTACTTCTGATCTCTCCTGTGCTCCATTTTTTCTATTGCTTTGCAGGCTTGGTGCTTTTAAGGTTTTTTTCCCCCCGCTGTAGAGTTTAGAGATTTGTCTTCAGGCAAGGGGCGGTCCAGATCAATTACTGCAGAAATTGGGTCCAGGTTTCTCCAGTGCTCCCTGAGGGTGTTCTTGTATGTCCAGGGCAAACTTACAAAATGCTCAACATCTGTGTATATTTCAGTCAGCAGTTGTCACTCTGATCTTCATAGTTTGCGAGTCCTTTTTTTTATGTCTGTGAACAAGCTTCTAATGAGAGGATGACCCCTGGAACAAAGTATTTTCTACATCTTTTCAAGATTTGGGAAACTAAAACAAATAGTGGTCAGACTCTAGTCCAATTATGAAGCAGAAGAGTGGTAAGAACTGTGATGTTGCTGTCGTTCTTGGGCTTTCATCTTCCAGTTTTAAGTTAAACTTTTATTAGTGTTCAGTTTGAGATGCAGAAGAAGATGATTAAATATATTCATGTTAAAAATACATACTCCTTATTTTGTTGGATGTGTTTATTTCTCAAAAAGTAATGCAAGTCCATGAAAACATCCTAAGTATAAGATTTAGTTATTATTCATTCAACCTAATTAAAACATGCCAAAGGGAAGAGATGTTGCCATAGGGATGACCGCCTTTAATGCTTTTCTTTGAATCTTGTCTAAGGTGTAAGCAGTAAAAGACAGGTTGTCTGCGCTGCATCAGGAGAAACTGTGTTGATAGGTTAAAAAGAGAGGAAATAGATCCTGTAGAGGAAACCAGATATCTGATCTTAGGCTGAAAAGGAACCATGTGTCACTAATTCAGTAGGAGGTCAGGTTCTTCTCCTCAGCCTGATTTCTATCTTACTTGTCTAAATATTTCTTCTGTCTTTGTTACATATCCCTCCCTCTCTTTCTTTCTTTCTCTCTTTCTCTCTCTCTCTCTCTCTCTCTCTCTCTCTCTCTCTCTTCCTCTCCCTCCCTCCGCTCTGCTCTGTTTTTCTCTTCCCATTTGGCTGCCGATCTGTTTTCAGAGTGAGGTCAGAGTGAGTTAGTGCAGCAGGGCCTGTGTGTCTGTTTCTGTCTCCTAGTTAGACACATTCAGATTAAAGCCTTTAACGCTGTGAAACAACCTTTTATGGACTCGTACAGCAGCATGACTCCTGGTAAGCAGCGGTGGAAATTTCAACACTTCAATGTTTTAACAATTTTTTCCCTCGTCAGATGCTCTGGAGGTTTGCATGGTATCTTTGACTTTAAATCTTTTGGGCATCTGTTTCAGTTAAGACAGATCCTTTACAAAATGTACAATAAGTTTCTTTGATGTGTGCTTTGTCTATTTCTGTTGCTAAAGCAGCAACAATAATGTATTTAATATTTCCCTTTGTTGTCATTTGTTTATGATCTCCTCTGAGTTTCTGTAATGGTTCAATGTTAGCATGATGGAATCATTTAAAGCTTCTTTATATCCTGGTGTATAAATCTTCACTTTCTTGAAGGGTTGACCTCTTTTATTTGTGTCTTGTGCAGTGAGGAAGTCGCCCGACATGGCTTCACAGTCATCGTGGACATGCGTGGCTCTAAGTGGGACAGCATCAAGCCCTTGCTGAAGATCCTTCAGGAGTCTTTTCCTTCTTGTATCCACGTCGCCCTCATCATCAAGCCGGACAACTTCTGGCAGAAGCAAAGGACCAACTTTGGCAGCTCAAAGTTTGAATTTGAGGTAAGTGCCATGCTACATATGTGGATCACTTTTCAAAACAGAAAAGTAAACCTTTTAACACTAAAGCTTGGCTTTTGATGCTGTGGATGTTGCACAAAAACTGAAAAAGCTCTGTTGCACAAATGGTTTCAGATTGCTTCATGGAGATACTGGTATTTGCTGGTGACATCAGTATAATTTAGGATTTGTTATAAGCTATTGGAGTTCTTCATAGTTGAGCATAGCTATCGGTGCTAATCTATCAGATCTAATTTGACTGCTGCTCTGTGACAGTGGCTCTGTTCTGTCCCGTGTGGGCATGTGGTGCTGGTATATTTAGTACTGACCCAGTTACTATGGAAACTGGGATATATGGGACATGGCAAAGCATCTCATCTCGACAGCAGTGAGTTGTGTTTGGACAAGCCAATTTTTTTGTTTTTGCATGATGTCAAACATGCGAATGTGATGAGGAAAAACATCAAACATGAGGTCAATGGTTTGAGTCTGTAGCTGCAAATAAAATCAGGATGAGCTGAAGTTTTAAAGATGTTTCCTCCTCTTCCCTCGTAAAGAGCTGTCGAGTTTTCACAACTGTTGCTCATTATCCAGTAAAAAAAGACGATGTTTTCATAGCATGGGGGTCACACCTTCGATTAAAACGACTTCTCTAAGTGTTTGAGTTTGCTTTCCAGTTTAAAAGATGCTAAATAAAATCTTCTGTTATTGTAGCGTCTTCATGTGAGAGCACAAAAGCAGACTTCAGCGCCAAATCGAACTGTTTATTTTGTGTTTTATTGTGTTTACCTTGTTCAAGTGGACCTCATCGGTTTCTGTTTTTGCTTCCTTATATCCGTCTATTTGCATCTTATGAATGATAATATGACGGCTGCTGAGAATTTCTGGAATGTTTTTCTTTTTTTTTTCGGTCACTCCACCTATCCAAACAGTAGACGTGTGGAGCCACTGACACGGCACATTCTTTTCATAATCTGGGTGTAACAGTGGGGAATATTTTGTAAGTTTGTAAGTTAACATTTGATTACTTTGAGATATTGATGATAGAGAGGATAACTATAAGGCAATACCCTCTTAAACTGCTTTTTATGTTTTATTTGCCTGCTTTATTTCCTTGTTTTACCTCATCCTTCTCTTTTCTGATTTTAATCATGCCAATCTTTCCTTCCTACTCTAGACGGTGATGGTCTCCTTAGAGGGTTTATCCAAGATCGTGGACCCATCCCAACTCACAGCTGACTTTGAGGGCAGCTTAGAGTATAACCATGATGACTGGATTGAGGTTTGGATACTTTCTCTTTTGTTCTATCTTTTTTTTTCTCTTTATGAAGTAAAACAACAAGAAACAAGTTTTTTATCTATGGCTGTGCTTCTTTCTAAAGGAATATATTAACAGGTCTTATCTCCTAAAAATATTCTATTAACTGAAATTCAGTAGTGTTTGTATTTTGGCAATTCTAAGTCATTTTAACTGTCCCTATAGGTGCGCCTCTCTTTTGAGACCTTTGCCAGCGATGCAGCGCGGGCACTGTCACGCCTCGAGGAGCTCCAGGACACCCTGTCCCAGCGTGATCTCCCGCGGGACCTGGAGGGAGCTCGGAGGCTCATGGAGGAACACGCGGGGCTGAAGAAAAGGGCCACCAAGGCATCGGTGGAAGAGCTGGATGTGCAGGGGCGCAGGCTGCTCCAAAGGCTACAGGCACATACAGCAGGTGGCGGGAGTAGCAGCGAAAGCGGGTATGGCAATCGCACTGGTGGAGCCAGCGGAGATTCCAACGACCATCACCACGGCTTCCACACGCACGCAGACGCCCACAACCTGGTCGCTAAAGTGACGGGTTTGTTGGACAAGCTGCACGGGACTCGTCAAAATCTGCAGCAGCTGTGGCACATGAGGAAGCTGAAGCTGGACCAGTGCTTCCAGCTGCGTCTGTTCGAACAGGACGCAGAGAAGGTCAGACTGCTCGTCTTTTCTACATAATTCAATCATCCATGCTGTTCACACAATGATTGAGGTTAATTGGTTCCTCCCTGAAGCCCTGATAATCTTGCCCTCTTGGTGCTTTTATTTTTTATATGTACCAGTAAACGGTTGTCCTGCAGGTAATTTATCCTGTGCAGGAACTTATCCCATGGATGAATGTGCATGCATGCCGCTCTCTGCTTGGTATTTATAGTAGATCATTACATTAATCCACACATTTAAATCCTCAGATCAACTTTCAAGGATCATCCTTATGAAGGCCAGATTACTGGAAAAGTGTTTTCTGCTTTAAAGACGAGGTGCATTGACTGTCTGAAAACAGTGGGCCACTGTTCGAAGAACCTAAAAAAAATAATTCTGATGTTTTTAACTCCAGATTCATATATATATATATATAAGATGTGTTTATTCTTGTCTGTGCTCAAGTCCTCCTGTTTTTTTCTTGGTCAAATATCTGAGCTGTGCCTTCATGTACAAGAAAAAAAGACAGCGATAATGAATGTTGTCACTGTTTCAGGAGAGTGTGTGGTTGCGTGTCTAGAGCTTGGAAAAGTACTGATATGAGCCGTTAAGAGCTAGAGGCAAACGCAGAATCCTGCAGTGGAAAGTGTCAGAGCTGGGATTCAACACTTCTTTTCTATACATGTAGAAAGAGGATCAAAGAATTAAAACAGAACCACTTAGCAGCCTCTTTTCACTGCTGCTGATCTGAGTGAACAGAAGATGGAAAGGCTCTTTTCATTTGTAGAGCATCCTGTAAAGGTAACTGCATTTTCTCCCTCTCTCCCGGGTGTAGATGTTCGACTGGATCATGCACAACAAGGGTCTTTTTCTAACCAGTTACACAGAGATCGGAGGGAACCACCAGCACGCTGTCGAGCTGCAGACCCAGCACAACCACTTTGCTATGAACTGCATGGTAAGATGTTGCCTTTGTCTCTTTCATGCACGCGCATGAACACCCTCACACACAGGCAATGCAGTCACAAACTATCACCATTACTGTCATTCACAGTAACATGCCAAGGCCCCCCCATCCCTGTTCAACCGCCACACAAACACAAACACAAACACACACCCCTACTCCTCAAAGCCCTGATCCTGCACCCTCTTCTCCTTTTGGCCGTGGACTGATATTTTCTGTCCTCCCACTTCCTCTCTCATTTTATTCAGCTGTTTTCCACTCTGCATCACCCCCCCCCCCCCCCCCCCCCCCCAGCCCCCAGTGTCATGTCTTGTCACAGTGCTGTTCCCATAATTGACCCATATTGCCTCACTGCCCCTCCCAAAGCTGTGTGCTGCCCTCTGCTGCCATGCTCCACCGCCCCCCCCTGCCCTCCTGTACCTCACTGTAGTGTGTGGAGCTCTGCTGCTGACTTAAAATAGCTGTGGACATTATTCTGTATCGACTCTGCGGCGTTACCAGCTCTGCTCTGCCAGTTCATTTAACCCCTCGTGGACTTTATACCAACTAAAAAACGCACATCTTGATCCCTGACACCTCATTGCTGCTCGGGTTTGTCCTCCACTGAAGTACCCTAATTCCCTTATATTTTCACTTTATTTTCAATTATAATTCATCACATTATATAAAATCCCTGCATTGCAAATAAAAAAAACATATACAGCACATCAAGTTTGAAGTATTTAATATCTGTCAGGGATGTTCTTGTTTGCTTTGTGGCGTCAAAAGAAAAGAAAAGAACTGAAAAAGAACTGAACACATCCAGTGCACCTCTGATAGGGACAAAAACATCCCAATCCTTACACCAGTGAAAGTGATAAACAACAGATATTTGACTTTTTTTCATCTTACAGCAACTGTTGTCATTGTGAGAGAACTGTAGCCTAGGGAGAGCAGGAGCCCCGCTATGAATCTCTATAGCACACAGTGCCACAAATCACTGCTGGTCCCATCATGGGGGCCCAAGGGCCACTTCAGGAGAGAACCAGGGCCAGTTGTGTCAACACTGCGGGTAGAGATGAACCAATAACCCCAGAGACAACAGAGGTGGAAAAGACAGATGGAGCTGCACTCACACGTATATTGACAATATATTGCACTCATGAACACAGTTGGGTAAACACAGAATGAGAATTTGCCCCCCCTCCACCCATTCTTCTACAGGAAGCAGCGTTTCCTCTTCCTGTTGCCTGCATTGCTGAGTGGAAACTCACAGCATCAGGGTGTGTGTGTGTATGTGTGTTCATGTAGACAAACTGCCATGTTTTAAAATGTATAAGAGAGTGAAAACAAAAGGAACAAAAACATGATCACACCCAGACAGGTCTGCCAGTTTACACTGATGTATCAACACTGGTATTACTGGTTTAAAGGATTTGCTAAACTATCAGCATTTCTCTCATATTATTTAAATAGGGATGATTGCTACAGGTGTGGAATAATCAACTTAAAGTCAAAGGGTAAATACAGTAGCATGCTATTGATGAAATTAGGCAATACATTCTCTGTAATACTCGAAAAAAACAGATGGTGTTTAGTAACTCTCATGCCCCCTGTGGGAGGCACTTGACAAATGCACTTTTGGAGTGATGAACTTTTCTGTTATTTATTTAAAGAGTCACTTTATCTGAGAGGTTTGGTGTGAAACGTTTGGTTTATTGTGCCTTTGGTAGAAATGAAGTATCTGATTAATTCCTTTGTAATAAAATACATCAAACTGCAGCTTCCTACACATTTCTCCTGAGGCTACTGCTTACTTAATGATAACATCAAGTTATGTGTTCAACTTTCCAAACTCCTTTTAACAGCTCTGATAGAGCAAGCAGCCGTTTTTAATGAGTGTTGTATTTTATTAGAGGAGAAAATAACAGAAATTCAACAGTAGTTTTGAATGGCTTGGTGCACACTTTTAATGTTTAACAATATGTGTTTTACTTCCGTAAACCGTCCTTAATGGAGTTGTACGTGTGTGTTTACTGTAAATTGATTAAAAGCAGGATTCGATGGCAGAAATGAAATGTTACATATCACACCTGAGCTATGAATATGCTCAAACAGCCCCTGAAAACGACCCCAGCAATCTACTTGAAACTATAACACAGCAATTTATAAATGAACTGAACAGATACATTTTTACATTTACTTTTATTCCTGATCATTTCTCCTCTGTGGTATGAGGTTTATAGTTACTTGTTCATTTCCAGCAGTAAGTTGTTTTTTGAGATTAATCCATTTTTACCCTTAACATCTTTCAGTAGAACTGTAAACGCACGAGGCAGCACATACTGAGTGATTTTGAAACGGCCTTGGTTTCCCCTCAGCCTCTCTGCAAGACATCATGTTACGTTCTGCTGTTGGGCCTGTTGTGTTTATCTTGTTCTGTAGTTCATTCACAAAGCAAATACTACTGCGGCCTGTTTGTTTCCCTACTCTGTGGATTGATTGATTTCTGGGTCAACAGAGCTGTCCTCCTCTGCCTCTACTCTCTCTCTTTCTCTCTTTATTTCTCTCTCTCTCTCTCTCTTCCTCTATCTCTTTCTCTCTATTCCTCCTGCCCCTTGCCCCCATCAGGTTTAAATTAGGAATATCCTCTACTATCTGTACCCCCACCCCCCTTTTCTGTCCGTCAGTTTTGGATTAAGACTTTACCACCCAGTGTGTTTCAGTGCTCCAGCCTGCTTTATTTAATGTCCTGCAGATGGCTTGAACACCCTCAGGCTGATTGGTTGTGACTGGGCGTGTGCTCTCCTTGAGGTCTTTTTGTGCATATGTCCTTAGCAAAAAAATAAAAAAAATCATCCCAGTTTCCTGTGGTTTAATACCACATAAGATCTGTTACAGCTTAGAGATATGTTATTTTTCATTTGAGGCTCTGAACTATTTATAATGGGATTACTATAGCTCAAGTGTGCACTGCTGTTCTTTTGTGTATCACAACTTACCTACTGCTGTTTACTCGAGAGCTGTTGGACTCCCATAGATCCTAGTGTGAGCCGTAATCCAGAGAACGCCACTGTCTATTATCCTCAGGTCAACATCAGACTAAATCATGTGCTTTTCAATTCCAAGTATGAGATTTCTTGGATTTTTAGACTACGGGGGAAAGTATCTGATTATTTTGTATACCAATATGATTCCAAGTAAAGGCAAAGCTATGGGAACACCACATTTTAGCTCTAATTCAGAACATAATGAGAAAACATCATTAGTCCTTTGAGGTTAAAAGGAAACAAAGCATCAATCCAATGTCCTTAACCTTGATAAAAAAAAAAAACTCACAATATGTGTTCCGAGAATCACCCCTGCCTCTGTTGGAGGGTTGTAGCTGGTGTTCACTTCATCCTTTGTCTCTGTTGTGATTGAATGAAGCAGCACACTAAGAGCCATAATAGGCTCCAACAGCAGTAATTGAATAGAATAATAACAGACTGTTAACACAGTTGTTAATTAGCGTTTGCTGATCTGTGCCTATCTACACAAAACAGCTTGGAGGCCATATATTTAAAAAAATTAAAAAAAATTAAAAAAAACCTTGAAAGCTTAATAGGCAAATGGGTTTCTGTTCATTATTCACGAGGTACTGCTCCCAAGTGAATTCATCTCTTATTTTACTTTGTCCAGGAAGGGGAGGGGTTACATGACGAGGGGTGCATGTGTAGAATTTTATATTTCATTATTTTATTTTATGTTAATGTGGAATGTGGCTACTATTCTTTTTTTTAAAAAACCTTTATTGCTTTGCAACTCTGGATGAATTTGCAGCTTGATGCATCACTGCACCCGAAATAAAACCACATGAGCACACTCTTCATTTTCCTCTGCAGACTGACAATATATTCACATTAAAGAGTCACAGCACTGTTCGTGAGTCAGGAAGGCCTCAGGTTAGCGTCCTATAGATAAAATCCACTGGACTTAGCGTACAGAAATATCCACTTTGTCTGTCTCTAGCTGCAGTCTATCTGTCTTTATGAAACATGTTCCATGAAATCACACCCGTTTCATTATATGTATTTATACTATAACATCTTGCTTCTTTCTCCCTCCTCACAGAATGTGTACGTGAACATCAATCGGATCATGTCGGTAGGAAACCGGCTCCTGGAGTCGGGTCACTACGCCTCGCAGCAGATCCAGCAGATCTCAGGTCAGCTGGAGCAGGAGTGGAAAGCCTTTGCTGCTGCGCTGGACGAACGCAGCACCCTGCTGGAGATGTCTGCCAGCTTCCACCAGAAAGCAGATCAGGTACTGACGTATAAATGTGCAAATGAAGTATTCAATATTTGTTGTATTTTTATAGAAATTTTGCCTTAAAGAGAAATATAAATAAGACAACCAAATATTTCTGTTCCACAAGAGTTTACAAGCGCTATGGGTGCTTTATATCTAATAGACCTGCGACACCATTTAAATGATCAATTCTGCTTTCCATTGTTTTGCTTACTGTGTATTTAAAAGAAGTTTGTTTTCGACCCCCGTTTGCTGAGTGGCTTTTTTTATACCCCACAGTCATAAATTCTAAAGAAGTCTTTGTTACTTCCTGCTGCTTTTCTGTAGGCTGTATTGACAGCACATCATTACTGTCAATGTTTTGATGATTCTGTGGCAGATGTCTCTTCTTTGTACCCTTTTGCTTCACTGAGTTAGAATAATAGAAAGCAATTTCTTTTTAAAACTATTTTCTCCTTTTTGAAACAGAAAGATAACTATTCAATATTTATTTTATGACAGCTTTCTAATAAGCTTCTGCTCTGCGATGTCTTTTCTCTCTGAACTTTACCTCATTTTCACTCAAACTTCTCTTTTTCACTGTCAGCCACCTTGTATCCAACAATAACAGTTTGCGTCCACTGCGGCGTCATTGTGTTTTCTTTGTTATTAATGGCGTATGGTCAGAGGTTCAAACTGGAGTCTCCGTACATATTAAGAGCAATGACCTGTGATAAAAAAAAACAAGTTCAGTGCTGCTAAGAAAATCCATGTTGGATGTGAACGTACAACATAAATCCAGTAAATTCTCACAATCATATATCATTATCTGGATTTATAGAACCAACCTGATGAGAAGAAAGAAATAGACTTGATATAAATTTAAACTCTGGTGTTTACTTGTAGGTATTTAATGTATTATATTATTAATATTACCAGGGTTTATAATGCTTAGTACTTTTTCTTTAAGTACGAGTCTTTGGTCTGAGTAGTCATTCACTAATCCCTGCATGTTGTGCATTCAGACAGAACAACGTGTTAATAATAGGTTTTTAAATTTTCTCCATATTTGTACACAGTCTATATGGAGGGATGTGTTATGCAATGTTTGTGTCGTGTGTGTTCTCTCTGCAGTACATGAGTAAAGTGGAGCCGTGGTGTAAGGCATGTGGTGAAGGAGAGCTGCCCTCTGAACTCCAGGATCTAGAAGACACAATCCACCATCACCAGGGATTATATGAGCACATCACCACCGCATACTCTGAGGTCAGTATACACACACACACACACACACACACACACACACACACACACACACACACACACACACACACACACACACACACACACACACACACACACACACACACTCCTCTGTACTGATGTGGGGCTTTTAATCATTTTCAAACAACAATCTCAGCAAAGACAGTCAAATTGGATGGGATTTAGAAAATATGGCTATTGATGAAGGCTACAAATTTTAGGCTAAAATGTTTCTAGCACATCTCCCTGATCAACCTGATCACGAGACTGTCATGACAATCAATGGCGTGCTTGTGATTCACTTGTACTGTGCTCCAGCTGATCGTTAACCCTCCTCCTGCCGCCACTACGCAATCTGGGCTTTCTACTGTCTTTCACAGACATAAATTGAGGTTCAGCTTCATGTTTCTTTTCATTCTTTGAAGATCATTGGCAAAGTATTCGCCGATTCTCCGGTCCCACAGATTCTCTGTGTAGCCAGGGGGATCAGTAAATGTGACATGTGGCGTTTGAGTAAAAATGAAGAAGGTGCTTTTCTGTTCAGACAACCAGTTAAACAAGGAATACAGAATTAAAACCTCTTGTAATTTTCATGATAACCTTACTTCATGTTTTTGTAATACTCTTATTTTCTCTTTTACAGGTGAGCCAGGATGGGAAGTCTCTTTTGGACAAACTGCAGCGACCTTTGACCCCAGGGAGTGCAGATTCACTGATGTCCTCTGCCAACTACTCCAAAGCTGTGCACCACGTCCTGGACATCATCCACGAGGTGCTGCATCACCAGAGGCAGCTGGAAAACATCTGGCAGCATCGCAAAGTCCGCCTGCACCAACGACTGCAGCTTTGTGTGTTTCAGCAGGACGTACAGCAAGTAAGAAACACAAACACTCAAACAAAAAAGGCAACCTACAATGAGACCTGAAGTTCAACGATGCTTCACACACATACTCACACAGCGGATACTGGAGAAGACACCTAAGAAAATTATGTTTGAACTTTGCTCTTTGTCAAATGTAGACAACATATATGAAAACGTACAAGATCCAAAAGGAAGGATAGAAATGTCACTTTGCCTTTTACCTGAAAGAAGCAGGTCAAAAGGCAATGCTTGAACTTATGTGAAGACAACAGTACAAGATAAAATTGTTTATTTCAGAGACCTGGTTCAAAGAGACAACTGATGAAAAAAAACATTGTGTACACTGGCAGCTTGTTCCAGAGTTGAGAAGCATAGAAAGTAAAAGCTGCCTTGCCCTGCTTGGTTCTGAATCAGGGAACGACGAGTCAACTAAACTGCTGTGCCCGTTTTTTGGATAAAAGACCAAAATGAATAAAAATGGGAAAACTGTTATTTTGTACAAGCAATAGGCAAAGTGCATAGCTACTGACAAGTGTTCCTGCCAAACTATTTTTTATTATAAAAATCAAAGATATCTTTATTTTTGAGGGATGTTCTGCAAGACTTCAATACTGGATTGTACAGTGTGTAATATTAAGATACAATATAATCAACACCAGCTTCTTCAAAGCGTTTTTACACTTCCTCCTGGGCTTTCGGAGTGTGACTGTCTGGATGGCAGAGCCCTTAGATCAAAACTACTGAGTTGGTGTAAAGTGTCGTCTCTGCGTTTTTACCCTCTGGGCATGAGCTCTTCTCTGCCTTGCTGTCCTCATCCCTCCTTTTCTCTCTCTCTCTCTCTCTCTCTCTCTCTCTCTCTCTCTCTCTCTCTCTCTCTCTCTCTCTCTCTCCCTCCCTTGCTGTGTCTCTGCACTTTGCCTTTCCTCTCCCACATCCACTTCTCATTACCCTTTTCTCCTGATAGTGGTTTCCATGGTGATGCAATTTAATGTCACATAAAGTGTTGAGGGCATCGTGTATGTTTTCATGTGTTTGCCCCGTCAAAATAGTCTCTCGGAGACCTTGAAAACATCATGCAAATCCTTTTCATTACCCCACATAGAAACAGTAAGGCCATCTGTTTTAAAGATAATAAGGACATTTTGTGCAAAGATTTATAGCTAATCACAGTCGCTGTGGAAATGTTGACACTTAGCACTGCTCTGGATTTGCAATTAGGCAAAACCTGATCGTCAACATTCATGTTATTTAAACATGACGGACTGCAGAGGGAGGAAAAGAGTAAAGGATGAGGGGATGAGCTGAGGGGGAGAATGAGAAGACTGAAGGGCAAAGGGGAAAAAATGGCATTAATAAACTACTGTGACTCTAATGTGATCTCGGTACAAACCGTTCCAGTCAATAGCACCCCCTACTGCTTGAAGATATGTACTGCAGTCTTAATTCCAGTGAGGTTCATTTTCAGTCTATGGTGAGGTTGAGCATTTTTAACTTCAAGCACTGAATGTTTTTTTATTTTCTGTGTGTGTTTCAAGGTCCTGGACTGGATAGAAAACCATGGAGAGGCTTTTCTCAGTAAACACACTGGTGTAGGGAAGTCTTTGCACAGAGCCCGGGCTCTGCAGAAGAGACATGAAGACTTTGAAGAGGTTGCACAGGTGAGTTCAAAATAATACATTCCAAATAACTGTCAACGTACTAAAGTAGATGCACATTTTCGCACATTTTTTTTAACATGTAAGAAACCACAAAGCAGGCAGGAAACATCAGTATCAGACATTTGAAGGGGAAAAAAATGCAGCTTCCCTTTTTTTTTCAAGTCAGAGTTTTTTTTTATATAAAGCACATTTAAAAAATGTGGACGAAAGTGCTGTACAGATTAAAAACACATTTCATTGTTAATATAACATCAAATAAAATTTATATTAAAGTGATAAAAATCATCTTGTTCAAAAAACAGAAAAGATTTCACTAAAGGTCTTGGTAAGCGTTAACAGTGGAATGAATGAGATCATATGCTCTTTATGGAAATGTACTTAATGTTAACATTTCAGAACACCTACACCAATGCTGACAAGCTGCTGGAGGCAGCAGAGCAGCTGGCACAGACCGGAGAGTGTGACCCAGAGGAAATATACCAGGCTGCCCACCAACTAGAGGATCGCATCCAGGACTTTGTGCGACGTGTTGAGCAGCGTAAAGTCCTGCTGGACATGTCTGTCGCCTTCCACACACATGTCAAAGAGGTGTGTATTCTCTGTCTATACCAGGGGAGGTCAGATTGGTTCAAATGAGACATCCTATGGCGCAGGACTCTTTTATTTTTATTTTTTCAATCTGACTCCACACATGAACATAAAGGCTGCTCGCTGTTTAATAATTTTAAATCGTCTTCTTTCCTAAACCCTAATGAACCCGAGTTATCACATTGATTTGACTCGTCTGTGTAAAGTTTAATCTTGGGTTAGTAATTCTGTAAGCAGACAGGAGTTGAAAAGGTAGAGGGTGACATGGAAATCAATCACTCTTATTGTATGCAGGAAAACAGAAAAAATAATGAGGATGATGATGATGATGGACAAGAAGCTTGTCATGTCTTTGTCCATCATCATCAACAATTGACTCATAGTTTTCACTCAACTTTATTTTTATATTTGTATTTTGCACAAGTTACTAACTGTGTCCAGCTCTTATTGCCACACACATACTGTATCACTCTTTGAGATATAAAAATACGTTAGGCGAAAGATGACAGGTTTCAGGGGTAATGACAACATATAAGTGTTTTGTACATCCTCACCAAAAATGATTAGCACTTTGCTTTTTATAATGACTGCCTTTATTTTAAAGAGAGAGAGAGAGAGAGAGTGTGTGTGTGTGTGTGTGTGTGTGTGTGTGTGTGTGTGTGTGTGTGTGTGTGTGTGTGTGTGTGTGTGTTTGCATGTGTTATAGTGTGATATGTTCAGGCCCTTGAACGATGTGACTGTCAGTCATTATTTCTCTTTGTGCAAACATCTGTGCTTTCCTTTGCTTCTGCAGTACACTTTTGTTTGCTCAAATTGAAGACAATCCAGCTTGCCTTCTCTCTCTCTCTCTGATTATGCCTATAGTTTTCCTTATTGAAATTATTCCCTAAATAATAATAAAAATAAAACATCCAACTACACATAACTGTGCACAGAGCTTTGGTGTGTAGTGCTAGTCACTACAACCCTCCCACAATTACTGTCACATTGTCATGGGTTATAAACAGCTAAACCTTCGACTATTAAAATGGACCCCTCCACACTGACACATCACTGTGCTCTGGAAAAGTTAACACGACATCCTGTTTACATGGAAGATTCAGAGACTGTCCGAGCTGTGTAGTTATTAATGAAGCTAGTCTTTTATGTCCATATGGACTAATCTCCCTCATCCCATCTGTCAGCTCACACTGGTGCAGGTTACTGTGTGTGTGCATGTGTGCGTGTGCGTGTGCATGTCCCTGTACATGCATGTATTCCTGTGTGTGTGTTTCAAACTCTTTCTTGGATGCAGTTCATCATGTTTAGAGGCCACAAACAGTTTACTGTGGAGACAGGTTATGAAATACATGAGAAAATAGGGAAATCATCTGTTCTGATTTGTGTCTCTCCATCTCCAGAAGAAAAGCATTAATATGTCGATATTATTTTCTAATCATTTTAATAAATAGACTTTATTGAAAAGAGTGAAAGTCAACCTGCTAGGATGCCTAGATGGTCAAGGAACTCAAGATAATACGATGCAATAGGATACAATACATGGTTACACATAACAACAATAATATGATACTGCGATTCTGTCATATAAGATATCTTGCAAGACAATCATATTGTATCATATCATCATATAATAAGACATCACGATATTTGATCAACTTGAAGAGTGAAGGATTGATGTAGTTATTCACTGGAATTTGCTTCAACATCCCTTGTGTTTACATTTCTGCAGATAAAAGCTCAGACTTCTGCAAGTAAAGAGAATCTTGTCCGGCATTATTTAAATATACTGCCTGAAGTTCACTCAGCCATTTACCTTCTAACCAAAAACAGTCTTTATTTATGCATGCCAGGTTGGATTTAACATACTGTCATTTTCTGTGCGTGATGCTCACAATAGCATGATTTTGTGTAGGCAGCGTGGGTGTTAGACAATGCTTGGGTGCCAGGGTCTCTCCTGAAGCCTGGATGCCATGCCAGGGCTTTCTGTGCTGAGCCAAGTCACCCAGATGGCTAATCTGTTACAAAGATGACCATTCACAAAAGAAACAACAGCTTGTAGCAGAATTTGTTAGATTTGTTGTTGTTTTTTCTTCATATCTTCTGACCATCCTTTTGGCAGCTTTTCTATAAATTCTTGCGTCTGTGTTTAGCTCAGTGTATCCGCCCCGCCCCCTCCAGCATGCGTTTACAACAGAGCTCTTTAGTTGCTTCCTGCTTTTTCTTCCTCCAGCTCTGGGAGGAGTCGACTTACAAAATGCTGTTTTTTTTTTTAACTGGCTTGCCTTTCTGTCCGTCACTGTCAGCTGTGGACGTGGTTGGAGGAGCTTCAGAAGGAACTGCTGGATGATGTTTATGCCGAGTCGGTGGAAGCAGTGCAGGACCTGATCAAACGATTCGGCCAGCAGCAGCAGACCACCCTGCAGGCCACCGTCAATGTCATCAAGGAGGGGGAGGACCTCATACAACAGCTCAGGTGACAATTCTTTAAACATGCTAGGCTAATATCTGCATATTTCAATCTATGATAAACAACCGGGTTATCAGCAATTCTGCAGTACATTAACACTGACTACCAAACGTGTTTTTTTAAGTCTAAATACCAGAATGTAGGAATGCAAAGAATGCAAAGGGCACATCAATTTGACATTTTTTCTGTAATCATCAGACAATCATGTGGTTCTGGAGTCAAATGAAAAGAAAAAGAAAGATAGATAAAACATAAAAGGGATTTCTTTTAACAGACAATGTTGTTTTAGGTAAACTGAGCAGACTTTAAAAGTCAAAGATTTTGTGTTTTTCTTAAATGTGCTCTCTCCACAAGAACTGGGAGCCACATCACTAACACTGACCACAAATCCACTCTTCCTCTAACTTCCCTGCATTTGACCTTTTTCTCCCTGCAGAGACTCAGCCATCTCGAGCAACAAGACTCCACACAACAGCAGCATGGCCCACATCGAGAGCGTGCTGCAGCAGCTGGACGAGGCGCAGGGCCAGATGGAGGAGCTGTTCCAGGAGAGGAAGATCAAACTGGAGCTCTTCCTCCAGCTCCGTATCTTTGAGAGGGATGCCATTGATGTGAGTAGGAGGGATACGGAGGTTTTGGTGCTCGATCAAAGTTTATTTTTTTGCTTCTTGCTTGAACGTTATGGAAAAAGAAAGATTGATAAAGATGAAGAGTAGATCATTGGTTTGATGGTTTGAAAGCGCTTCAATAGAAAAAGGAAAGGGAGTGAATGAAGTATTTGTATATAATATGATTACTGAGAAAATAGAAGTGTTAAGAAAGGGGGAAACGTCTTAATGGTTGAAGAGAAAGCAAGACGAAGAGCGGAGGGGAAATTGCAGTTGAATTTGTTAAATTTGGAAAGAAGAAAGAAAGATATTTCTACACTGTACTAATCTGTGTATTTATTCTTTGTGGTTTCTTTTGTATATTGAATGCAAAAAGTGATGAGTTACATGTGGCAATGGACAGACTGAAAATAGAATTTCTGTGACTCTGATCTGATGCACCATTGCTCCGTAACCGTGGAGATTCAGACTTCATTCACAGCAATACTCTCCCATGTGCTTGAATAGAAAAGTATTTAGTTCCACTTGACACATCTCACACACTGACTCACACCAGTCTTGCTTCCCCCCTCTCAGCATTTGGCTACCTTGAATCCACTCAAATCGTCAAAGCCCTACTGTGAAAGATAATGCTTTTCTCAGCTGGTGCTCGGATATGATTGCTGCTCTTTTTAAAGAAAGGTTCAGGTTTCATCGTGATGTTTATCGTCAGTGTGATGGAAGATTAGTTTAGAGATTGCTTTGCAATGTTGACAGATGAATCTGACTGAGTCAATGTGGAAGCAAAAAAACCTACAGCGGAGACTCAGCCTTATATTTATGCGACTATTTCTGTGTCTGCTATGTCATGCTAGCAGCAGCTCAGCTCTAAGGATAACAGTGTCAGTTTGAGCCTGTATGGTCGAGACAGAAAAACCTATACAGATACGCATAGTGCCCTGATGATGTAATTTAACCATAACTAGTGTCATGTTGCTCCATCAAAAGGTTAAAGTTTCAAACATATTCTTTCAAGAAAACTATGAATTAGATTCCTGGCTAACAGAGTTTTGATTCTACTGACTTTGATAATCTGACTTCACCAATATGAGCATCACATTTGGTGGATCTGTTTGAATCATTTCGAAGACTTCTGAATGGGTTGCCTTAAAATATGTTAATGTCACTCTGGTAATCTGTAGTCACTCAATCTCATTTTAGGATTGTAGCACACTACACTTGAAATCCATGTCAGAATCAGTTCATTGTTGTTACTCCTGTTGAACTGTGCCTTGCATAATTTTGGGCAAAGCACCTTTTGTTTGCTTTAATTGCAGATAATCATAAATAATTTGTTGTGTTTTTACATTAGTTTTGCTTTTTTTTTTGTTATTGCCAGGTGGACATTCAAAACACAAACTTTGAAAGACTAATGATTATATAATCTATTTAACAGAAGAATCTGTGTAAAATGTCCGTAAACTGCAGATTGCGCATGGCTAGAAGTGTGCTTTTGTTTCATGTCTTCACATAAACGATCCTCAGCTGTGTGCTAATATAAATTCTGTGGTGGGTTTAGAGTCTTTTGTGTCTGCATTGTAGGTCCTAAAGAACAGATAAGTCTCACAGTAGCTCTGCATGTCAAGTCAGCGAATGGTTCTTGAATCTGCTAATCTCTCATGTTGAACACTGAAATCTACACACACACACAAAAACACACACACACATACACACTCACAGAGGATTAATATGACACAGTGTCGGAGCACGAAGATGGGTGGAGGAGGCATTTATTCCCTCCACTCCCTGCCCTAACACACACACACACACACACACACACACACACACACACACACGTACTGTGACACTCCCTCTCAGCACTTATTGGGTGTGTGTTTCTAAGGTGAGAACATGTGTGACACAGTCAGCTCACAATGTTTCCTTCTATAAGCCCTTTTCCCTGCACGCCTCTGAGAAACAAAAGAGGCGGTCAAACAGGAGACGTTTCTCCTCCGTTAGTTGATTTTCACAGTGTTGCTAGCTGATGGAAATGGTCTTTTTGCACACTGAGGGCATTTTACTCAACTGTAAGAGGAGAGGAGAGCAGCGTGCTAATGAATCTCTGGTAAGTTTCTACTCAGTTGCCAGAGTTAGACAATTTTCTTATCAGTTTAAGAGGGTATTTTGTTCTTCTTTTATGAAACTGCTTGACAAGGTAACTTTGTGTGCTTGCCAAAAAAAAGTTGTATTTCTGGGCTCCGGAGACTTTGTTGCAAAAGTATTGTGTGTGAATCCCAAATCCCTAAGTACCCTGTCATAAAGCAAGAATGCTTTTCTAAGTGTGGGAATAGAGACTAATCTTACTTTTTGTATAAACATATTCAGTAGAAAAATACACAGTAGCTTTGCTGCAGGGACATAGACTTTTTAAAGATTGTGTTCTCATTATGATTTGGCATACAAGAGAAACTTTAGAAATTTGCTATTAACTTAAAAGAAAAACTTGCTTTACTGGCTGAGGCCAGAATAATCCCAGCTTCTCGCCCATTGATTTTCCTCTGTTTAGTATTTGTGGCGCTTGTTTCCAAGGAGTGCTCTGCAGGTCTATTACTGTCAGTGGAGTCTCTGCTAGACCAGATGAATGAGTAAGAAGAAGCTGTGTTGGAGCATCAGAGGTCCTTCTTTTACACACTTTGCCAGAAAAAGGAGATACAGACAGAGCAGTAAAACATTTTTCACAAAGAAATAAGTTGGATGTTGGATTCTTCGATGATTCTGCTAAATATGTAGAACTCCATCCAGGAGGTCCAGTTTGTAACTCTAACTACCCTTTGCTTATGATGTAACATAGGACATTGGTGAACGAACTAAAGCCATTCTTCTAATAGCTCTGTTGAGTAGCTACAGTTAGCATGCTCTCTACTCTTAGTTGATATCATTGCATGTCTTAAATGTTTTATTTAAAGGCCAAATTACCTCTGGGTCTTTTTGTTTGTTTGTTTTGTTTTCTTGAGAAAAGTTCAAATCTGTCTTTACCTCCGCACCCTGCGACAGAATCTAGAAACTACAAGAGACAGAGAATGAAATATTTTACTGATGATTTGTTTTAAGCTATTTTAAATGGGTTCTCTGTTCCTAATTGTAGAACCGTAATTTCTGAAAACAGATTTTAATGAACACATAAAGCATAATTTTCTGTTGCATTAAGTCAATTATTATGCTAAGTTTGCCGCTATTCCCTCATGATCGCTAAATGTTGCTTATGGAAAATGGCATAATTAGCAATACCAAAATTAAAAAATACCAAATCTTAGCAGCTCACTACATTATATACAGAGAGAGAGTGAAATTAAATTGTGTTTGGCTGAAGAATGTCCTGTTCTCATCGAGATATTTAGTTTCACTTTATGAACATTTCTATGTATCACTGTTTCCCTGGACTTTCTTTTTCAGATCCTTATTTCTCCTATTCTTTGATGTCTTCTTCTGTACAATATAGCAGTCTCTGAACTGAAGAGGACAGCTGCGCAAACAACTCATTTTCATTTGTGAGCGCACCACTGATATGAGTGACTGCCTGACATATTCCCATAACTTTCATGTAACTGTCAGGATTACAGTTGTCAGGGCAATGTGGTAATGCCACACGTTTCAAATGGTCACATTCTTGACATTGGTTCATAAGGTCACAGAGCAGCTGAAAATGGGACTGACTGTAGGTTGAGAATGGGGAACTTTAAACTTTCACCCATGAAACTAAAGTAGCGTCTGACATGACTAGCTCCTGAAGTGAGCGGTCTGAACATGACTGTTGATATCTGATCTGTTTGGGCCTCATAACTCCACAGTAAATGTCAATCTTACAGATTCATCTGACATATAGATATATTTTCATATCATAACACCAGGTCCTAGATCACCAGTCCTAAATAAAGCATGATTAACAACAAAATATGGTTCACTTTCCAATGCTATGCTAAAGGCTTACATTAGTAATCCAGTATAGTCGTCCTCTGCGTATAATGATAAAGACGAAGAACATGGTCATTCAATACAGTTTGCTTTTACAGTGACTCCAAGTGGAGCAAGTGGTCCACGGATGCTTAAAATAAGCGCAGGCTAGAAATTCCCAAGTTTGCTTAAAAATGAAAAACAAATCGACGACAGAGCTGGCTGGTGCCAGGATCTAGGTGCCCCCTGGTATCATGATTCAGTCTGCGTGGGCCGTCGGAGACAAGCACCGACACCTCACTGCATCTGCTTTTCCAGCCATGCATCATCAGTGTAATATGTAATCTGTTTTTATGGCAGTCAGTTTAGGGTTACAGCTATGTTATTGTCTGACTTGGTGTTTCAGAATCCTATTAATCATGACATTTTATGGATAGTTAAAGGGCTTTAACTTTTGGTCACACATAACTTCTTAAACTCTTTCTCTCCCTGCATCAAGTGTGAGCAGATTTAGAGATTTATTCTTGGAAGAGTTGAAAGACTTTTTCCACTCTTTTTATATATGAATTCACCAGTTTTCCTGTCCTCACGTTCTCCTTCTTCTCTTCTCTACAAACTCTCTCAGATTATCTCAGACCTGGAGTCATGGAACGAGGAATTGTCCCAGCAGATGAGTGACTTTGACACGGAGGACCTGACGCTGGCTGAGCAGAGGCTACAGCACCATGCAGACAAGGCGCTCACCATGAACAACCTCACCTTTGACGTCATTCACCAAGGACAAGAGCTGCTACAGTATGTCACAGAGGTGCAGGCGTCTGGTAAGTGAGATGAAAACAAAAGCACAAGCTGAAGAAGGGCTGCACGATGTTGGAAAATCTTTAAATTGTAATTTTGTTTTCTGCAGGAATACAGAAAATAATATAAATTACATGTAGTTTAATATGCATGTAACATTTTACAATTAATAAGTGTAGTTTTTTTTATTAGGGTACTTTAAGACTATTTTGTTAAAATAAAATGAACCACCCTTATTATTTACAACACTCTGCAGGGACTCTGTTGCACCAACATGAAAAAAAAAGCTCATCATCTTGTTCTGCATGTGACTCACACATCATCCCATTGTGCGTGCGCTGCAGACGTTCTGCTAAAAGTTGTGCACATTAGTTCTGTTAGTGGTCAACATATGTTGCTACAGCGTTAACCAGCACTGTGCCAAAGTGTCAAAAGCCACCCTGTGTAACTGAACACCTTCCTCAAGCATCCAGCTGACTTCATGTGTTTACAGAAGCAGGGTAGTGTGAATGTTTACAGTCAGATGACAATCATGCACAGCAGCTACTTCTGTGTGTGTTTTGATGAAGAGCTTCGATAGACTGTCATCATAGATCAGTCGTGGAAAAGGACTTGTAATCGTGATCTTCTTGCATTAGTTAAAACAATCAGTGTTATTTTTTCTTTTTAGTGTTTTTGCATATCCTGTGTTGTTGCTATTGCATACGCACACATCGCAGAGTAGTAGTTTTACTAGCACAGATAAAATCTACTGTACACATTAAAAGGGTGCAGCACTCACATTTGTCAATCAACAGAATGATGTTAACTTGACATGTAATTGTAAGGATTTTGCTTCTAGGGGTAAAGAAAATAGGAGATACTGAGTGAGGAGTAAGATGGCGTGCCTGTTGGTTTATCTGAGAGCGTTTGAAAGAGAGAATGGTGGATGCAGGAGAGGTCAGGAGTGAGTGAGCGGGAACAACATTGGAATAAAAGGAAAAGTAGGGTGAAGGGAAAGAGGAGGAGGGAATGGGAGACACATCTGTTTATACCAAGCAGATTTTGCCTCTTAATCCGCAAGAGTCATGTTCACTGTTGGGTTAAACCACTGAAACACACACACACACACACACACACACACACACACACACACACAAACACACAAACACACTCACAGAAGGGCATATTTTGAGAAAACCACGCCTCCGGTATTGTTTTAATGTTTCACCACAGAGATTGTCACAGTACAAATCCAACTGAAGTCATGTTAAAATGTGCAGTGAGACAGCTACTCTGCTACAACTAGCTGCTTGGCTTTTTGAATGGCACGAGATATGCTACCACCTCCACCGACGTCTATGTCAGGACTATTATTTTTACCAGGGTCAGCCTTGTGGCTAGCATCGCATCAGGCACACAATGCTGTTATGGAATACAGGGCTGAAATGTGAGTAAAGATTATGCTTATGCAAAAAAAAAATTCATAAAGGGTCTGTGCAGAAAATGCCTTCTACAAGATCAGCATTTCAATTTCTGCAAGGCTCCATGTTAGGAAAAATGTAATCTGTCCCCCCACAAAAAATGTAACAATTGTGAATTCTCGACCCATCCAGCTGTTTGCTAATCTATAAAATGCAGGTAACACAGAATGCATCTATGGAATACATATTTTATACCTCTGCTTTACTGCTATGCAGCCTAAGTGGATTCAGCGTATGGCAGAGATGACTGAAGATTTTAAAAAATGGCTTTTTATTCAAGACTTACTTTTTTTTATTGCAACAATAAGTGATGATAGAGTGAAAACCCTGGAAGAAAAAGGTTTTATTAAAGACAAACGTTCATGAAATGTTTTGTGTGCAGGTGTGGAGCTCCTATGCGACAGAGATGTGGACATGGCTACGCGGGTCCAGGACCTGCTTGAGTTTCTGCACGAGAAGCAGCAGGAGTTGGACTTGGCAGCTGAGCAGCACAGGAGACATCTGGAGCAGTGTGTCCAGTTAAGACATCTGCAAGCTGAAGTCAAACAGGTACGGACTTGAAGAAAACAAGCACAAAGAGAGTGATCCGCTAATGTCGGCTGGATTTTGAGAGCACTCTAAAAAAAACAAGAGCTTTGCTTTTTAGTTATGACGGACTCCTCCTGCTGTTAAATTAAAATAAATAATACTTTGTATGGTGTATTTTATTTACACACACAGAGCTCGTACTGTGCTTACATAGGAATAATCACTTTTACATCGTTTCAGAAAAAAAACGCTTCTTCCACTAAAACCAGTATTAAATTGATATGTTGACATTTGCTCTCACATTTTATTCTTGGCATAACATGATGATACATCATAGAGTGTTGAATAACAGCCTGTAAGGTATGTTCTGTCTGTACATGATCATGTGTGGATGACTCACCCTGTGTCAACTATATTTCTGCCTCCTCTTTTTCTCTCTTCACTTGTGTTTCCTCTATGTTTGCATCGCTCTCTGACTTTGGGGAATAGTCGGAGCGATACAATATGGTTGGATGTTCAGCCCGAGCTTTAAAGAGAGAGAGAGTCAAACAGAAATTTAGGGCAATAGAAGATAAATGGGCCAGACGGAATCCGGCATGATAGGGAAGGAAAGAGATTTCTAAGCTTCTGTTGCGTCAGTGAAACAGAGGACGTCAGCCAGGGATTCTCTCACAATATTCACTCGGTGGGGAGGATAAATTCAAAGCAAGTGTTGGTGTTTTTGAAGTGGAGCCTGTTGATGTTTGAATCAACAAACATAGAGGCAATTTTCATAGCTAGGCCTGTTATCATAGTGACTGCGCCGAATATCATCAGGCTGTGGTTCAAGTTGCTCTAAAATAAATTAAACATTGAGCAAAAATGGCATGGAATTTGAAATTGCAGACAGTATGACAATAGTGTGACGCCAGCAAGAAGCTGGTGTTATCTACCCAATGAGAGGCAGTGTTTTCTATGCAGAAATATTTTTATTTTTAGACAGAAGTTGGACACAATCTTCTGTTTAATTCAGCTCGTGATTGATTCATTGTCCCTACTGCTTCTCTTGTGTTTTTTCTTTTTTTGGGCCTTTTGGGACGGCATCAAAGGTTCCAAACTGGGAGGTGGGCACTCATTAGATATGAGTTCTGTGTGTAATTCAAAAATGGCATAATTTCATACAAGGGATTATAGCCAAAAAAAAGGATTATAACAAAGATTAAGCAGTGTAAGTACAATACATTTATGTCTCTTTTAAAGGCACCATTATATATCTGTTTAAGTCTTTGGCAATTGTATACCATACCAGACTATTGAATCAAATATGGAGTCTTTATCACTCTTCTCGCTTCTAGTTTTCCACGCCTTAGAGTTTTCGTCATCTGCACATAAAGCTCCTCTGATATTCATACTTGTCCTGCCTCAGGACAATGCAAGTGCAATGGAAACATGGGCCTGTAAAGGAAGAGTCAGACTTATGTTGCATCATCACTTTTACAGCCAGGCTTTAGTTGTAGTTCAGCCCATCACCCACACAGCAGGTGTGCATGCTGAGTCAGAGAGAGACACAGAGCGAGAGAGAGAGAGAGAGGGCGGTGTATTTGTGACAGACTGTGTTTAACATAGCCTTTGGCGAGAAGTAGGCCAACCAAAATATGAGCAAATGGGATTTATTGCAAGTCTAGGTGTGTGTGTGTGTGTGTTTGTGCATGTGTGCGTGTGTTTGTGTGTGTGTGTGTGTGTGTGTGTGTGTGTGTGTGTGTGTGTGTGTGTGTGTGTGGTAGTTTAGTCTGTGGTGGAATAGATAGGTATGGTGGGAAATCTGCCTGTTTAAGGTTAAATTTGAGATTCAAGGGACTGAAAGAGGAACAGAGAGAGGATACAAGGTCATGTTGGAGAAGCAATGAAAAACAACTTACGAGATGAGACCACCAATAGAGAAAAGGTGATGCATACGACAGAGAGGAGAATTAGAAGAGTTGACAGAGAAAATAAAAACAAGGAATATATTCAATTTAAAAAAAAAAAAACAATAAAAATAATATAATTCTGTGTGTCTGAATGTTTGCTTTGTGTTTGTTTTAGGTTCTGGGTTGGATCCGTAACGGCGAGTCGATGCTGAACGCCGGTCTGATCACAGCTAGTTCGTTACAAGAGGCTGAGCAGCTGCAGAAGGAGCATGAACAATTCCAACATGCGATTGAGGTAAACATGTAAAAATATGTACATTTTCTTTTTCTTCCATTCTGCCATTCAGCCACTTTGTTCATGAACATTTTATAACAAACATTATGAAGTCCATGTGAGCTACACTTTCAGTCGCAGGCATCTTTTTTTTTTCATACATGCTTGACTTCTATTTTTCCTCTTCTTTCCTTTCATCATGTTTGTGTCGATTCCCCTTTTCATGCTTCATTTCCTACTCTACCACTCTGCCCCGCTCAACCTTTTGCCTTCTGAAACTCTTCTCAGGATCATCGTACGCGTCTCCTCCGCCTCCCCTTTTTCCTCACAAGTCGCACATGAATTGGAATTATGAATAACTGATATCTCCTCCTCTCTCTTTCTTCTCTCTCTCTGCTCACCTCTCTTCTTTATTTCCTTTATCTCTTTAGTACTGATTATGCAGGGTGAATTTTCTTTGAACTCTATCTCGCCTGTCTCATTTTAATGCAGGCCTGTACCTGACCTACTTCTACAGAGCTCACATTCACACACACACACACACACACACACACACACACACACACACACACACACACACACAAGAGGCACACTCAGAAGAAAGCTGTGTTTATGATTATTACCAACATGAGACTCAAATTTTAATACTCATGCCATAACTGTATTCCCTGCGTGGTGAGGGATATGGAAAGGTTGCCGTACACTGCAGGTGCTGCAGACATCTCCATTGGTTGCAGAAAATGCTTCATTTTTATTTCTCTCCTTCTCTTCCCCCTCCCTATA
Source organism: Labrus bergylta (assembly GCF_963930695.1). Lineage (NCBI taxonomy): Eukaryota > Metazoa > Chordata > Actinopteri > Labriformes > Labridae > Labrus > Labrus bergylta. The sequence continues at coordinate 6,197,225 of NC_089202.1, read as the reverse complement.
GTCCAGCAGGGAGTACAAGTTGTCCTGTAGGCTAACCACTTTGACACAGAACTCACCAGACACTGTTCTTTTTTTTAATCTAATTTCTACTCCAGAATTCTCACTCCAGGACAATCTTTATGATACAGCTATAATCAGACGCTACTTTTATTTATTTAGCCTTTCCTTCACCCTCCACCAAACTGCCCTGCAGGGACAACAGGCAGCCTGGGCCCCTGTTTTCAAAGCAATCATTGTGATATATAGAGAATCATATAACTCATGAATTTCTTTGTCTGTTTTTTTTTTTTTTTTATCTCCCCCTCATCCCCTGTGCAGAAAACCCATCAGAGTGCTCTGCAGGTACAGCAGAAGGCTGAGGCCTTACTCCAGGCGAACCACTATGACATGGATATGATCAGGGACTGTGCGGAAAAGGTACCCATCTTTTAAGATTGTATGCAAATATATGAATAGCAATATTGTTGGTGTGGTTTTCTTTTGCCAGAAACTGATTTGTTTCTTATTGTTGCCTGAAGGTGGCTGACCACTGGCAGCAGCTGATGCTGAAGATGGAGGACCGACTCAAGCTGGTGAATGCTTCTGTGGCCTTCTACAAGACCTCTGAACAGGTACGTTTCAGCATATTTGAGAGGACAAGCCGACTGACTTACACAGGTTTTTAAGTGCAATAGATTATCTTAAAACAGGAGTGAGATAAAATGATTTAAAAAAGGGATTATGTGAATTACTTTCACCCCCTGTGAAAATCAGAGCTGGAAAGCTAGTGCATGCAGTATGAGATCAAGAGAAAGCCTGGAGTAAGAGAAGGCCACTAATGCCTTAAACAGTGGTTTCTAATATCGTTTAATCTATGTCTCAGGTGTGCAGTGTGTTAGAGAGCCTGGAGCAGGAGTACAAGAGAGAAGAAGACTGGTGTGGCGGTGCTGATAAACTGGGCCCGAACTGTGAGTCAGATCACGTCACTCCCATGATCAGCAAACATCTGGAGCAGAAGGAAGCTTTCCTCAAAGTAAGAACATATTTTCAGTTTATATTTACCATAAAGAACATGTCAACACACTTGTTATGTGTGTGCTTTTGAAGGTGATTTTCAATATAAGTGAGAAAGTTTGTATTATTGGATTAGTATGTAACATCTGTTCTCATTGTTCCCTTTAACAGGCATGTACGTTAGCCAGGCGTAACGCTGACGTCTTCTTGAAGTATCTGCACAGGAACAGTGTGAACATGCCCGGCATGTTGTCCCATGTCAAAGCTCCAGAGACTCAGGTTAAGAGTAAGTACATGACTCGTTGTCGCCTTTATATTTTCTGCATCTCATCATTCTGAAGCTGATTCTGAGACTGTAAATCATTTCACTGTTTCTTATTTTTGTTGTCGAAACAATAACTTCAGGTGGTTATCATGTCACTGTTTAAAGCAGACATACAACAATAAAAGTCTCAAAATATCTTTGCTCTGCTGTCTCGTCAGATATTTTGAATGAGTTGCTGCAGAGAGAGAATCGAGTGCTCCACTTCTGGACGATGAGGAAACGGAGGCTGGACCAGTGCCAGCAGTATGTTGTGTTTGAACGCAGCGCAAAGCAGGTGTGTGCATATTATTGTGTAGACTGTATACTGTGAGATATGACTGAGCAGACTGACATGGATGTGTCATTCAATACACTTCATACAAAAGGAGTAGAAAAGGAGCCCCTTTCCTATGAGATACATTGCTCCTGATTGATCTGGATATAAATAAGCAAGTTGGTCTTGTGTCGGTTAGCAAACAGCTGCTACTTCAATCTGAATTTGTCGCTCTTTTTCGAGCAGTCTGTGTTTTTCTTTGTAATGATACATTTCAAATGTACTGGAAATGATGTAAGCTGGCAGGCATTCACAACGGCAGTCTTGAAGACAGCTATCATTATGTGGCCCAGTAGAAATGTAACTCTGTGTTTATTACACAGCAGTGCCAAACAGAAGTCTCCGACCTCTCATTTCTTGCACTCATTGCAGTACTCAACATTTAAAATATGTTTGTTTGTTTTTTTTGGGTTGGAATGGTACGAGAGCCTCTATGATAGGTCAAGTCACAAGAATACTCCAAATGTATCAATAGAACACAGACTTTTAATGAAGAAAAGACTTACACAGAGCTTGCATATCACCGACTGAGCAGAAATCTAAACTAGTTTATTTAAATATAACTTGGACTGCTGGGAACTCTTTATTTTGAAGCAAGCAAGAACGTGCAGCCTCTAAGCTCTGACTGTGTATTAGATCAGAGGCTGTGTAAACACAAGTACCATGCTCCCTCTTGTGGTGAGTGGATGGTACAGCACAGGCACGCAGCAAAGCACTTCGCTAATAAAAATCATACAGTAGATGACATCATGGCTGTTTCTAGGACAAGGCTATTCTAGGGCAATCCAGGTTTTATCCCCAGGGCCAAAACACTTCCTGGTGTCACAGTTTGACTGGACCCGCCCTGCCTGCTACTGCTGGTTTAAGAACACAGCCAGTAGGACATTTGGAAATGGAATAGTTCACATGTATAACAGATTGTGTCTGCACGTTATACAGATGATATCTGACATATATTTCTTAATAATTATCCTATAAGTGTTTGTAAATTATAAGGACATCAACTTCCATGACTTTACTCGTGAAGGGATACTTAACCAAATGTTTCTGAGGTACTTACAGAAATGACAGGTTGACTTTTTGTGTCTTATCTCACAGTCGCTTTACATCATTTTTCTTTAATCTTCATGACTTTGTCGATTCAATGTGTGCTTATTTCTGTTTTGATTTTAATTGGTGGTTTTTAAATGTTATTCGGTCAAACACAAGAAATTTCTTTAGATTTTTTTTATCGATTGAACTACTTATTTCGTTGAAGTTTGCAATGGGACAGAGGGGAAGGGGCACTCTGTCAGTTGTCATAATTTTATTTGACATTTTGATGCATATACACATAATTACAAATTAACAGTATCCTTTCAAAAACATATTTTTCCAGATTCTTTTGAGGACAGTTTTTCTCACAGCTGTTCATCAGGAACCCCAGTCCAAGGCCTTAAGTGTTTAAAACTTAATAGTGAGGGTTAAAGGTAAAATGAACAGTGGAACGAATTGTGCATATTAGAACTTGAACCATTATTAATAAAAAAAATGGAGTCCCTCTGGATATTGGAGGAAATGATAAATAGGTTTAATATTACAAACCTCCATTCTGCTTTACTTGTATTGCAGTTTTAAGAGTTTGAAGTCTTCTGATTTAGATGGCTGATAAAGAAATATGAGGCTATGTGTAATTGTGTCACTAAAATCCCTGCAGTGTGAACATACTCACTTGTGATTGGTCGTGTCCTCAGGCCCTGGAGTGGATCCATGACACTGGGGAGTTTTACCTGTCCACACACACATCCACCGGCTCCAGCATTCATCACACACAGGAGCTGCTAAAAGAGCATGAAGACTTCCAGATCACAGCAAAGGTACGTGTGTTGTGTTTATTTGTCTGTTTCAAAAAAGGGTATGAAGTATGTGTTTGTCCGTCACTACACTCATGTTGCTGTGTTTAGTTGTGTTTGTGTTTGCACAGTGCTCTGCTCCGCCATGAGGCCCACTCCCAGGGCGCTGTATTGTCCTCGATGCTGTGTCACTGTTATTGTGTAAAAGAAAAGCTATTGTGTCCATCAAGCAACACACTGATTTGTAACTCTCTCTCTCTCTCTCTCCACCTTTGTGTCTCTCTATCTACCTTTCCTCCACTACTCTTTTTTTCTCTCTCCATCCCCTCCCTAAATGTGTCTCTATTGACAGCAAACTAAAGAGCGGGTGAAGCTGTTGATCCAGCTGGCCGATGGGTTTTGTGACAAGGGACACGCCCATGCCCTGGAGATAAAGAAATGGGTATCCTCGGTGGACAAGCGCTACAGGGACTTCTCTCTCCGCATGGACAAATATCGTACCTGCCTGGAAACGGCTCTTGGCATTTCTTCCGACTCCAACAAAGCTGTGAGTGCTAACCACTGATCAAAAACTGTGTTTCTCCTTTTGTGTTTTTGCAGACTTTATTTATCTGCTCTTTTATTTATGCTCTTCAATAACAAACAAAAGAAATACATAAGGAATGTTCTATACTTATAAGGATATACCTTTTTGTTTAAGAATTTAGCAAAATCATGTTGAAGGTTATAAATAGAACCATAGCAACTGCTTTAATTTGATCCTAATATTAAGTATACGTGCTTTCACCAGGCGGTCGTCGCATGTAGACAGATGTTGCATAACTGTATGTTTGTATTGGAGCTCCGTCTCCCCACAGTGTGTTTTAATAAACGGGTGCTAACAGCAAACAAGATCATGACATATTGAGTGTTGAGTAGTGAATGAACACAACGCATGTTACAGGCAACATAAAAGCCCCCCTGTGTCCTTTTCAGAGTAAAGAGCTGCAACTGGACATCATCCCGGCCAGCGCTCCAGGGTCAGAGGTCAAGCTGAGGGATGCTGCTCATGAACTCAACGAGGAGAAGAGGAAGTCAGCGCGAAGGAAAGAGTAGGTGTCACACGTTTTTTTCTGACACAGGCCTGAAAAAAGTACTGGGAAAAAAATGTCAACACGTTTTTATGACTCATAAAAAATGTATAACTGCAGAGAGGCTTTCATTTCAAAATGTTTGGATTAGTGTCAATGTGGAGATTAATGTTAAATTACCCAGAGAACATTGAGACAAAACAGGGAACACTGAAATCTTTAAATCCAATCAAGTGTGTAAACAAATGGAGATGAAGTGTATGGTGGGTGAGAGAGAACGCAGGGACGAGCCTTATCACAAAATGTTTCAGGTGTTCCTGATGCTGTGAAGAAAATCTGTGGTAATTTGTTCTAATTAGTTTATGAAGAAATTCATACAGAGGGGAGGCCATGAACAGGCTTTTAATGCTTCCAAATACAAACTGGCTTTCTACTGTTCATCACAATCATCTTTCATGTGTGTGTGTGTGTGTGTGTGTCATTTTAGATTTATAATGGCTGAGCTGATTCAAACAGAGAAAACCTACGTCAGAGACCTACGGGAGTGTATGGATGTAAGTATTATAACAACCCCCGCTCATTATATCCTTGAGTATATTTACACAGTAGATCATCACCACTGCTCACACAGATGTCCTTATCTTTGTTTCTGATGTTCCATGTTTACTGTACTGGTAGATTTTCAGTTCAAACTCCTTCATGGTTCAGTTCAACATTTTCTTCTTTCTTCTTGTTTAGATTTTTTTCCCCTGATTCTCAATAATTAAGTCAATGATTTACCGTACTTAATCAATTCAAATCAAAATGTATTTATCTAACAACCTGAGTTGATCAAAGTGCTGTCACAGCTGAAAAGCCAAAACAATATAAAGAGAGAAATACAACCAGATAAGGAGCAGATATTCTGAACATAAAGACCGTCTTAGGGGTTACTTCATTGGTTATATTCTGTTGTGTGCGTGTTTGTTCAGACGTACCTGTGGGAGATGACCAGCGGCGTGGAGGAGATTCCTCCTGGTATTGTCAACAAGGAACACATCATCTTTGGGAACATGCAGGACCTTTACGAGTTTCATCACAAGTCAGTTACACGAGTTATCAACGTCAACATATTCAAAGTTTAAATGTGTAAAGTTCTGCACTGTAAGAAGAGATCTCCAGCGTCTGATGGTTCTTCCTTTAAATCTTCCTGTGTCCGTGCAGCATCTTCCTGAAGGAGTTGGAGAAGTATGAGCAGCTGCCAGAGGATGTTGGCCATTGCTTTGTGACCTGGGTAAGAAGTTGTAATAATAATATTAATAATACATTTTATTTATAAGGCACTTTACATTTAAAGCAAGTACTACAATTTGAAATAAGTATAAACATATACGCATATACAGTACATGCTCATGAACTTAACGCTCTTACCTCTCAACAATAACACATTGCAAACATTTTGTCCTACCCTCCTTTTCTACAGTGTATGATCCGGCCATTTGAAGTTTAAATATTAAAATAAACACACTACACTTTGCTTGTTTAGTCTTACACATATCCTGTAGATATGTTGCCAAGTACCTTGCCACTTTGTGAGTAAAGCAGCGATGTTGCATCTCCTTCCCCAGGCTGATAAGTTCCAGATGTATGTGAACTACTGTAAGAACAAACCCGACTCCACTCAGCTCATCCTGGAACATGCTGGACCCTACTTTGATGTAAGTCAACACCAGCAATGCTTGATGTCTAATCACTTGTTCATAAGCCATACACTCCTTCTTATACTATACTATATAATAATATATAATAATACTATGCCATAAATACATTCTCAGGGAGTAGATATTGATCATTTTTTATGTAATTTATTATATATTTGACCTTTGAAATATTTGGATTGACATTGTTTTTCTGTACAAAACATCAACGGTGTCTTTTTCCCTTTTTGACCCACAGGAAATCCAACAAAGGCACCGCCTTGCCAACTCTATCTCTTCTTATCTGATCAAACCGGTCCAGAGAATCACTAAATACCAGCTCCTGCTTAAGGTACCTCATGCCATTAGAATCATTTAAGAACAAGGAAATCTATTACGGCTTCATTCCTTCAGTGCAAAATGTTATGTTCACCGTGTCCGTATTTTATGTGAATATGTGCGTGTTTGTATTTGTAGGAGTTGTTGACATGCTGTGAGGAGGGTAAAGGTGAGATCAAGGACGGTCTTGAAGTGATGCTCAGTGTACCCAAGAGAGCCAATGATGCCATGCACCTCTCTATGCTGGATGGTGGGTATACAAAACACACACTCTCTCACTTTGCTTCATGGTACCTCGCATTTATCACTGATAGTCACCTGTAAAACTATGTGGGTTTAATGTTTCAAACAGGACTTTCACTTTGCTGTTGTAAATGTTATCACACCACTCTCTTTCATTTATGTCTGCACAAATTACTCAGCTGTGACTCAGCAGAAACTTCATTCAACCTCCTTCCAAATGCCACCCACTAACATGTTTGTACACACGCTCCAAAATAACTGTGTGTACAGTACAACTCCTCCTAAATGACTCTTTCCTCTTCTCCCTGCATGACCTCAGGGTTTGACGGAAACATTGACTCCCAGGGAGAGTTGATCCTCCAGGAGTCCTTCCAGGTCTGGGATCCAAAGACACTGATCCGAAAGGGTCGTGACCGACATCTCTTTCTTTTTGAGATGTCGCTGGTCCTCAGCAAAGAAGTCAAAGACTCCAACGGACGTAGCAAGTACCTGTACAAGAGCAAGCTCTTTGTAAGTAATGAACAGTTTAATCATACGATATTATTTATTGTACAGTGTTTATTTTAATCTATTTAGTGCGCTCGTCAAGGAAGCTCTGATTTATCCCTTAATGTTTAAATCACCAACAATTACATTATGAAACCAGTAATTATAGATCTGAGGAGAACGGCATGTCACTCAGATGTATGCTTGAGAGTGTATTATGGAAGTGACAATGAACTGAATCTTGAATCTTATTATAGACACAATGAGTTTAGTTTATGTGAACTGATTAATAACACAAGATGCTTAAGTTCATGCTGCTCGTGCTCCAGCCTCTTCCTTCATAACAGATCCCTCCTCAATCAAAAATGTGATGTTTTTTTTTTTTTTTTTTTAATTTGTGTTGCTTATTGTTAGCTCATGTGAGTCAATTTCTTGACATCTTAATTTCCCTTCTTAGACATCTGAGCTCGGAGTGACCGAACATGTGGAGGGAGATCCTTGTAAATTTGCCTTGTGGGTGGGCAGGACCCCGACCTCAGACAACAAGATCGTCCTCAAGGTATCAAGATGTTGCAATGCAGCAGTTATCGTCTTACAGCTGTGTTAAGTCCAACTTTGAATTTACTGAGTGTGTTTTTAGTTATATTAGGCACCATAATCCTTTCATCTAGGAAACAAAGCTGTGGCTATATGGGTAAAGTGGTACCAAGCTCTTTCATCTACATATAAAAAAATAGCTATTTTTCCTCTTCTGAATTTTTGAAAGTAAACAATCAAGTTAAAAACAGGAACCACCTTTTTTTTTTTTGTTTCCTACAGAGCTTCAGTTCCTCTGTTCAAAGTGTAAAATAGATCCCTGTATGATTTCGTCAACTCGCTCACACGTAAAGAGTCACTCTATATCTCTGTAGTCCACCCCCTCTAAATCCTCCATAGCTCCTTCTGTTCAGCCAAGAAAGTTCACTCCCTGTCGGGGGTTGGAGTGTTACTTTCTGCTACTTATTCACTCATCACACAGAAACATTAGCATAGCCGTCGATAGGTCAGAATCCACACTCACAAGCAACTTGGTAGCTCTCACACAGTGAGTCAGAAGAGATGATTTATGCACCGTGTGTGTTTGTGTGAAGGAATGAGATTGGTTTAGGGATCTACCAAGGGAAAGACAGAAGTTGCCAATCCCTGTGTCTGTGTTATGATGTGTGAATGTTTTTGTACAGCTAACTGTCTTATTACATAACCTCTGATGGCCATCTTAATATGTGTCTTATGTAACAATGTGCTGCTGGTTGCTAAGTGAAGAAGGAGGATGAGAGACAGACAAGAGCAATCATACACAAAATACAAACCCCAGTCTGACAATACATTATATGTGGTGTTTGTCGTTTGGGAGACTCTGCTGTCGTCATTACACTTTGAGTCTGAATATGGATATGAGTCAGGAACATGATTGCTGTGGTCAAAGCACTCAGGTGAAATCAGACAGAACTATATAATTGCAAAATTGAACCTGATAGCGTGTGATGGGCCAACAATTCATGTAGTCAGGTCAAGTGATCAGGGCAAACCACTTCAATTTTTCTCTGCTGTCACATCCTTCGTTGTTGGACTAATGTGCTTATTATGCTGCTGACATACCAGCTGTACATATATACGATCGTGCAAATCTAACCTACACATGTGTTTTGTCCCAGGCTTCAAGTATTGAGAACAAGCAGGACTGGATTAAACACATTCGGGAGGTTATCCAGGAGCGAACTGTCCACCTGCGTGGAGCTCTGAAGGAGCCCATCCACATCCCCAAAGCTACAACAACCAAACATAAAGGCAGACGGTGAGCTCATTATATTAACCAACATAAAGTAAATATCAAACTGTACTCTTACTTTTTATCAAACAAGTAGAAGAAGACATGGTACAAACAATTTCAGCCTCAGCAATCATACTGGAGAATAACTACAGATTTAAAAAGCCTCCCAGTATCCAGACTGTTGTTAACCAACATTTCCAGTAAATAGTCATTAGAAAAAATGCAATAACTATTATATTATAATTTAATATAATGTTTAACTGCAGTGACGGAGAGGAGCTGGACAGCCAGGGAGACGCCAGCAGCCAACCTGACACCATCTCCATCGCCTCGCGCACATCCCAGAACACACTGGACAGCGATAAGGTAGGAACACACACCCTCCACATATTCTCCCCGAAATGTACAGTGCTGTGTTATTGTGAACAGTCCAAAGCTCCTCGTGGTGAGGCGCGGATGGCCTAGCGGTTAGGTCGCTCCCCTTGTACGGACTCAGGTTTGAGTCCGACCTGTGGCAATTTTCCCGCATGTCATTCCCCACTCTCTCTCCCTAGCTTCCGTCTCTAGCCACTGTCCAATCAAATTAAGGCAACAATTGCCCCCCCCAAAAAAAAAGTCCTCGTGGATCACACGCTGTCTCACTCCTTTTCTCTTATTTTGAAAAATTAAATAAAAAAAATAAAAAAAGTATAATAAAGTAAATGATAAAAAATGAAATACAGACTTCCTTGCTGAATAACCAAATGTCTGTGCACAGCTGGCTTTGATGCATTAACTAGCGGTACATCTTAAGATATTGGAATGACGTACTTTTTTTTTCAAGTCAAATATGAGAAGATAGAGGTCTGTTGCACCAAAACACCGTTGCCATGGATAGTGTGAGAGTGGGTGATCCTTAATGTTACGCATGACCATGTGCCCACACACTGGCAGACAAATGTTGACGTTCCACACTACCTCCATCAGTGCATTGACAGATATTTGATTGGATCTCATTGCATCCTGAGTGCATTCACACCTGTACTTAAGGCTGTACACTTGTACCAGGTATAGGGTGAGTAAACAGATGGACACATTTTGCACTCAAAAAGATGTGATTGTTAGAGCTCAGGGTACTTAGATTTTATTATTTCATTTGATCAATAAATGTGTAATATTATTCGTGCAATAAAAACAACCAGTTTCTCTTTGCTTCAGACTTTCAATTCCATTCCATTAATACAATTCACCTCTCAGTATAATCTTATCCTGTAAAAAGTGCTCACATGGTCAACGACCTGACCAGAGAGATTGTTAGCAGCGTACCAGCAGCTGCTGCAGAAAACGTCAGAGAGGCTTCTATTTACAAAACTGTTCCAGAGCATAACTGAAGGAGAAGTGAAAGCATGTCTCCAGTTTAAAAAAAACCCAACAATGCTCATGTACACTCAACCCAAAACATTAACACTTGCGCTCCCTGCTCGCCCTCTGCTCAGATGCTCGGATTCTGTCATTATGCCGTTTCACATTGTCACATCGTCAGAAGCTGCAAACTGGTTGGAATCAGCTCATTTTCCTCAAGTTGTTTCCTGTCAAAGTGCTCGATTGTGTGATGAGAAATAATCAGTCCATCTGACAAAGATGTAGAGCAGTGTGCGTTTTTGTATGTGTGCAACCATGCTTGTGTTTGTTTATGAGTGCGCGAGAGAGAGAGAGAGAGAATCTGAGCTATCTCGAAACATGGACAGTCGGACGTGGTTATATCTGGTAATAGCACCACAGAAGGCCGATCCTCCTACGCTCAGTATGAGCAACTGTAGAGCTGACATACGCACACACATGCACACGGACACACACATAGATGAAAATATTTCCCTACTTTTATGTCACACTAATTATACACTGTAGCTGTGGACTCTTGCGTGAGGTCTTCATTTTCACACTGGAGTTGGACTTTCCCCAACGCGGCCTCAAATAAGATAACTAGTTTAACTTGTTCAATGTTGTTTTTTAGACCGCTCAAAGATCAGCTCTGTGGTTGTTCCAAATGACCCAAAACCTCATCTTTATCCAATTGTGTCAACACTATCACAGACACCGATTCATTAATCCATGCTCCCTCAGTTAAGGACAAACACATAAACATGCAGAACACGCTCTCAAATTTGCATCTCTCCATTTTTTGAATGCTTCTCTCTATCCATCTCTATGTGAGGATGGTCTGTGAGACCTTTCATTCAAAAGGTAGCGACAGTGGTGTGTTTGTGTTAGTGTGTGTGTGTGTGTGAGTACGTCCGGTTCCTGTGTGTGTCTCCGCTTCGGTGACTGACTCGTGTGTCCGCGGCTTCAGCCTCCCACGCTCTCTTCACAGAGGATGCTCGTCTGAATGCCAGACAGGAGAGCACAGTTTTGAGTCCTCACAGCCATTGATCTCACACCTGCTTTAACGAATGAAAAATTCAGGCAAATATTTAGAAAAAATGTCATTTAAATGTAATGGTGCTTTATTTTGGTGTTTAAGTGTAGCATAGTTGGTTAAACAACAAGGCAGGATTCAATGCTCCGCTGCAGGGAGGAGACACACAGAAGGGAACCAGTTCATCGTCAATAGTCTAATTGTGAGCACCCACAGAGGAGTGCTGTGGATGGCAGTTACTTTTCTCTTAGCCTTTGGATGTCTAAGGGATCAGGACTGTAATTATCTGGGGCTGGGGGTTTTTTTCCCAGAGGAAATACTCCATTACCTTTATCATTTTACAAGACAGCTCATACTAGTCTAGTGAGCATCTTCTTCTTCATTACGATTGAGGACAATTTGAGTGGATTTCTGGAGAACTCCGGCAGTTTTTCTATCACCTTGAAACTTCTCTCACGATGAGGGAGTGGAGAACGATGGAGAGGCTGGTGGAGAGGAGCTCACATCCCGTTTCTCAGCTCCTCAGCTCTCTGGCTTTACCGCACTACCAAAGGGTATGTTGCAAAACAATGCGCGTGGTGGCACTTTTAACATTAGGGGGAACTGTTGTGACATTTATATACTGGGGCTTTGATGTTGTAAAGGATGCAAGAGACATGCCACAATACTTTGTATCAACTCTTGAAATGAGAAAAATCTTCTCCAGCTTTAGGAGCCATAAAGATCTGAAAGATTGTACATGAAATATATGATTTTAGTCTAAAGCATTTTTGTCTATTATTCCATGTATGACTGCTATATACCTTGAGTATACAATGTGTCATATTTGATATGAGCTCAGAAGATGATTACAATTATTTTTAATTAGTTTGATTGTCCAGAGTTCTTGAATATGAACACGTAATGTTTGTTTTGAAAATTTGCTGTGGAGTCGATGAACTTAATTTCCTTTTACATGATAAAAATAAACCGGATGATTACTAAGGAATGAACAACTTTGAAAAAAAAGAAAAATAAATTGAATCATGTATTTTGCTACTCGCAGCAAATTAGTCCTTATTATGCGCATGAGCCACATTCAAAAAAGAAAAAATTAGCAATCCCTGACAGAATTCTTTATTTTGTCAAATTTTCACAATAAAACGATCTGTGCCTCATCCGGTGTGCCACTATGGCATACCTTTTTCCTGTGAGCAAAGTGCTTTATTTTATGAGCGAGTGCAGCATTGATGAAATATAAGAGCTGCATTTTCAGTCATATGCTGAACAGAATTACTTCTGAGTATAACCAGCAAGCAAAAACAACTTGTTCCACCTTCCTGAATCGCCTCCTTTTTGAAAGACACTCGCATGATCGGAGTCAGACTGTCATTGTGACTTTTTGTTCCATTGTGCTAGAATGAGTCAGCCTCATCATTTTGTTTTACACTGCTGCTTGAGAACATTTGCTGTTTGCAGAGTATGATGTGTGGAAAATGTTTGCACTTGAGTGTTTGAGTGATTTCAGCTCACAGTACCAAGATTGTCAAAATGCAGTCAGAATCCATGTTTTTCACCTGTCCTAAATAAGTTCACTAGCAGTATATCACTACACACATACCATACGCACTGTACTTTAATATGATGTCTTTTTATTTCTTGTTGCAAGTGGATAATAATTCTCACCTTGTTTTCCTGTGACTGCCTTTATTGCTTTGGCAATCATGTGGATAGTATAAAAACAAATAACCCTATATGTTTGCTGTTTAGCTTCAAGAGGTTTTGATAGACTTCTCTTCTTTTCTGTTCTCTATTTCAGCTGTCCGGAGGCTGTGAGCTGACCGTGGTGATCCATGACTTTGTGTCCAGTAACGGTGGCAGCAGTGGGGAGCTGACGGTACGCCGTGGACAGACTGTGGAGGTTCTGGAGCGACTCCATGACAAGCCAGACTGGTGCTTGGTGCGCACCACGGACCGCTCCCCGGCCCAGGAGGGCATCGTGCCCTGCTCCATGCTCTGTATCGCTCACTCCAGGTCCTCCATGGAGATGGAGGGGCTCTTCAACCACAAAGGTAGGAGTAGAATTTTTTTATTGGCATTTTGTACAAACTCTAGCAACTGTCCTGGAAGTTAGTTTGTAATATTGAGGCACATCTGGACACTTCAGGAAGCTCATTCGATGTATTTCATATTTGGAAACAGCGCGCTAGTCTGCAGAACCTTCTTATCTCACACAATAACTGCACGTCACATCCATGCACATATTGGCATGATCGTGAAAGATAACAGGATGTTTTTCTTGTATAAGTGAGACATTGTATAAGTGACTTTTTTCTCACCAAACATCTGCTTTGAAAGGCACCAACCTTTATTTTTGGGTGTTGCTATGCAACTGTTGAACACCTACTTGATGCTGTCTTTTAATTATCTTGAAATAATTTCAACCTTTAAATTCCCAACACATTACTGAAACAAGCAACAGCAAGCCCCTCTTTTGTAGAGGGGCTTGCTGTTGCAAGCCTTAGGCGTCTCATTATGAAAAATCGACCTCCAAAGGTTATTTCCACCGTCCATGGTTACAGTGGTTACAGTTAAAGAAATATTGTTGAATTATTTCCTGCCAGACAATATCCACCATAATTACCAACCATACCCATTACTGTTGGGAAAGTGGGAGTTTTTCTGCAGACCAATAAGAACTTTGAACACAAATGTTCAAAAATTACTGTAAACATCCAGATGTTCTGATGTCCCTGAACGCAGCTTTCTCATGATACGTTTAATTTTCTCCTTTTGTGCCAATCTCTAGAAGATATAAACTCTGTATACTAGTACCAGTACATGCCTATGCTATACACATCATATATAATTTCTTGTAACTAAAAACATTTAAATATCATGTTCCAACTAGTGCTCAAATATTTACCACTACAGACCGTACCCTCATGTGACACCTGGTCTGTTCTGAGTTCTGAGCTGCTGTCGTCGTATGATAACAGAACTTTCTGCTTGTGTCTCTTTCACTTTAATCTGTTAGAGTGGGAGAGTGCTGCAATGCTTGTTTCTATGGTAATATAGCATACACATATTTTGCGGGAAGCTTCTTTGTAGTCAGAATGAGAAATGTCTGCATTTGTATTTCAAATTACAGGATACATGGACTGTACATACAAGAAGTCGTAGCTTTGGAATTGAATGATTTACACATACAGTACATAACAGGAAGGCTGGTAGCATTTCCCAGCTGCGTATTTAACCACAGCTTTACTGTTTCTCATTCTGTTTGCTTACAGAGGCTCTTGTTTTTTTATCTGGCTTTCCTCTGTCTCTTGGTTGCGCTTAACCCGCCCTCAGTTTTATGTATCTGTGTGTTTGGGTGGCCAGAGGGAGTGATGAAAAGGAGCCTCTCACTGCAGGGGTTGCTGCGGTTAAAAAAAAAAAAAGAGAGAGGCTGTTGCCAAGGAGGAGGAAGACAAGGATGACAAGAAAACGTCTTTGCTACTTTGTCTGCTTTTTGTGTTTACTGACCATGCAGGCCACTTTGTCCAGAGTTGTGGAAGGGTGACGTGTTAAGGGGATTAGGGTTCTCTGGAAAATCTCTTTTCCTGCTGTGTCTCATAGGCAGGAATAGTTGACTGTTTGGGGGGGGGGGGGGGGGGGGGGGCTGTTTCTCTTGGGAATAACTACAATGAAGAGTGAGATAGCCTGTATCACATATAGGAGGCAACTGATGACAGTCATTTACATCTGTAGCAGCATGCGTTCAAGGTGCATGTTTTTGAAATGTTTAAAAATTCCTTTACTGTTTATCTATGCAAAGCTCAACATTCCTCTTAATTTGGGTTTACAGCATTTCCATCCCCACTCTAAGCACATTATTGGAATCCCCCGCTCATAAAAAAAAAAAACTGCTCTCAATGCCTTTCTGACTGAAACAAAAAGGTCTGAACAAATGACCAAACTTTTGATTAAAAAAAAAAGACCCTTTCAGGAGCAGAATAAATACATGCAGGCTGTGTCTATACAAGTGTGTGCGTGTTCTTACAGGACAGAGTTTGTTTAGAGCCCAGGGACACACACACACACACACACACACACACACACACACACACACACACACACACACACACGCACACACACACACACACACATACACTCACACACTCACAGTGGAAAAGGAAGCTCTAGTCTGCATAGCTTCTCTAGACTGCACGGTGTGTAGGGTAAAGTGAAAATGTACCAAAATTAAGTTAAGTTAATTAAGTGTTAAATATAGTCAGCAGTAGTCAAGAAAACATTGCAAAACCTCCAAAAGGGATTCTGACTCCCAGAAAACCTGAATGAAATTTGTAACTAACCAGAGTTAACCCTGATCATTTTGTTTTTCTCTTCTCTTGTATTTCATAACTGAGTCTATATTTGTTCCAAGCATACTGCACAACGTGTATGCATCCTAATGTCTGTGAAATATGCACCCGCCCACACAAACTGAGTGGGTGCTCCTACAAAGGGTAATACGGTAGATGTGCTGCGTGTTTACAGACATCCCGTTGGATCGGGAGCGGCACAGTGGAGGCTTGCCCAATATCCTCACAGCAGCCCACTCACAGACGAGGGAGGGAGAGAAGGAGGGAAGGCGATACAAAGACAGTGAGAGGGAGAGACAGAGAGAGGGAGAGAGAGAGAGAGAGAGAGAGAGAGAGAGAGAGAGAGAGAAAACATCCTACTCTTTCATGCTGCATTTGACTTTTTCTTTTTCCCTCACCCTGGACTTCACACCTTCTCTCCCTGGATTTTAAGCGACATAGATTATGAAGAATTATTTGTTTTTAAACTGCAAGCATTTCAGAAACAATCTTCGGTTTTCATAGCGATTAAAAGTCAGTGGCGATGCATTAAGGGAGATTTTTCAAGTCGGTTTTCCCGAGGCTTGATATTTGCCTGACATGGCCCGTGGAATTGAGTCTTTAGTGTCTTTAAACCCTTTCTGCACCATGAATTCAGCACAGAGAGGACACTCTGACAACTGCAAGTTCTGGCTACTGGACCTGGGTAGGTGCCCTGATCATGTGTTAACAATGAGTGACAACATCATATGAAGGACTCAAGTCATGGTCTTCATATCTTAGCATTTGTTTTTCTATGTCAGGGTGTGTTTTGCTTGATAAAACACATGCTCTCTTTTTTTCATCTGGAGCAGAGTTTAATATGGGAATAATGACGAATCTGTGAAAGGCAGTTTTTGTTTCTTATGTAGAGGGAAAAAAATATGCAATTTGTGGATTTGTATTTATTATAGAAGAGAAAGTCTGTAAAGTTGAGAAAGAGAAACAGCAAAACAGTAAATCTAATGTTTCCCAGTTTGGCCCTATTGTTCATCATGTTCAGGATGTAAATGAAGGCTTTGATTGTAAAAGAAAGTGATGCTATTTGTGCTCTTAAAGCATGCAGGGTCAAAAAAGTATGACTAGAATTGTAACAGTTAACTTTGTGCAAGAAACATTATTTTAACTTTTTGACTGCTTGCCCTTGTTTTTAAATTCCACGTCAGCTATTTTCAAATGACTTTGATGCAGAGGGCTTTCACTAATCAAGTGTGGATTATGTTGGGGCATTAGGGCGCTGAAAGTAATTTGGTGAATGCACTGTTATTTGATGAGATATTAAATCTGCTGAAATCAAATAGACAAGATTATATCTCCGTGCCGATCTATGTCAGGTCAGGTCAGGTTTTTTTTTTTTTTTTTGCACAGATGGACACAGAGGGTGTCACTGTAGACCTCAGGAGGAAACACAAATAATGAGACCAACAGCAGAAGAAGAGATTTCCATTTTTTTTTCTCTGGTTACATTTTTCACAGTGCGTTATGTATTAGTCCAATAAGCCTTTAAAACAACACCGAAACATAAGCATATTTTTTAATAGAACATGCTGGTGGTCTCTAAATACCCGTATCTCCCATCCCATCTCCACACCCCACATAACTATGGCTGTGGCTGGCAAGCCCTCAGCCAGCATTGTCCACATATTTACAGATCAGCCAGCCAAACCCCCCGGAGCTTTCCCCTCATGGTTCACCTCCACCCCGTTAAAGCTCGTCTCCGACCACACTTACTGTATGTTTGTGTGTTTGTATCCCTTCTCCTGGGTAAGGTAAGCCCACAGGGAAGATGCTCCCCTGGTGACACCTCTGGAATCCCAGGCATGCCTCAGAGGAGCTGCGCAGACTTTCAGGATCCCTTCTGTTCTACCACTGCCCCCTCCCCTCCCCTCCCCTCCTATTCTGAGACTCCGTGCACACACACACTAAATTGTAAACCTGGCATGCTCTTTGCAGTCGTATGAATGAGCAGTGACTGAATTATGATGGCATGTCGGCATCTTACAGATTAAATGAGCAAACATCCGAGGATGCAGAGGATAGCATCTGTCGGCCTTTTGGTGGGTTTATTCTCAGCCCACAGAGTTAAAGTGAGAAGCTGTTATTATTCATGTTCCGTATCATTTCTGACATGTGTATTTTGAAGCAGATGGTAGGGGCAGTTAGCAGATATTTTCATGTTTAAATGTCTGTTGCATGTATTTGCACATGCAGTCTTTATACCCTGTGCAACATGAAGATACGTATGTAAATGTCTGACTCCAATGACCCTCATAGTGCTCTCAGTTATGTTGGGCTCTAATGAGAGAACTGATTATTTAACCAGGAATAAAACACAACATCCTACATCGAAAGAAAGATTCTCCAGTCTTCTCTCTACTAATTAGAATCAGAATAATAAAGATATTACATTTACTATTCTCACCAATGTTGATATACACAAGAAACTTGCTGACTTTTTTGCAGTTTCATGGGTTAAGATTTTTTGAGAACACATTGTTCAGTAAATTCAGTATTACTTAAGCTCAAAAGCCTATTTCTGTGAAATGTCAAATGAAATTCTCACTATAAAAACAAAGCTTATACTCAAAGGACAAAGTCTTATGAGTCGCCGATGCCACCAAACTTTGTGTCCCCAGTTTTTTGTTTCCCATGAGTTGGAGCCTGACCCAGCTGTTCATGAGGTGTCTCCATAATGAAAGACTCTCTGCAGGGCACAGGGCAAAGGTGACGCCCTCTGTGTGTGTGTGTGTGTGTGTGTGTGTGTGTGTTTGGTGTGTATGTGTCTGTAGGGTTATTTTCTACTGAGGAGGAATGTGTCAAGGCTGCTGACCCCGTGTTTCATTTATTTACAACCCTGTTAGCACGACCTCTTCAGTCTCATCAGCATGTTGATAGCGCCAGATGCTAATCTAACCGTCAGAGTGTGAACATCTGCGTGAAGGACAGATTCTGTATATTTCTTATTCCAATTTATGCACAAATAAAAATACACCTCAATAGCGAAACTCACACACTGCCAGATCTATTGAATTTAGATGAATTGATTTCATTGTTTGTCTCTTTGTTTCAGTTTTTAAAGACATTTTGAAGACATGAAAGTAATTGTTTCTCACCTGAAATTAAATCGGTGTCAGATAACTGCTTGTAAGTTGTAATGTTTATCTCCTACTTGCCCTGCAGCTGCTAAAATAAGGGCTGGGGCTTACTTGCTAACAGCATGTTAACATGTCAGGTTGTGACCCCAGTGTGTCTCCCGTCTGGTTGCATTACATGAGAAGTCCTGACCTCTGTCTCTGACTCTATGTTTGTATCCCTTCACACATGCTTACATTATCTACACAACACTCAGAATTACTGCCTCAAATAAGCTCTGTGATCGCAACCATGCACTTTTCATACAGCAGTGTAACACAAAGGGTTTCACATGACCAGAAAAATCTATAAACACAATATAACCTACCCCCCCCCCCCCACACACACACACACACACACACACACACACACACACACACACACACACACACTACATGCACAAGATTTAAAAATAAATAAATAAATAAATAAATTATTTATTATAATAAATAAGATGATTAAACAGGAACTGAGAAATTGAAGAAATCTTATCATGAATTCATCATGGGCAAACAGAAGATCAACTTTTAAAATTCAAGACAGGGTAATAAGAGACGAACACATGAAGGACACACATAAGCTTCCCTCAACTTAGGACATAAACTGACTTTCTGTCTGGTTTAAATTAAATTGCAGGATGAAAACAGGATGAAGAAAATGGGTTTACGCTTGCTCTGCTTTGGGTTACTGTGTGCTTTACTCATGGCTAAGAAATGTTACATGAGGCACATTAATTATCAGAATCTGTTGAATATCGTGACTTGTACTGCTCCGGTTATTCTGTAGATATTTCCGAAAGGCCTTGGCTTTGCCAGAGTGCGATGGTGAGAGGAAGATGGCTTTAGAGCGCCTGATGTGGGAGAAGCTTGTTATTCTGGGAACTGTGCTTTGTTCTTTCCTTGCATGCGATGTGAGAACACATGCTTCGTATCAGTAAAGTGCAGTAAAAAAAATGTGTCTCCCAGAGCCAGAATGACGTTCACATACAGATGCGTACATTTAGGCAGTGTGTGAAAGTGTCCAATGAGGGAAGGCCGAATTTCCACACCTGCCATTCATAAGAGCCATTCAGCATGGTCACATGTTTAATCTTTAGCAGCTGCATCTATTTTAGCATTTGAATAGCTTAATGATGTGAGGCTGAATGTCTCAAACTCTGTACTCTTTGGGCAAGCTGCTGCACAGAGTCCTAAAATGAATGTGAAAGTCACATGCTAATCAATAAGAACATTGTCTCCTGGATATTCCTACACCAACAAACTCATTTTGATTGGAACATCTTTGAATTGAAAGTGACTGAAAACGTTATCTAAGGAGTGAATAAAGCAGCTTAGGTGGGATCAGATAGTCAGAGCTGCTCTCCTTGTCCTTGGCGATTGCCAAAGTTCTTTGTATTGTCCTTGAATTAATCCATTTACTCAACTCACTTGAATGGCGACAGAATAAAGGGGAAACTCTTAAATCATGCTGTTATCTTTTGTTACATCGTGAAGTGTTGGAGGAGGTGAAAGGTCTTGTAGCAGGAATGCTGTGTGGTGTCAGAGTCGGGGTCGAGTTGTTGCTGTGTGACAACATCGAGGGGGGAAATCCAGCCTCGGCCTTATCAACCTCTTTACTCAGATGGCTTGTTCAGCCTGTTGAAAGGATTTGTTTATCTCATTCTTAAGGGAAGTAGCATCATGCTTGAAGATTTAAAAGAAAAACAACAAGCAACGAGTGACTATAAGGGCAATGAAAGGGACATAGGGTTAAAATAGGACAAAAGTGAATAAGCAGACATGTAAGATAGGCAGGTGGTAGTATCTTTAAAGTATTCCAACAAAGCCTCAAGCATCCCTCTATGCTGCATTATTTTATCATGGCTCCGCTAAAAGTCGGAGAAGAGCTTTCCTCCTACAGATTCACTGTGAGAAGGAGGCCAGCCTGCCTACGGCACATAACACATGCAAACACTGAACAAACAAACGCTAACACATTTTCAGCATATACCATGCCTTTTCACAATGTTGCTAGCAAGCACTCAAACTCTCACTTGCCTACATAGTGACTATTTCTTACAGTTAGATGTCTATGTGAGATTTGTGGTCCAATATTGCGTTTAGATTTTTTTGTAAGACAAGACTTTTTTCCTTACAGATCTTAATACATGTGTTATACGTGTTAATATAATTGTCAACCTCCTCTTGTTGTCTCTCCCTTTCCCTCAGACACCTTGTCCGTGTCCAGTAACGACGCCCTTCAACCCGGCTCCAGCCTAACCCTGGGTCCTCACAGCTCCCCTGGCCCTAAGCGTCCCGGGAACACCTTAAGGAAGTGGCTGACCAGTCCCGTGCGACGGCTTAGCTCCGGTAAAGCTGACGGCCACGTCAAGAAGCTCGCCCACAAGCACAAGAAGAACCGGGACGGCACGAGGAAGAACATGGACACCATCCCCGGCTCGCAGAAGGACTCTGACGACAGCGCTGCCACACCACAGGACGAGACCCTGGAGGAAGTATGTGCAGACACAACAGTGGATTACTTTATCAGAATTATTAATACAACACCTTTTGTTTTTCTACCAGACGCTCTCTTTCTCTCTACAGCGCATGCGCAACGAGGGGCTGAGCAGTGGTACCTTGTCCAAGTCTTCCTCATCAGGCATGCAGAGCTGTGGCGAAGAGGAAGGAGAGGAGGGCGCCGATGCTGTCCCTCTACCTCCACCTATGGCTATCCAGCAGCACAGCCTGCTGCAGCCTGACTCCCAAGACGACAAGGTTGGTCACAGATAGCATTCTCCAAAAAAATAAAGATGCATAAATAACAACACATGGTATAAAGTATTAAGGAAATATGATGCATGACACCAACCAAGACAAATAAGTAATATGTCTTCAATTCAAGCTTCTTGAAACTTCTAATCAGTTAAACTAATGAGGATGCATGGTAACACAAGATAAAGTCCTCTTTATAGGGAAGTTCCCAATAATACTATAGATTTAAAGTATAAAAAAAATGTTTTTTTTGCCCTTTTTAAAATGCACATTTCTAATAACAATAATAGTGATTATAACTCTACACTACTTTGACTAATAACTTATTTTTTTCCCCTTATTTTCTTGATGGTTGCATGTTCCTACCTTCAGCATTATGTTGATTTCTGTTCTGCTTCTCTTCTGTCCCAGTTCCCCTACCTGTCCATGTAAAACCACTTTGTTAACTCCTCTTTGGATCCTTCTTTATATAACTTTTTTTGTTGTTTTCTTTCGTCTTCTGTCTTTCACCAAATAACAGTCATTCCCTTAGAGTGTAATTGTGCAACTGTTGCTGAAGTGAATACTCCATTCACATGTAGTGAGGTGTCTGTGGGACTAAATGGTTATTCTTCCATTGAGTCTGGTTTTGAACAGGGTATCCTTTGCCTGCCACTATCCCTCAGACTGGGCTCCTCTGCTGAGGCAAACTTTGTCTCCAATGGAGTATTATAGCAACACTGTTTGCTGTATTTAAGTTGTTTGACCAATCAGAATGCTCATGTTTGAAGAGCAGTCCAAACCTATATCTTGCCTTTGACCTAAACCCTCCTCATAACCCCTGTTTACCTGACAACCAGCCTGTGATTGGCTCCAACTTGGCCCCTAATTAACCCTTTTATCAGGGAGATCACACTCACCAAGTCCTTATTTGGCCATGTGGAATATCGAGGTCCAAATCCAGCAATGGTGAGCCTGATCACATACACAGTAGAGCCACTGAGAATGTTTGACTCCTGTTTTGCATCCAGCACTGCCAAGTTTTACATGTATCATGCTTTACACCTATTAACTGCTTTTCTTCCTTTTTCTCTTTTTTCTCTCCCATCTCCAGTCTGCATCTCGTCTGACCACTCGTCCCAACAGTTCAGAAACTCCCAGTGCTGCTGAACTGGTCAGTGCCATTGAAGAGCTGGTGAAGAGCAAGATGGTGAGACAGAAATCACAAAAGCACAAAACTCACATGTACAATGTGAAAGAAATGTGGCATATTCTATGCAGAGAAGTCTGATAGACCTAGATAAAGACACACTCACACACAAACACACACACACTTTGTTCCTGGTGTTGTTGACAGAGAATGGTATCATGGCCTACTAGTCATCTGTCAGGACTGTGACTCACTAAGCCAGCTGTCCGCTGTTGCGACAAATGGGCATTGCACTCCATAACCAATATCCTCAAACTCACACGTGTCCTCTGGTCTACGGGCTGTACACTACAATACACTACGGACATGTAGCAAAGTAAAGACAATGCCATTTTCTCTGGAGTCATACAGCTTCCTTTTTATCTTTAAAAAACATAATTAAACTTAACATAAAACCCTTAACATAAACATGCTGCTGATTAAGATAGGATCACATTTGGTAAAATACAAGTGATTTAAGCCCCCTGGTGGGCCTTGCAAGTACTGCAGGTGGGCAGTGAGCAGTCATATCAGTTGATCAGTTTGACTCACACACACACACACACACACACACACACACACACACACACACACACACACACACACACACCATACCCACAATACATGCAAAACATGTTATAAATAAAATGATTAAACAGGAACTGAGAAATTGAAGAAATCTTATCATGAATTCATCATGGGCAAACGGAAGATCAACTTTTAAAATTCAAGACAGGGTAGTAAGAGACGAACACATGAAGGACACACATAAGGAAGACAAAAAAACATTAAAATACAAAAGAATATGATACTAAAACACTGAAAAGTATCCCCTGAAAATAAATTAAAATAGATAACAAATTACTAAAATATAATTAACTTAAATAAAAGAGAATAAGATAATACAAAGGAAAAAATAATCAATAACAATAAACTAGAATAAGATGTTATTAAACAGTTTTATCACCATATCAGATGAATATTTGCACAGCCTTGTCATAGGCCCACTTCATAAGAATGTCTATGTTTGTAGAGTAAATAAAAAGAGAAATACTTTTATCTTGGCCTCAAGCATTCTTAAGTTTGTGAATGGCTGCTCTAAACGTATACATAAACAAAAACTCTAACTCTCAATATATCTGTCCTTTTCCTCCTTTCCTTGTCTCCTGTTCCCTCAGTCACTGGAGGATCGTCCCAGTTCGCTGTCAGTAGAGCAGGGCGATAGCAGCTCTCCCTCCCTCAACCCCTCCGACAACTCCCTCCTCTCCTCCTCCTCACCCATCGATGAGTTGGATGAGCGCAAGTCTGGCTTCCTCAAGAGAAGACAGTGAGTGTTAAGCCCCGGGTCTTGTTTGTGTGTCCATAAACAAAAACCTGCTTAAGTTCAATCAGTTAATCATGTTTGCCAACATTTGTGTGCTTATATGGAACACTTCTGAGGTTTATCCACAGCTTAAGTGCATTGGGTTTGTATTACACAGTGGCAGTTTCTGTTTTGTGTCTCTCAGTTATGTGCTTCTGGAGCTGGTGGAGACTGAGAGAGACTATGTCAGAGACCTGGGATCAGTGGTGGAGGTATATAAAAAAAAAGAAATCTATCTTGAGCTTTCTGATATTATTTTTGGTCAGTATTTGGTGAATACTCATGCAAATGAGTCAACTCCCCTTCCCCACAGGGCTACATGAGCAGGATGAAAGAGGAGGGAGTTCCAGATGACATGAGAGGAAAAGACAAGATTGTCTTTGGAAACATCCATCAGATCTACGACTGGCACAAAGAGTACGACCTTGCAGTTTTTCTCAATTAACAAACCCTCTACTACAAATATAAGTGTATTATCGTCCCAGACTGAAAAACAAACAAAAAAAAAACATTGAGTATGCTCGGCTAAATTAGTGTTTTCTTTCCTTATTTGTGGACAGTTTCTTCCTGGCAGAGCTGGAGAAGTGTTTGGAGGATCCCGACAGGCTGGCTCCTTTATTTGTCAAACAGGTGAGGAACTAGTCACAGTTGTTTTACATCATTTTTTCTGTTCAACTGTGGATTACAAAAACAAATGTATTGACATCAAAAAATAAATTATAACATATTTCCTGAGCCATAAAACATTTCTGATTTCTTCATGCTTCCTTTGCTTTCTGGCTCTGTCTGTCTGGCTCTTGTTGCAGGAGCGGAGACTTCACATGTACATCGTGTACTGCCAGAACAAACCTAAATCTGAGCACATTGTGTCAGAGTACATTGACACTTATTTTGAAGTAAGATTTTTTTTCACCAGTTTACACTCACCCAAACGTTTGCAGCATTCTCTACCATGCACTGTCAATAATAATAATTGTTTCTTTTACCAGGACCTAAAGCAACGATTGGGCCACAGATTGCAGATCACTGACCTTCTGATCAAACCTGTCCAACGCATAATGAAGTACCAGTTGTTACTGAAGGTAAATCCAAAATAGGGTTTCATACTTTGCAGGCTGTATTCTAGATATGAAAAAGTTTGAAACATACAGGATCAAACAACACGTTCAACATTTTTTTTGTACATTTGAACTATTTCACAGGATCTTTACAAAATTTCCAAGAAAGCTGGAGCGGATATATCAGAGCTGGAGGTAAAGTAATCCTCAGGCTCTTTATAAAACTTTCTTAAGATGAGGTTCACACGTTAACTTGGATTGCCATGTGAGAAATATGCCCTTTAAAGTTTCTTTTGTTCTCCTTTAGAAAGCTGTAGAGGTGATGTGTGTGGTCCCAAAGCGCTGCAATGACATGATGAATGTCGGACGACTTCAAGGCTTCGAAGTAAGACTGCTCTTTATCCTCCCAGTAGTTTGTGCATGTCTGTGCCTGTATCTCTGTGTGTTTTTGTGTGTTTTGACACCTACTCTTATTTGTTTAGGTATCTATGCAGACAAACATTTTTAACTTCAGTGAACTGCCACTAGCTGTCAGTGTTCACTCATTTTATACATGTATGTGATTACTACTGTAGATATTTGTGTTGTAATGGACATTTCTTCTGTTTTCTGTTTGTTTTTGTTCTTTTTTATTCTTATATTAGCCATGAAAGTCATTAGAAAAGAGTAAGGATTCTGTCCAGCTCCATCTTATTAATACAATCCTATGTATCCTGTGCCTCTCTGCTCTCTCTCTCCCTCGTCTTCAGGGTAAAATTGTGGCGCAGGGCAGATTGCTTCTCCAAGACACCTTCATGGTCTCTGACCAGGATGGAGGCCTTCTGTCGAGGATGAAGGAGAGGAGGGTGTTCTTGTTTGAACAGATCGTCATCTTCAGCGAGCCTATAGACAAAAAGAAGGGCTTCTCTACTCCGGGCTACCTCTTCAAGAACAGCATCAAGGTAATTGCGGCCTAATTGCAATTGGTAATACATTCTCAGAAAGCTTCACTTCTATATTTAGATTGAACGAGTGTGGAAATGTCAATGTAGCGTCTTTCGAAATAGCCTCATACTACTTTTACAATGTCCGCATCTGTCCCTCGCAACTTTTAGTTACACTTTTACTTTTCCTCATTTGTCTCTCTTCTCTTTTTCTTCTGTCTTCTTTCCTCCCTTGTCTCTAAACCCAACCAGGTGAGCTGGCTGGGTTTAGAAGAAAATGCAGAAGACCCTTGCAAGTTCACACTCACCTCTCGATCATCGAGTGGTAACATGGAGAGGTACACAATCCATGCAACGAGCCCTGCAGTCAGTCAAGTTTGGGTCCACCAAGTCAGCCAGATACTTGAGAACCAGCGCAATTTCCTCAACGGTAGGAGAAGGCTGTCTTCACAAAAGTCTACACAAAGTAGCATAATGTTTACTGATTTTTTTTTTTTTATCTGAAGATGGTTTCATCCTTTGAACTAAACAACTTCTACAATGTTCCTTTATCACAGCTCTGACGTCCCCTATAGAGTACCAGAGGAACCATGTGGGTGGTGGGGGTCCGGGCGCTCCACCCAGCAGTAGCAGTAGTAGTACAGGAGGCCTGCCAGGAGGAAGCAGCTCCAACAGCACTTCCAACATGGGAGGTGGAGGGGGCGGCGGAGGCTCCGGAGGATCAGGAAACAACTCCTCCTCCCTGTGTGGCCCTCGCTCCCGACCCTCACGCATCCCCCAGCCATCCTCACGCCTCCCTCAACCCGTCCACCACCACCACCCGCCGGGTCCCGAGGGGCCCGACAGGTCAGCAGGTATGTGGTCACCCTGCCACCCTCAGTCCTTCCACCCCTCCAATCCCTTCTCAGACAGCAGCACAAACGGGGAGCTGTTAGCCTCAGAGGTGCCTAAGATGAGAAGGCTGGAGAGTCCTCATGGGAGTAACAGTAATAACAGTAACAAGCCGTCAGACAACATGGACGGCTGTGTCAGAGCCGGTTTTGGGGGCTTTGAGGACACCCAGAAACATCAAACAGCTGCTATACCACAGATGGCCGTTGCTCCTCTGAATTTGCCCCTAAAAAGCCCTCGAGTTGGGACAGTCTCTCCTCTGATTTCACCTCAGTCCCCAGGAGGAGGGGGAAAGGAGGCACTTGTCCACCCCAGCCCTGCTCATAAAAGCAATCCTTTCTGGGCAATGGTCCCTCCTATACCTCCCTCTCCCGCCAGCAGGCCTGGTTCCTTCTCCTACCCCAATGACAACAGCACCAGTGGTAGTGGTGGTGGGGAGTCTTTGGGCAGAGGAAGCCACGGGACGCCCTCTCACCACCGCCACTCCTCCCATAGTAAGGACATAGACCGAATGAGCACCTGCTCCTCCACCAGTGAGCAGTCCATACACTCGACCCAGAGCAACGGGGTAAGATGCCGAGTCGAGGCCCAGGCTTCAGCGAGGCCTGGAGCCACTCACTAAAAACTAACCTCGCCCTGGCTGGCAGGCAGTCAAACTGTCAGTCATCCTGCCGCTGCCTCTGAGAATGGCTTGTTCATGCAACGACTGCCACACTGGAGATTAACGGCTTTCTGAGTGCACTAACTTCACCGACAGTGTTTGTGTGAGGAAAACCTCTGGCTCTCCAGGAATGTACTAACAGTGCGAATCTGACTCATAGACGACTGTTGTTTCTGCTTTCTTTGCCTCTTTTCTGAGCTTCCGTGTGTGTTTGTTTCTCTAATGCAGCTAATAGACACTAACAGTTGATTGAAGAAACATAGTATCCCACCGAACCTTTCATTCATGCTTCCAATAGCATATTTTTTCTAGAATCTTTGGCCACACTAACAGCTGAAGACCGTGTTTTCTTTTACAAACTGCCCCCTTCCTTTTACAATTGTTAGGCCTGTGACTACATAAGCAGCTCTGGCTAACCGTATCAGTCTCTCTTCGAATTGATCAAGCATCTTCTTGGAAAGTTTTTTATAACTTCAACTTTACTCTTACCTTGGAAACAAAGTTCCTTATCTCCATCTTGCGAATCATAACTTCTGCTTCACAGCTTCTTCCGAAAATAACTCTTATACAATGACCCGAACACTCGCCAGTGAAGACATAAAAAACCACCTCTGTTGAAAGCATTTCTCCGTCCTTTGCTGCATGCTTTAAGCATGTTAGCAAGATCATCCCTCTAAATACACTGTCAATCAAATAATGCATTTGATTGGTGAGAAGCTACTGACACACTTCTGTACTTCATTTCAAGAAATTAATTTTCTTCATGTGTGTGTATTTACTTTGTTTGCATTTGTGTGCCAAAACGTTTCCATCTGTGTGAAGTCTCACATCTTCTAAAGTGTTTTATTTATTTCTCTCCAACAGAGTGAAAGCAGTAGCAGCAGCAGTGTGTCCACCATGTTGGTGACCCAGGACTATGTGGCAGTGAAGGAGGATGAGATCAGTGTGGTGCAGGGTGAGGTGGTCCAAATGCTGGCCAGCAACCAGCAGAACATGTTTCTGGTGTATCGGGCATCCAATGAGCACTGTCCCGCTGCTGAGGGCTGGATCCCTGGCTACGTATTAGGACACACATCATCCTCCATCACACCTGAACTCCCTGAAGGAACCATCAAGTAAGAACAAGAGACGTGTCTCCTGTTGAAGCACACAGTATGCAATATATCATGATTCTGCTTTTGTGTTTAACTCATTTAAGACTGAAATGACTGCCTCTTTGTGTTGTTTCCTTTAGAAAATCATTATCATGGCACACAGCACTCCGTATTCGCAGAAAGTCTGAGAAAAGAGACAAGGAGGGCAGGAAGATGGAGAATGGCTACCGCAAGTCTCAGGACAACCTGGCTAACAAAGTCTCTGTCAAGGTAAAGGGTGTGGGGATATCTTTTGCTTACTTGCCCGTTCTGTAATTTGTGCATGAAAATCTAATTATGTCATTACATTTTCTTCACAGCTCCTAAATCCAAATTTCATCCAGGATGGTACGTAGACATTTTTGCTTTTTGAACTTAAAGTGTGGTGCAGTTAAGTAAATGTTTTGTTCCATTAGATAGCTTCAAGTACTAAAATTCCAAACGCAACCTAATTAAGTGAAACGACAGCAAAGCTCATGGCACATTGACTTGTGTTGTTTCTCTCCAGCTCCTCCAGAGTTTCTCATCCCTGTCAGCGATGTAGCATGTGAGAGTGGCAGCAGTGTCACCCTGAAGTGTAAAGTGTGCGGTCGGCCACGTGCCACTGTCACCTGGCGGGGTCCTGACAACAACACTCTGAGCAACAGCGGAAACTACAGCATCACTTACAGGTAACAGCATACACCTCCACTTGATATCGTGTTTGTTTTTCTTTGAGCTGAATCAAAGAAAAAATCTGCAGTATTCATTTTTTGAGTGAGAAAGATTCTTAACTATTTATTTCTAAGTATTTTAGCCCCAATGGATGAATACTGTACATCAGCATGCCTGATAAAAATCTGAATATGTTGTTGTAAATTTAAATTACAGTAAAGTAAGAGGGGAGCCTGAGTAGCATTATAATCCATTATTTTTAGACGAGAAACATCAAGTTTGTTGGAAGAGAAGTCTTAATTCTGTGGTGTAGAAATGTTACTGCTCATTTAGCAATACACAAAACTCTTTAAGTATCAAATGTCGAAAACCTCAGGCTTGCATCTTATTTCATTTGTTTTTTTTCCCATCCTTCTCTCCTTTTTTCAGTGAGACAGAAGAAGCAGTGCTTCGTATCCTGGGAGTGTCTGTAGAGGACAGTGGCGTTTACACCTGTGTTGCCACAAATGTAGCCGGCTCTGTCACCTCGTCCGCCAGCCTCAGAGTCTCAGGTGAGAATCCCACTGTCCTCAAGCTTTTTATAACTAGAAAGATATTTAGGTTTAATTATGTTAAGTTCAATTTCTGGATATGCTAGGACACTTACACTACCTCAGGTATACACTTTGAAACCACAAAACTGTGGACATTAATGTACTTTAATTTCTAACACAACCAGCATTATAGACTGTATGAAACATGGACGCAGCCTCATTGACGTCACCCATTTGTTACTAAAGGGGAGTTTTGAAGCCAAGTTATGGTGGTCGCAATATTGAATATGCTCAACCTAACTTTAGTTCTAGTAACAGGCAAAGAGCTGGAGCTGAGGCGGGTCTTAAGCCTCCTGGTAAACAGCTACAACCGCACCGCTTGCAGTCATATTAATCAAGCCCCTAATTATATGCATAACATGTATCCTTCAAAAAAATTGCGTGCGTGCGTGTTTGTGTGTGACCTACGGGCTTTTGGAGCCAACCTCAAGTAGATCCTCAAGGAACTGCAGTGTTCTGCACTTTCACATTGACTTCATTGTATAACATGTGTTACGTAATGGGGTTTTCAGGAACTGCTGAAGATGGCAGTGAAGTCCTCTGGAAAAACGGCTTTGAATCTCACTACACAGAGATCACTGAACTAGGAAGGTAAGGATGCTGCTATTGAAAGCCCTCTTGATTTGAACTCTCACCTTTTCTGTTTGATTGTCACGAGTTGTTTCTTGACCACATCAATCTAAATCAACTCTTCATATTACTGACTTTATTGTGGATGGCTGTTCAAGAAGTAGTTAGGTGGTTGTTGATTAGAGCTACGGGTATTTTGATGAGGGGGGATCAAAATGTCTTGGCAATCGACTAATGTAGCTGTTTTATAAAGACATTTTGTAAACTGACTAAAGTGCCTGTATCCTCACCAACTTCATCTGTTTAATCAGGTCTGGAAAAATAAACTATAGATACATGATATGTAGGATAACAAATTAATAAATGAGGGTCACATGAAAAAAAAGCCATTTAAAGATCTAAAAAAGTACAACAGACGCACAGTACAGTTAGATTAAGATCAACAAACGTTCTCACCATGTTGCGTCACATCATATGTGAATGTATATAGTTGTACATATAGTCTTCTAATCGTAACTTCTGCTCCCCTAGGGGACGTTTCTCAGTGACTAAGCGGTGTGACCAGAGGGGGAGTAAACGCACAGTTGCAGCCAAACAAGTAAACAAGAAGCTGCTGCGACGAGAGCAGGTGCTGCAGGAGGTCAGACTCCTGCAGAGCTTGGACCACCCCAACCTGGTCGGACTGCTGGACACGTACGAGACTGCCAACAGCTACGTGGTTGTACTAGAGATGTAAGCACAGTGTTTGAAAAATAAAGTTAAACCTTGTTAATGTGCAAGTCTCTAATGTGTCCATGTGTTCCTCTTTTCAGGGCGGACCAGGGACGTTTCCTGGACTACATTGTGAGCTGGGGCAACCTGACCGAGGAGAAGGTGGCTCTGTACCTGCGAGATATTCTGGAGGCTCTCCACTACCTGCACAGCTGGAGGATAGCACACCTCGATCTCAAAGTAAATGCACACTCTAACACCAGAGTAGAGGAAAGAATGAGAGGATTTTAAATTGAGTTTATCAGCAAGTATAATGTGAAAGCTAATTAGTTCAACGATGTTTTATCCAAAGATGCCACTTTTCTCAGGTTCCTGCTTTCTAAATGTATTTTTCTTAAGTTGTTGGTATTGAGAAACGTGTGCCTCTGTCTTTCTCCTGCTCCTGCAGCCTGAGAACATTGTGGTAGAACATGCATTTTCCCAGCCCGTGATCAAGCTGACAGACTTTGGTGATGCCGCTCAGCTGAACCCTTCCTCCTCCTCCTACATCCATCCTCTCCTGGGGAGCCCAGAGTTCTCCGCTCCTGAGCTGGTCCTGGGTCAGCCTGCCTCGCTCTTGTCTGACCTCTGGAGCTTAGGTCTGTAACCGAGCACAAAACAGTTCAGAATTTACAACATCATATGAAACATATTGTGGTGGTGTGGACATGAGTTGATGATACCAAAGCCCCAAAGCTTGATTTACTTAAATGAACCACAAGTTCCACAATCCTTCACTTCCCCTTCAATAATATGAAGCAATCAACAATTACGTTTTAGTAATAGACACACACATTCCATTACTTCTGATTGAGCAGATAACTTGCGTCCTCATTGATTCTTTAACTTAGGGTTTTCATTGGTTCATTTACAGGGGTGGTGACCTACGTTTTACTAAGCGGTGCCTCTCCCTTCCTGGATGAGAGTTTGGAGGAGACGTGTCTGAACATCTGTCGCCTGGACTTCAGTTTCCCGGAGGATTACTTCCAGGGTGTGAGCCCAGCCGCCCGAGACTTTGTGTGCCTGCTGCTCCAGGGAGAGCCCGAGCGACGGCCCTCTGCAGGGTCCTGCCTGCAGGAGCCCTGGCTCCAGCCGCAAGGTGTGATAAACAGGGAAACCTCAAATCACAGGCGGCCTGCATCTCCCGGCCCTCAGACTGCACATCTGGACACCTCCAGACTCATTTCCTTCATCGAGAGACGGAAACACCAGAACGATGTTCGGCCCATTGGCACCATAAAGGCCTTTCTTCACAGCCGCCTGCTCAACCACATGTAACAAAGGTGTAGAAGATATACAAAGAAAATATGGAGGATGAGTAACTAATACGTTTAGTTCCACCAGGAGGGACCACCAGCAACATTTCCACAAAGATCCCCTTTTCCCTCACTAAGCCACAAAAGTCCTGCTGCTGCTGACTGACTGACTGACTGACCTCTGCTGACAAACCCTCTGACTCTCCCCCTCCTCCCCTTAACCCACGGCATATTGTCTTTATGCCTGCACAACAAATGAACTGCTTGAATCTGTCTGAGATTTCAAACGTTGACCTAGCAGGGAGAAAACCAAGCTTTGTCGACCATCCAGCGCGAGCGAGTCTTGCGTTTGGGGACAGTGTTAAACAGAGAAAAATAGAATACTGTAAAATAAGAGTACTTCAGGCTGCTTTCGGTTGAATATAAGGAAATGCTTTTTGTAACGAGAGATTACTTTTTGTAAATGAAACTCTGTACAGTGAGGGAATGGAAAACTGTCTTTATTCATACCTTTTGGGGATTAAAAGGTAAGTAGGTAGTAGGAAACAAAGAAGTGAGGTGTGTGAACAAAGTGGCACCCATCAGCAGGGTCCGCTTCATTCTGGATCAAAGTGAAGACCAAAACCTTCTCCAGAAACACGTTGTAGTTACATTCAGTGCAATAGTTTGCTTAACTTTATGCCCCCCTTCCGTTTGAAAGGAGAAATCTTTTTTTTTTTTTTTTTTTGACATTCGGAGAAACAAAATTAACTTGAACAAGCATCACTGCACCTGGGAATGAGCTTCTCAGATTTCTATCTGCATCCGCCTTATTTGTAAATAACGTATTCCTGCCTTTCATTCTCACTTCGAAGAATCCATCTCAAATGAACAAAAGCTATTTCTTTTGCCGAGTATTAGTGAGTCCATGCAGCTGCTCCCTGTGGACCCTCAGCAGCTGGATCTCACCACAAACAAAACCGCTACTAGAAATGCACTCGTATTTTGCATCGACCCCCATGTGCAATGTTGCAGCTTTAACATTTATGCAACTATTT
The DNA here is from genome assembly GCF_963930695.1 of Labrus bergylta. NCBI lineage: Eukaryota > Metazoa > Chordata > Actinopteri > Labriformes > Labridae > Labrus > Labrus bergylta. Next base: position 6,163,437 of record NC_089202.1, on the reverse strand, counting down.
ATGAAGAATTGTGTTGTAGCTGTATTCTTAAAAAGGCATGTACGTACCTGGTACTGCGATAGATGTCTGTATTGTGTTAACTCTTATGTATTAAGTTCAGTATTAATATCTGCAAAAACCCCCCAGACAAGAGGAGGGAATAATGTATAAAAAAATGTGTATCTATTAAATATAGGCACTTATGCTTTCATTTTGTCATGTTCTTATTTTCTGTAACAATACCAAAGTCAACTATGCTTTTTTTCCCCTGCTTAAGTGTAGGTTTTTTTATTTCTCACGTTAAGTTATAAAAGACCATTCTGAACCCTGACCTACGCGTGTTTACAAAGGTTCAGTCTGGCTTTATTTATTCTTATTGTAACAAGAAATTGTTTGGTGGTTTATTGCTGGAAAAAAAAACTAACTAATATTACACTTGTTTTTTCTTTTCAAGCTGTGCACAAAAGTGGTTTGCTGTGTGAGTTTGTTAGGCTTTTGTAGGTATATTCTGGTGTATGTCACTAGATTTATTTTGTTTGAGCATCTGGGTTTGATGTCGTAACACAGACTTTGTCAACGTTACTTTACCAAGATATAGATCCTGAAAGATCTCTCATTGTGGCCCACTCACCATGGACTTTCAATGATTGGACAATTAAACTTAGCCCAAATGTTGGACCAACAATAGTTCAAATGTTTCCCCTTGAAAAATAACACTCAACATTAACTTTGGGTTGTTTTATTTTGTAGGAGTTGATGTTATATCTGGAGAAGTTACCGAATACTTTTTCTTTTTTAAGTGCCAGTTGAATGCTTCAAACTAGAGAGGTGGATGAAACAAAAAAAAAAACATGCTTTGTTTCTTATTTTATTTTCAGGTTTCAAAGGGTTAATGTAAAACCTGATTAAACACTAAAGAAGTCAATAACATGTTGAGTTCAATGACGCGTGTTTGTCTGTACAGTCTTAGTCTCTTATTTTGTCTCATTTTAATTTATTGGTGTGGATCTGGGCTTCCCAAAATCATGCTTTTAATCACTTTATGGAATTCTGTTTAGGAGTATTCATGGAAGAATATAATCTAAGTAACAGAATGCTTTTGGGAAACCCGGCCTGCGTGTGATGTAAAGATGTACAGAGAGGGTCGGGCAGTATGCCCACACTCAGGATGTAAACCTCATAACTATGTCATATTTTAAATACACATAGAACAAGACTGCAGCAATGTCATTTTGAATGTCTTATGATGACTTATTTTTTAATTTTGCATGTATATTTCTTTGTACAGAAGATTGTGTTTACATGTTACTAAGTGTTGTAAATATTTTATTTTGTCCTCGGTTATTTTGCCATTAAACGTACAAGGAACCACTGCCTCTGACACTTTGTGCGCACACACAGTAAACACACAATCCTTGGGGGTTGTGAGAAGAGCTACTGTTTTCATGGCATTAGTAATAAGAAGGGAAAACCCCTGAACAGTTCGTCAAAATGAAAGGAAACAGCAGCAATAAAATACTCCCGTTCTGTGTCGAGAAGCCTAATCTTACGTTGGAACGAATCAATCAATCAATTTGTATTGTATAGCTTTCAAAATGGAAGTTCTCTTAAGACACTACAAAAGAGCAGGTGTAGACTCTAGTTTTTGTTATATTATTTACAGAGGTCCAACATGAATCCCCTATGAGCGACACTCATAGCAATGACCAAACACTTCTAAGTCAGACTGATCTAAGAGAAAAACCCCCAGGAAGAGTAGTAGCTAATGAGGATCCAAATAAACAAATGCAATTATTTTTGCAGGAGTTGGAGTCAGGCAGGTCCACAGCAGGCTGGCTGTCTGCAGCAACGATCCAGAGGAACCTACAAGACAAAGGAGCTCAGAAACCTCCTGGGGAAAATAAATGGTTAGTGTAATTTTAATGTTACTCAAAGACTTAGAATATTGTGACATGCATTAATTTGACATGAAAGCAGAAGGAGAGACATGATGGAAGTCTAAGCCTTAACAAGGAGCTGGTTCAAGGCCTGAGCCAGTTCTAACTATTGGCTTTATCAAAAAAGAAAAGTTTAGAGCCCACCCAGATGATGTTTGTTTCCTAGTATATGATTCCAAAGGAGTGGGGGCTTATAACTGACGGCTGTATTTCCCATACAACTTGTAGAGACTGTAGGTTCCTCCAGCAGGCCTGCATTCTGGGAGTGTAATGTTCTAGACGGGTCAAAGGGCACTATATGCTCTTTATGTTAAGGTGCCTAACCAGTAAGAGCTTTGTAATTAAAAGGAGGATTTTAAATTCTGATCTAAACTGCCTCCCTTGAGACACTATGTGCCTGATAGTATTTAAGATGTTGCTAGGGTGACAAAAGGCTGTCCTTCCCCAGTTATTGAGTAGATTCACATTTAATCACAATAATAAACCTTGCAGATAATCTTGAGCTTTAATATTGGGTCAATAATGATTGTAGAATATATGTAAAATTGGCAATAACAGTAAAGTAATAATGTTAATATACTAATATAATGACCAGGTCAACATGTCTTATATAAGCAATAACAACTATAATAAGGATAGCATTAGGATGAAAGTAATGGATGTCTGAACAACAATTCAAAGGGACCTTTGAGACCAGGGAGCTCAATCACTCATGGAAGATAAAAATGCATTCATGAGACTTGCTTGCAGACAAAGAGATAGATAGAGAAGCTGAATCTTAAGTCTGGGACAGGAGGATCATTCTTTGTTTTCATCCTAAACTTTGAACCAAAAGCAACACTGAAGCTTCACACATGGTCTTCTTACCGCAAGACTTAAATGTATCTGATTTTCAGACCAACGACTAGAAGTGTTGTTTCCGACATTGAAAGCAAGATCAGATTTAAAAAAAAAAAAACAAGAATGAAATTTACACTGAAATACTCAGTGAATGTATTTACTCTAATGAAGATGTGTAATGTGATAACCTATTCAAAAAAAAAAGAAGAGCAGCAAACAGGCGGTGTGGCTGATCTTATCTGCACTCTGCAGATGCTGAATCTGTACACTCGCGTGTCGCTTCAAAGAGCACATAATTCCCCCACCTCTGTATTCCAACTGTAATGTCTGATGGCATAGATTTTAAGAGAGGAGTTACCGTAAAGAGAGATTCAAAAACTGAAAAAAAACAAAACTTTTTTGATCAAATGAACCTGGCTTTATCTTTTGTTCATCTGCAAGTCATTGAAATGAACTGCAATATCAGGTGTCAAATCTATTTTTTGTTTTTTTAGAACCAAACTTCTTTGCATGAAACCACAGAGGATGTATCTGTTTAATCTCAACACTTGCTTTCGATCAAAATCTCATGCAAGAGCTGTCGGGTGTGAAGGTGTTGCATGCTGGCAAAAGAGTTTCTCCTTATTTGTCAGAATGTTGTGTTTTGGTTCATATAGCTACTCGCTAGCATGATGATATTTCCAGTATTGATGATATGATTGATGATGGATATGAATGTGATGAATAATTTTTAGTATTCATGTTTTCTCCCTATGTGAAAGGTCACCTGCTGCAGCTTCTGGGCAACCTTCAGTATTCTTCACCCACTGAGTTCAGCATTTACTCATACAGAAAAATCCCACTCTAACTCGTTGTTTCACGTTTAAAACAAATGACCACCATTTATCTCTCTATTAGTAAAAAGGGTTTTTCAGTACACTTTGAAAACTTCCTAGAAGGTTTATCTTGTGCAGACGAAATGACTTGTGACCTACACACAGGATGGTGCTATCAGTCTGTAAGATTTCTTATCAAACATACAATAAACCTGCTGTGCATCAATGAATCTAGACCACTAGATGGCCCTGAAGAGTTGATGTTGTATTTTATAGTTAGAAGTTATAGGTAGAGCACACATGCACATGCAAAACAGTTATTCCATAACAAGTTCAACACGACTGTTGCACGTGTCAGGTTAATAAAAGAAATGGTAGACATAGTCTCTCACCTTGCAGAAGAACAAAAATCAACCATTTTCCATGGTTAGTTTAACTAATGTTATACCTTCTTATAGCAACTGTTCTTCTGTTAAAAGTTGTATTTATTTTTTTGTTTTATTATGTTTTTTGTTTTCATTATGAGCTTGAATATAAGCTGAAATCTTCTCTAGGCCTCTGAAAAAGAGTTGACAAAATCCCTAAAAATAAATCAGTTCTTCACTCTTTTTTCTCACAAGTTGCAAAACATGCAGCTCTTGGTACCTTCCCTGACTTGAAGATCTGTCTTCTTCTCGTTTTACTAAGAACTTCTACTTTCCCATAATTGACTTGTATGTCAGGACTGGACAAATGATTTTAAATGTATTATTGTTGGTAAGTAATCTAAGTTTTCAGATTTTGCAACACATTTACACAGAATCTGATGATTTGACGCTGACTCCAAACAAATCCTAAACATAAAATCATTGCAGTTAGTTTTCTGTCTACCCTAAAAACACATTTCTCCTCAATTTTGAGGGGTCTCCCAGGGCTATATTCTGGGTCCCCCTGGTTTACAAAATGCACACTTCCTTGGAACAAACCATGGTAAGACAAATTAATTGATTTTCTTAGCTTATTGGATGATGTGAATTGTATTTCCAGCTAAAGGGCCCCTATCATGTCATGCCCTCCAGAAAGTTCAGAAAAGATGTCCAAAGATGTAATGCCTTTGATAACACCCATTTTAAAAAAAGAAAGTCTGTTTAAATGATAATCCTGTTTTCTTCAGAACCAGCAGCATTTATACTCTCCTGTTTACCTGTCTTTCATTATAATATAATGTTATCTTAAAACCTGGTATGTAAGCTATAGGTCTTTTAATGCTTGTAAAGGAGGGAAGGATCATATCCTTCCTGTTAATATCAAAGATAACTCTCTTGAGGGGTCTGAAATGTATGTGACTTCCTGATGTTTAACATCAAAGTATATGATGTAAGGGTGCTAATCCATTCCAGAAAGTAGCTTTTTGAAGACTTACTTCCTCCTGCCAATCACCACTACTTTGCTCACTGTAATGCATTCAAATAGGGCCTGAAGGAAAATCATTCAGGATAGATTTTACAGGATGTGTACATTTATTTAATAATTCTTAACAAATGAGACAACATAGGAACATAGAAAAAACAATTGAATATTACATACAACAAAGATATAAAAGTTGTTAATGATCTATGAACATTGGGAAATGTACAGTATGTGCAAAAATACAATTGGAATACATCGGTTTTACAGAAAACAAAGCAAAGCATTTACAATATATGGCTAAATGTGATACATATTGATTAAACATGGCTGTCACAAAAATATCGAAAGTATCCTTTTTTTAAGCTGTCTTTCTTAAGTCACCCAACCTTACAGTACTATAGTCCTATAAAAGTACAAATTAAAAATTTGCAGAGTTTTGTTGAGTGCTATTGGAATAAAGTTTTTAGAAAACCTTTTGGAAAATTTGACAGTCTAATGTTTCTTTGTGCAGAGAGTCTGCAAAGCTTATACTCGGTTTCATGCTTCCGCTTTAAGGTTGTGGTTTTCTTTAGGCTGACTGCAAATCTGCTGCAACACATATTGTGAAACTTTATTACAAAGACTGTTAGCTGCCAGAGAACACTTTAACACACTTTAGAGGACTTCAGTGTGAAAGTGGTCATAATGTGCCAATAAAAGTAAATAAAACATTTTTTCATGGTGTTTCCCCTTAATTAATACAAAATAAGTAAAACTTAAGCAATAGTTGCAGTATTACTGATGTTTCCTTTGGCATCATTATCAAGGTTGCTGCGGTGTGTCACTGTTGACAGCTGATATATTTGACACTGTTTTTTTCCTGAGCTATACTGCCAGCAGCAGTTCAAATCTGAGTCATCAGAAATTCACTAGAAATGTAAGGATCTGGAACCACATTTACAATACAGGTATAATTTACATAGAAAAATGCAGCCTAAAGAACGTGTGAACTTATTCATAAGTTGAATAAAATATTTCTTCATTAGTTCATGAAAATATCTGAATGGCTGGTAAAAAAAGCAGAAGATTTTGTTTACCTGTATGTTACTGTACAATATTATAAGGCTAGTAGATCAGACTTGTGTCTCTGACACTGATAAATACCTACATATACCTACAAGACCTGTGGCACTCACCTCGATCCTCTGCAAATGTATTGCAGAGGATCAAAAATCAGGTGGTCAAAAAGGAGGTGGTTGCTGAAGAGCTCAGCACCATAGTTGGCGAGAGCTTGGACCCGCTACAGTTTGCCTACAAGGCAAAACGGGGAGTAGAGGACGCCACCCTAACCCTCCTGGACACAGTGGCAAAGCACCTTGACTTTCCTAACTCATATGTTAGGATTTTATTTATGGACGTATGGAGCTTATGGAGCCAAGTCCAAGGACTACAAGTCAACTCAACCCTGGTTTTATGGATTCAAAACTTACGAAAGGACAGACCACAACATGTTACCGTCTGGTTTTAAGTCAAGTGACATTGTTTTAAAAACTGGGGTACCACAGGGCTGTGTCTTAGCACCAATCCTCTTCTCCATATACACAAATGACATAACCTGTGATGACAATGGACTGACTCTGCTTAAATATGCTGATGACATGGCTCTGGTCAACTTCTACAGAAGCACAATAGACAGCATCCTCTGTCAATGTGTCACCGTGTGGTACGCCAGCTGCACAGCAGAAAACCACAAAGACTTGACTCGGATCGTAAGAACAGCGCAGAGGATCACAGGAGCTGTGCTTCCGGACCTTGATGCTGTGTATGCTGGCCGCCTACAAAGGAGAGCAACTAACGTCAGCAAAGACACAACACGCCTAGGAAACAGACTGTTTGTCCCCCTACCTTCTGGAAAGAGGTATCGCACCATTAGAACCAGTACTAATAGACTGAGGAACAGCTTCTTCCCCCGAGCTGTAGAGTCCATCACACCCCCCCCCCACCCCCACCCCAGAGCTGCTAAGGACTGACTTGAAAAAATGTAGCACTACTGCACTTTAAACATGCTGCAATATGGTTACTCTGTGCAATAACTTATTCCTGTACTTATATTGTGTGCTGTTGTATGTGCCTAACCTGCTGTTTTAATATATTTCAATATATTTTTTATCTTACTTTTTATCTCATAGATTGCTGCTGGGCTGTTTGTCACCAACCAAATTTTGTTGTATCGCATACAATGACAATAAAGTGTCTTATCTTATCTTATCATATCTGGTAGCCTGTCTGACAGATGAGCGTTCCCTATCCTCATACAGACAGCAGGTAAACACCAAACTTACAGAAACTCTTTTATTCCCACTGAAATACGCATTGTAAACAAGCATGGATAAGCAATGTTTTTTAAATGCTGTGCATATGTGTTTTTACCTATTTAGGGTACTTTTAGCTATTTATGACCTGAAAAGAAAATGAAAGAGAAATGTCCTTATTGTCGGCATGACCACACAGAAAATAACAGTAAACACAACTCATATACCTTAAAACCCTCTTTGCCACATTCAACCACTTCACACAGCAGTGCTCCTCTCGTCCATGCTGGTGGTCTGTGAATACACCGATCCATTGATTCGGTCCTGAGGCAGGTACACCTTGATAATCTGACACAGTCTGCAGGGAGCCCTGTTTACTAACCTCACCAAGTGGCTCCTGAACTTCCTCCCAAGAAACACGTAAAGGACTGGGTTCAGGCAGCTGTGGGAGTAAGCAACAGCCTCAGTGACTTGCAGAGCCAATCTGATGGCTTTGCTGCTCTCGCATTCTGTATAGACGTGTAACAGCTCCAGAGCTTTGAATAAGGATGCAACGTTGTAGGGCACCCAGCAGCAGAAGAAAGAAGCCACCACTATAAGAACTATACGGATGGCCTGTTTCTTGGACGACGGGCTGTACAGCAGCCTCCAGATGATCTGTGAGTAGCAAAAACCCATGATGAAGAAAGGGACAAAAAGACCCAAAATGTTCATTTTAAAAAGGCTGAACAATGTCCAGAAGTGATAGTTGGTTGGACTAGAATCATCCGTACTTGTTGGATAGTCAGGGTAGCAGAACTGAGTTTTATTGGAACCATCCTGGAGTTTGAGGTGGATGAGCTCAGGGATAGACGCCAAAATTCCAGCCAACCATGTTACTGCAGCTGCAATCATTCCAAAGGACCTGGTCCGTGCTCTCATTGCATAGACAGCGTGTACTATTGCCAAGTACCTGTCAATGCTCATGAGACTTATGAAAAAGATCCCACAGTAGAAAGCAATGTAGTAAATACCCAGAACCCCTTTACACATATGTTCCCCGAACATCCACTGGTCCCGGGCTTGATGGGCGAGGAAAGGAAGTGAACAAACCAAGAGGAGGTCAGCGACAGCCAGGTTCAGGAGGCACACGTCCGTCATGCTGCGCAGCCGAACACCACAAACAATGACCCAGATGACCAGAGAGTTACCCACAATGCCAAGGATGAAGAAAATGGCGTAGAGGGCAGGAAGAAAAGTGGCGCCATGACGCTCATAAGTACATCTCCCGTAGCCACCCTCTGGATATTCATAGTCGTAGTATTCCGTTGGGAATCCACTGACGTTGTCAGAGACAGATTGTGTTGTAGAGCTGGTGAGAATCACAATGACAAAACCATCAAGGATTAGAACGTTTCAGTATTTCAGACTAGTTAATTCAATCTGCACTTCATAAAGAAACTACACTGTAGCTGTGAGGAGTGCAACACAAAACCTTTCTGAATGTATTATTTTCCCTCAGGTCCAATGCACATCCTATCTGATCCAATCACTAGTGGACAGTTATAAGTACAGATGTTTACACCTGGCGTTGACATGGGTCTCCAAATATTTTTCAGTAACCTCGATTATTAAAAGTTTTGAGCAGACTGCCCCTAAAACATTTCAGAGGCGCTTGTTCAAACATGCACATCACAGCATGAGATTACCCCTGTCGAATGGAGGGGTGAACTCGGGAGGCAATTAATGATCGTTAAAAGAAGCCAAGAAGTCCGACACTGTAACTTAATGTTTGCCCTTGTATCAATGCTACTGTATGTGTACTTCAACACCTTCCCAATATCGAAAAAAAGAGCAGAAAAGAACATACTGGCAAACAGAAAACATAATGAATAGAGATCGCACCGAATGCCTGCATACAGTCTGTGGTTGTGCGCAAGCCACAGGATATTATACAGTGCATATTGTGCGGAAATTGGTTGGTGTTGAGATTCTTAATGTTTGTCTTCAATCCCTGAGCTCAAGGAGGAGCAACATAAACACCTGTGCTTGCTGCGGCAATCAGCCACAGGTGAATCCACTCACCCAAATCAGGTCTCTCATAAAGAGGATGAGTGCCCGTTGCTCATTTTGCTCTCCATCTGACAAGACCTGTTTCCCTCTTTCTTTGCAGAGTGCGTACAAAAGTGAGTTATTGTTTGAGTTTGGTGATTCAGTTTGTTTGTTAAGCCTGTGCAGACTTGACTTATTGTTTAACTGATGCACCATCCTATGTTTAACGATATTGTCATGCTCAGATTTCATTTGTTAACAAGGCAAACAATTAATTGTCATTTACCTTATTTCTTTTGTACAGAAAAAACACTTGACAACCTTGAAACCTTTAATGTCAGTGTTCTGTATTGTATGTCTGGGGATTGTGCTTTACACTTTTTAGCTCATCAGACCGCCTACTGTCTCTTATATTTCTAAATATTTGTCCATGTAAAGCACTTTGTCGCCTATATCTGTGAAAAGCCCTAAGCATACATTTCCAACACCCATGTCCTCGTGTAATCAAGCCTGTTCTCCTCTGGCTATGGGATTTTTCTGAATGAAAAAAATAGCCCATGCCTGGATATATAGAGCATAATTTGTCTTGTTTAAGTCCAAATCCTGTACTAATGTATACATTACATTTGCACACTCATAAACCCTTTTGACACATACGTAAATCTCCTGGAAAACTCCGGAGATTTGGCTACCCGGAGACTTTTAGGCTATGTGTGAACGCAAACAGCTGCATTTTTCTCGCAGACTTTACCCGGAGTTTATCCGGCCAGACCCCTAATATTTTTTCCGCAGAAAATCCGAGTGAGTGATGTCTGAACTCTGCAGATTTCAATTTCAGCCAATGAGAAGAGAGTAACATTTATATACAGTGACTGCCTAAAGTGTCTGCATGTGACCACTACGATCTCCGTGCTCTAATTAAACGTCTGCATTCTGTTTTCTGTTCCTCAGTATGTTGTTCTCCTCTCTTTTGTGGATGTTGTCATTCCATTGGATTACACATAGCATTGATATAAAGACAAATATTCTCATCATAACGTCGTGTAGCGGACTCTGTTGCTTCAGCCACTACTTCCGCGTTGTTTATTTACGTCACGTCTTACGTCAGGGATAGCCCCCGAGCCCCCCCCCCCGGGTAGTCTCCAGCTGTGAGGAGCATATGTGAACGGCTACGTCGGGAGAATCTCTGTCAGGTTCAGTACTTTAATAATAAAGTGCTGGTGCTGTGTTTATTTGCCTGAGAGGCGGCCAGGAAGTTAGTGTTCCTGACTAGTTTCAAATGGTCTAAAGTGGTGGCATCTCCATGCGTCCCAGTTAAGTTTACACCAGCACATAAGACTGTCCACTTGTGATGAAATCACCCGGGACAAATGTTGATACCAGACGACAACAGAACGGAAAGTGGAATGCTCAGCTAGATGCTGATCTAGTAACTAGGTTGGGAGTGAAGAAAAACAACACGTGAAACAGATGGAGAAAGTAAAGCAAAGGCTCAAAACTCAAACAGAGAGGAAGGTGTGATGCTGTAGGTTAGGTCTTACCTTAAGTTGTCTGGAGATGATTTCACACTTAAGCCAAAAACAGCACTTAAAGTGGGGGTGATTGCGGCCATGGTGAACTGCCTGAAAAGTTGGAGAAGTATGACCTCATTTCTAAAAAAAAGAGGAAGAACACACCCTTTTGATGGGTCCAGTTCTTCCTAGAAGCTCATTTTCATTCAGTGACAGAGTTTCAGTATTTCCAAAAAGAGTTTAGATTTTTTTTAAATACCGTCTTGGCAAAAACAACTAGGTCAGACTATGTCTGCGTTTATTAACACATTCCAGACCACAGTGACATTCCATTCCATTTCCAGCATGTGAAATGGAGCAGCAGAAGCTTTTAAAGCATTTAAAGTGTATTTTGAATAGCTGTTGTTCATTTGGTGCCTGAGGAGTTTGAATGTTTTACTCAGAAGCCACAGAGTGCAGAGCAGAAACCTGAGAATTGATTTGGCAACTTGTAGAAAGAGGATCAGGTTTGCTTGTTTCAGATTGAACAGCTCAGATAATGCAATGTACCAATAGAGTAAAGAGTTGTTGTTGTTGCATGATTCAGTATTTAAGGGTTGTATTGACAAAGCTACACTTCATCCAGCAAAGATGTTTCTAATTTAAAGTCTGTTTAAAAGTACAATGCCACAGCTTAAAGTAATTCATCATGTTTTAGTGTTAGTCTGGAACTTGATGACAGTACCTCTGTTTTGAAAAGTATATATAACTATAATATAATTATAATCAAAATAATACATTAAAAAATAATCATAGGTCAATTTCAGTATTTTAAATAATGTTAACTTGAGTCATTTTGATGTAGAATTGTCAGAAAACCCAATGTCAAGGCAATTTGGAAAAGAAAAGTGTTTGTCAGATGAGATTAAATATCTCAAACTGACCCGGGCACATGGCCGCAAATAACAATCATTTTCTTGTTCAAAATCAAAAAAGTTAATTAAATGTTGATTCGATTATTTGTTTCAGCCCTTCTCTTCTGTTGGGTTTATTTAAAGTCAACAGAAGGAACGATTACATAGTCTGCTGACAGTTTAAACTTGAACAGTGTCATGTTTTAAACCACATAAACATGGCTGAGCTTTTCAAATAATAACCCGATAATGTCTAGTGTGACTCAATCAAATCTCCCCTGCAGAAATAAACATGCAAGATATGTCACTAAACAACATTTTCATGTAGCTAATAGTGAAAAATAGAAACTTTACTTGCCAGTACTGGTAACAAGAGAGGTGATAATTCTGAACCAGAGGACGCTAAGGTAGACGGCAAATTGAGAGAATTTATCAGCTGTTCAGCTGACTTGACAGGGCGATGAACACAATACTTGACATACTTGACACTTGTGCACTATATGGTGTTACTAGCATCCCCTAACCCCACCTTGGGTGGGCATGTGGGGTTTCATATGATAGGGGTGTGACTTCCTGTGGAGCTGTCACAAAATTGTGTCTGCTATACACAGAACCGCAAGTCCACATGTGAAAGCTTTTAAAGTTGCAAATGCATCCGACCAGACAACAGGCAACCACAGCTGGAGGACTGCAGAGCTCGGTTTGAAAGTTTGTGTTTTTGATATTGAGAGTAAGTGATGACGCATACATCGGTGCAGTCTTGACTTGTGTGCATGGAAATGTTCTGATGTCAAGCTCATCATGAGTTCTGAGTATTGTTCATCCAGGATATTAGCTTTTTTTATTCACTTGTTGAGTTGGATGCCCAGAATGACCAAAAACATTTATTAATGTGGTAACAACATGATGAGTTCTTGAATGCAGCCTCTCACCTTTCCCCTCCCCCACTCACAAAACAGGTAAGCTTACTTAAGGCAGCTGGATGTCAGGTACGGGCCTCTTGCTCCTGCCTGGCAAGTGCATTTGTGTTTGGTGTTGCTGCTGGGAGGTGCAACCTTGTTTTGATGTGTAGATTGCTGGTTTTAATGTTTAAATGAGATCCTTGTTTGGTTGTTTCTGCAGCTTGACTAGTTGGCCCATGGTCCCTTGTTCCCCCAGATCAATCCTGACTGAAACCCTGTGGTTGTGAGTTAAAGCATTGCTTTTTTATTAATAGTAGTTTTCATTTTAGATTGCTTCAACTGCTGCTGTTTTGCCCTTTGTAGCTTTTGTGCCCCTCTTGTAACAGTTTTGTTGTACACCTTTATTCCTTTAAGTACTTTTGTTTTTGTTCCTTTAAACTTATTGATTTGCCTCTGTTAGTGTAGTTTGGTTCAGTTTGTTCAAATTGTTGCTTTGCTTTTGTAATCCTTTGACTTTGTTTATTAATTGGTAGATGCATCAGTTTATTTAACAATTCTTAAAAAAAGGGGACAACATAAAACGCTGCTGCAGGGTCAAGGAAAAACAACTTAACATCATATACAACAAAGTTATGAAAGTTGTTAAGAATGATCTATGATCATTACAAAATGCATGCAAAAACACAATTGGAACATATCAGTTTACAGAAAAACAAAGAAAAGCATGTACAATATATGGCTCAATATGATACATATTGATTAAACATAGTGTTACGGCCTCCTAGATGTACATTAAGTTTAACCAATGACTCGGAAAAGAGGAGACCAAAACATATAAGAAGGAATGCCACACAATTTAAAATGTATAAACCATGAGCTTTGGTACAATGGAACAAAAGATGGGAAGGTGCCGAGCCAACCACTTAATGGGCCGTCGCTCTCGGCACCTCCCCCTAAACTACCTCCGGTAACCACAAAGCGTATCTATAGAAAATGAAATAATCGAAAATAGGACTACCGGTCTCTCCAGCCCCAAGTGAAATAACAAAACCCAGCAATCTAAACATGCATGGGGGAAAACTAAAACAAGCCTGGTGGGGAGAAAGCAACAGGGAAAATGATTAAACAAGAAAAGAACAAACATGCCACGGCAAAAGTGTGTGTGTGTGTGTGTGTGTGTCTGCCTGCCCTGTCTCTCCCACCTGATCGCAGATTGATTTTTTTTTTTTATGTCCTTTATTAATCCCTGAGGGAAGTTACACTCTGTGATAGGGACATGATTCTCACACATAAAGGCCCGAATCACACGCATGAACGAACAGGATTGCATGCATTGGTAGAGAGATGTCGGAGTCGGGCTACTACAGGCTGCTTAGCAGAGAGCGCACCAGAGCAGGTGGGGGTTCGGTGCCTTGCTCAAGGACACCAGCTACCAGACCAACTTCCAGATTTGGTCCACAACAGGACTTGACCCTCCAGTTCCCAACCCAAGTCCCTATGGACTGAGCTACTGCTGCCCCATCTCAGGTGCACCACAGTTAGAGGGAGGAGGGAGACCAGAAATGCACAGAGGGAGAGAAAAAGGGCCGCATGTAACACATGGCTGTCACAAAAACACCAAAAGTATCCTTTTTTTAATTTTAAAGCTGTCTTTAAGTCACCCAACCTTACAGAGCTATAGTCCTATGAAATTAAAAATTGTCTGGGTTTTTGTCAAATGCTATTGAAGCAACATTTTTTGAAAAACATTTAAAAACTTTGACAGTCTAATGTTTCTTTGTGCAGAGAGTCTGCAAAGCTTATACTCGGTTTCATGCTTCCGCTTTAAGGTTGTGGTTTTCTTTAGGCTGACTGCAAATCTGCTGCAACACATATTGTGAAACTTTATTACAAAGACTGTTAGCTGCCAGAGAACACTTTGACACACTTTAGAGGACTTCAGTGTGAAAGTGGTCATAATGTGCCAATAAAAGTAAATAAAACATTTTTTCATGGTGTTTCCCCTTAATTAATACAAAATAAGTAAAACTTAAGCAATAGTTGCAGTATTACTGATGTTTCCTTTGGCATCATTATCAAGGTTGCTGCGGTGTGTCACTGTTGACAGCTGATATATTTGACACTGTTTTTTTTCCTGAGCTATACTGCCAGCAGCAGTTCAAATCTGAGTCATCAGAAATTCACTAGAAATGTAAGGATCTGGAACCACATTTACAATACAGGTATAATTTACATAGAAAAATGCAGCCTAAAGAACGTGTGAACTTATTCATAAGTTGAATAAAATATTTCTTCATTAGTTCATGAAAATATCTGAATGGCTGGTAAAAAAAGCAGAAGATTTTGTTTACCTGTATGTTACTGTACAATATTATAAGGCTAGTAGATCAGACTTGTGTCTCTGACACTGATAAATACCTACATATACCTCTCTACAAAAATATATTTCTGGCGAGTAATATTTATCTATTCCCTCAACATAAAATGTCACACTAAAAATGTAGATTTACAGCAACCTAAAAACTAATTTTAACTGAACTACAAGTCCTATAATATCCTAAAATAACAAGCTGAGCGTTTAATTTTAACCTAAAGAGAAATGTCCTTATTGTCGGCTTTACCAAACCCTTTTTTCCACATTCAACCACTTCACACAGCAGTACTCCTCGTGCCCATGATGGTGGTCCGTGAATACACCGATTCACTGATTCGGTCCTGAGGCGGGCACACCTTGATAACCTGACACAGTCTGCAGGGAGCCCTGTTTACTAACCTCACCAAGTGCCTCCTGAACTTCTTCCCAAGAAACACATAAAGGACTGGGTTCAGGCAGCTGTGGGAGTAAGCAACAGCCTCAGTGACTTGCAGAGCCAATCTGATGGCTTTGCTGCTCTCGCATTCTGTATAGACGTGTAACAGCTCCAGAGCTTTGAATAAGGATGCAACGTTGTAGGGCACCCAGCAGCAGAAGAAAGAAGCCACCACTATAAGAACTATACGGATGGCCTGTTTCTTGGACGACGGGCTGTACAGCAGCCTCCAGATGATCTGTGAGTAGCAAAAACCCATGATGAAGAAAGGGACAAAAAGACCCAAAATGTTCATTTTAAAAAGGCTGAACAATGTCCAGAAGTGATAGTTGGTTGGACTAGAATCATCCGTACTTGTTGGATATTCAGGGTAGCAGGACTGAGTCGTATTGGAATCAGGCTGGATTTTGAGGTGGATGAGCTCAGGGAAAGAAGCCAAAATTCCAGCCAACCATGTTACTGCAGCTGCAATCATTCCAAAGGACCTGGTCCGTGCTCTCATTGCATTGACAGCGTGTACTATTGCCAAGTACCTGTCAATGCTCATGAGACTTATGAAAAAGATCCCACAGTAGAAAGCAATGTAGTAAATACCCAGAACCCCTTTACACATATGTTCCCCGAACATCCACTGGTCCCGGGCTTGATGGGCGAGGAAAGGAAGTGAACAAACCAAGAGGAGGTCAGCGACAGCCAGGTTCAGGAGGCACACGTCCGTCATGCTGCGCAGCCGAACACCACAAACAATGACCCAGATGACCAGAGAGTTACCCACAATGCCAAGGATGAAGAAAATGGCGTAGAGGGCAGGAAGAAAAGTGGTGCCATGACGCTCATAAGTACATGTCCCGTAGCCATCCTCTGGATAATCATAGTTGTCCGTTCCACTGAAGTTGTCAAGGACAGATTCTGTTGTAGAGCTGGTGAGAATCAGAATGACAAAACCATCAATGATTATTATTATTAATAATAATAATAATAATAATAATAATAACAATAATACTTTTAATTTATAACACTCTACATTTTTGCAAAAAAAATCTCAAAGTACTAAGGGAAAAAATAAAATAAAAACAAATTTTATCAACTAAGCAACTAAGGAAACTAAAAGTACAAGCAGAGGGCTTTGTTAAAAAGGTGGGATTTTAGGGCCCTTTTAAAAGCGTCCGCAGACTGTGGCGCCCTTAGCTGCTCGGGGAGAGCTTTCCACAGACTGGGAGCAATGGAGCAGAAGGCCTGGTCTCCCATGGTGTGGAGTTTAGTCCTGGGGGACTGGAGGAGGTTGGTATTTCCAGAGCGGAGGCTTCGTGTGGAGGACTGTGGGGTGAGGAGGTCTTTGAGTTGGTGGGCTGCATTTCCATTGGTGCACTGGTAGGTGGGAAGGGTGACTTTGTATTGAATCCTGGATGAGATGGGGAGTCAATGTAGTGCCTGAAGGATGGGTTTGATGTGTTTATATTTACGCACTCTCATCAGGATCCTAGCAGCGCTGTTCTGGACATGCTGGAGCTTCTGGAGGCTCTTGCTAGGGATCCCGATGAGGAGTGCGTTGCAGTAGTCCTGCCTGGAGGAGACAAAGGCATGGACGAGTTCCTCAGCATCTGGCAGGGAGAGTGTGGGACAGAGTTTGGCAATGTTTCTGAGGTGGTAGAATGAATTTTTGCACATATGTTTAATGTGGGCTTCAAAGTTCAGTTGAGGGTCCATTTAATGCTGTGATTTGTGACAGTTGGAGGAGAGGTGGATGACTTGGCCATAAAAAAATTATGGTGGATAATGGGGATGACCTGATGTGGTGTGCCAAGTATAATTGCTTCTGTTTTGGAGCTTTGGATTAGACAGTTTCCATTATTTCAGACTAGTTTATTCAATCTGCGCTCTATAAAGAAAAACTTACATCCTTACTGACCCTAACACTAGAGGACAGCTATAAGGGCGCGGTCACACTGGCAATGTTGCCGTACCGTGCTTAAGCACGATTGCACACCTCCTCAAAGTGTGCCATGGCCCATGAAGGGTATTGTGCTTGAGCATGGTACAGATTGTTCACACTGGTCAAACGAACTGGACTTTAGGGGTGAAGCGTGCTTAGGCATGGTACGGATTGCCAGTGTGATCGTGCCCTAAGTATAGATATTCACACCTGTCTTTGAAAATCGGTCTCCAAATATTTTTCAGTGACCGAGTTGCTTGTTCACACATGCACCTCACCGTCGTAGACTATCTCTGTAAAGTGGAGGGGGGGGTTAGCTGCTCCTGTATCTATTTCCATCTCTTATGCAGTGTCAGCTAAATTAAATGTTTCTTTATACAAGTCTTCATCAGTGACTGTCAGGATGCTGAATATTCCCAGCTCAGTGTCCTCATCATATTTTGTGTTTTTCTTTTGTTGTCCTCCGACCTGCGATTTCCCTCCAGCTGCCTGTGTCCTTAAACGACATGCCTTCTTAATGTGTCCAGTCTTGCCACAGTTGTGACATTTTTCCTCTTTAAAATGGCACTCATTTGCTTTGTGATTATTTTCCTTGCACCTGTAGCAGTTTTTATTTCCCTGCTGTGGCCTGACCTTGTGAATGCTGGCTGCTCCGACACTCCCGCCTTCAATACTTCTCAATTGACGTGCTTCTCTGTCTGCCATCTTCATGTTAAGGGCAATCTCAACAGCTTTGCTGAAAGAGAGGTCACTTTCAGAGAGAAGTCTCCTCTGACATGCTTCGTTTTTAATTTCGCTGATGAACCGATCACGTAGTGATGCACCCAGGTTAGCACCGAACTCACAGTTGGTGGCTGGCTGGCCAGGTTTCTGATTACACTTGTTGAAATGAAACCTCTCTGCTACAAGTATTGGCTTTAGATGAGATGAGATGAGATGAGATTCAACTTTATTGTCATTACACATATACAAGTATAGAGTAACGAAATGAGGTTTGGCATCTCACCAGAAGTGCAAATAAGCTGAAAGTGCAAGAGTCTGTGCTATGTACAGTAATTACAAAATTTACAGATGTAGACTAAAAAAAGTGAATTATTAGGTATATCTGGATGGCTGGATTAATGGGATGCAATAAATATAAATAAATGCTATAAATATAAGTGTATTTTTAGGATTATAATATACAGATTAAGGTGCAGTGAGCATGCTATACTAATAATATATAGATTAAGATGCAGTGAGCATGCTATACTAGTTTACAGATAATATAAAGAATATGGACATAACATGAACATACTATAATACAATAATACAGATGGATGAGAGATGTGTGTGTGTGTGTGACCAGGAGGAGTGGTGGGGGGGATGATGGGTGTGAGGTGATATGCAGGGGAAAGGGGGGGGTCAGCAGGGGGCGGAGAGAGAGACAGAGTTCAGAGTTCGGGGGGTAGAGTTCAGTAGAGAGACAGCTCTGGGGAAAAAACTGTTCCTCAGTCTGCTGGTTCTGGTCCGGAGGCTTCTGAAGCGCCTGCCGGAGGGCAGGAGGGTAAACAGTCTGTGGGCAGGGTGGGAGGAGTCTTTAAGAATGCCGTGAGCTCGCCGCAGACAGCGTTTTCTTTGGACATCCTCAATGGCAGGAAGTGGACACCTTGTGATGCGCTGGGCGGTTTTTACCACCCGCTGTAGCGCCTTACGGTCTGCGACAGAGCAGTTTCCGTACCAGACTGAGACACTGCTGGTCAGGATGCTCTCGATCACACAGCGGTAGAAGTTCATCAGTACAGCTGAAGACCGGTGGTGTCTCTTCAGTGTCCTCAGGAAAAAGAGGCATTGATGAGCCTTCTTAACCAGACTGGAGGTGTTAGTGGACCAGGAGAGGTCCTCTGTGATGTGGGTCCCCAGGAACTTGAAGCTGGAGACACGTTCAACAGCCATCCCGTTGATGTGAATGGGGTTGTGCGTGCTTCCTCTTTCTCTCCTAAAGTCCACGATGATCTCCTTCGTCTTGCTGGTGTTGAGGAGCAGGTTGTTGTCAGCACACCAGGTGGCCAGATGCTGTACCTCCTCCCTGTAGGCTGTGTCATCGTTGTTGCTGATGAGGCCAATCACCGCCGTATCGTCCACAAACTTGATGGTGTTGGATCCATGTACAGGTCTGCAGTCGTGGGTGAAGAGGGAGTAAAGGAATGGGCTCAGCACACAGCCCTGTGGTACGCCTGTGTTGAGTGTGATGGTGGTGGAGCAGGTGTGTCCTGACCTAACATACTGGGGTCTGTTGGTCAGAAAGTCCATTATCCAGTGACGGAGGGAGGTGTTGAAGCCCAGGTCTCCGAGTTTAGTGTTTAACTTGGAGGGGATGACAGAGTTGAATGCTGAGCTAAAATCAACAAACAGCATTCGTGCGTATGTGTTGTTATTGTCCAGATGTGTGAGCACAGAGTGCAGCGCAGTGGAAACTGCATCCTCTGTACTCCTATTGCTGCGGTAGGAAAACTGGTATGGGTCCAGTGTGGGTGGGAGGCAGTTTTTCAGGTGTGCTAGGACCAGTCGCTCAAAGCACTTCATTATGATGGGTGTGAGTGCTACAGGGCGGTAGTCATTCAGGCCTGTCGGGCTGGAGTGTTTCGGCACTGGGACAACGGAGGAGGCTTTGAAGCATGCTGGCACAGCTGCTTGGGCGAGGGACAGGTTGAAGATGTCCGTAAAAACCCCAGTGAGCTGCTCCGCACATGCTCTAAGCACGCGCCCGGGGGTGCCGTCTGGACCAGCAGCCTTTCAAGCGTTGATCCGGCTCAGTGCAGCGTGGACGTCTGTGGAGGTGAGTGAGAGGGGCTGGTTGTCTGCAGGAGGTCTGGTCGTGGTCTGCGTCTCCCTGTTGTCTCTATCAAAACGAGCATAAAAGTGATTTAGCTCGTTCAGGAAGGAGACATCTGTGGTTATCGGGGTGGAGTTTCTGGGTTTATAGTCACTGATGGCCTGGATGCCCTGCCACATGCGTCTGGGGTCGGAGTTGAAGTGTTCCTCTACCTTCAGCTTGTGGCAGTGCTTGGCCTTGATGATGCCCCTCCTCAGGTTTGCCCTGGATACGCTGTAGGCCATTGCATCATCTGATCCGAAGGCGGTGTTGCGGGCCTTCAGCAGGAGACGCACCTCCTTGTTCATCCATGGCTTCTGATTTGGGTACATGGTGATCTGCTTCCATGTTGTAACACTGTCGATGGTGGTATTGATATAGTCCAGCACAGAAGAAGTGTAGGTGTCAATGTCTGTGTGAGAGCCCAAGGTAGCCTGAGAAGCAAACATACTCCAGTCTGTGTGATGGAACTTGTCCTGAAGTACAGAGTCTGTCCCCGCTGGCCACACTTTAATCGTTGTTACTGATGGCTTCACACGTTGGATGAGTGGGGAGTACTTGGGGATGAGGAACAAAGAAAGATGGTCTGACTGTCCCAGGTGGGGGAGGGGGGTCGTGGTGTAGGCTCCTGCGATGTTTGTGTAAACATGGTCCAGAGTTTTGTTTCCTCTTGTATTGCAGGAAACATGCAATACAAGAGGAAACAAAACTCTGGACTCTGGCTTTAGCTCAAAATGTCCCTTCAGAATGGCCACTATCTCATTGAATGTTTTGTCTCTAGGCTTATGGGGCTGCACAAGGTTCCTCAAAAGTCTGTACGTAGCTGTGCCCATTACACTTAGTAACGTGGCTACTCGTTTAGCTTTGGCTATGTCATTAGCTTCAAAAAACTGTTCCAGCCGTTCAATGTAAGCTGACCACGGTTCATTTTCTGGCATAAACTCGACGATTCTCCCAATCTGGACCATTGTACTCACTAGTCCCGACACCAGGTGTCTCTCCTTCCATGCAGGAAAATGTAAGTTTTTATCCTCGTTGCCAGTTTATTGTGGTGTATTGATGAAGCGGACACTCATTAAGTTCAGTCATTAACTTGGCTATGTTCACACAACACGCGCTTAATCTCAGAAGAGAGTTGCATTCAGGTGAATCACGTAACACTGTGATTCATAAATAACTATGTGGTCAATATACCACACACCATATGAAGCCTGATGTTCATCTTAAGATTTGGGGTTGAGACTTTCAGTGTTTACGGTGTCTGTAATCAATTTTTATAAGCCTGTCTCAACTAAAATAATGTGTTTCACTACTACTGTAAATTTGGTCTACTTTAAACTACGATGAGCTCTCCTGAGTCAGACGCATTAGTCGAAAGCACCATACATATTTAATGTAAGTGTTCTGTATGAGAACATCTACTCTCTCTTAATTCTCTAAATGTTTTGTCCATAATGGACTTTGTGACTTATGTCTCTGAAAAGCACAAAATAAATAAAAATGTCCAACACCCATGTCCTCGTATAACAAGCCTGTTCTCCATCTGGCCATGGGATTGTCATGTATGGAAAAAAATAACCCCTGCTCCAATATAGAGCATGATTTGTCTTGTTTAAGGTCCAAATCCTGTACTAATGTATACATTACTTTTGCACACTCTTAGAGTAACATATAACAAAAAAAGCTCAAAGATTTTCACGAGACAAAGCAGAACAGTATCAAACCAGACAACATCAAACTGGACATTGCCCAGGGTTTGAAACATGGGCAGCTTGCAATATGTCCCATATATAGTATATGAATACTTGTGTCCCTGACTGCCTTCAAATGGTCTAAAGTGGTGGCATCTTCATGCGTCCCATTTAAGTTTACACCAGCGCGTAAGACTGTCCACTTGTGATGAAATCACCCGGGACAAATGTTGATACCAGACGTAAACAGGGCCAAAGATTGATTAAACTGTAAAACAAAATATGAAGCAGCAGGACTAATGCATGACCGCAAATGACATGTTCTGAAAAATAGCAGAACGGAAAGTGGAATGCTCAACTAGATGCTGATCTAGTAACTAGGTCGGGAGTGAAGAAAAACAACACGTGAAACAGATGGAGAAAGTAAAGCAAAGGCTCAAAACTCAAACAGAGAGGAAGGTGTGATGCTGTAGGTTAGGTCTTACCTTAAGTTGTCTGGAGATGATTTCACACTTAAGCCAAAAACAGCACTTAAAGTGGGGGTGATTGCAGCCATGGTGAACTGCCTGAAAAGTTGGAGAAGTATGACCTCATGTCTAAAAAAAAAAGAGGAAGAAGAATCTGCACACACTCTTAGATGGGCACAGCTCTTCCTAAAAGCTCTCAGTGACACAGTGAATAACAGTTTTTCGGTTTTGCTAAATACTGTTTTGGCAAAAATTTTAAATTAATTTTATTAACACATTCCAGACCACAGTGACATTCCATCACATTTACAGCATGTGAAATGGTGCAGCAGAAGCTTTTAAAGTGCATTTTGAATATTTTACTCAGAAGCCACAGAGTGCAGATCAGAAACCTGAGAAATGATTTGGCAACTTGTAGAAAGAGGATCAGGTTTGCTTGTTTCAGATTGAACAAGTCAGATAATGCAATGTACCAATAGAGTAAAGAGTTGTTGTTGTTGCATGATTCAGTGCTAAAGAGTTGTATTGACAAAGCTACATTTCATCCAGCGACGAAGACGTTTTTGATTTTAAGAATGTCTAAAAGAACAATTCCACAGTTTAAAGTGTGTCCCATTCTGCTGACTGCCTTAACTTCAACAGTGTTATGTTTTACACCTCACAACCACGGCTGAGCCTTTTGTACTAGCTGGAAAAATAATAATCTGTGTCTAGAATGAGTCAATCAGTTCTCCCCTCTCGTGTGTTTATAAGATATGTCACTAAACAACATTTTCATGTAGCTAATAGTGAAAAATAGAAACTTTACTTGCCAGTACTGGTAACAAGAGAGGTGATAATTCTGAACCAGAGGACGCTAAGGTAGACGGCAAATTGAGAGAATTTATGAGCTGTGCAGCCAACTTGACAGGGTGATAAACACAATACTGCCCGCCAGGCAGGCAACCACAGCTGGAGGACTGCAGAGCTCTCTTTGTATGCAAGTGTGGGTTTTGATTATCAAGAGGAAGTGAGTGTGGTAGAATTTTAATCATTATGCTTATTTCCTGTTATCTGATGTCAGTCAGACCTGATAGAGTTCAGCTGTGAGTAGAAAGCAAGGACAGCTTAGTGTGTCAAGGGTCTTCCACTTTAACTAAATGTTGTTTGGTAGTGTCTGTTCCAAATTGTCCAAGACATGACAGACTAGTTTAGGTGGTGTAACCCAGGTTAATTGAAATTGACTTTTTTTTTTGTTTTGAGAGGGGAGTGACCTCAGTGAACCTCCATAAATTATGATTAATCGTTTTTCATTTTATTTTGTATTTATTTATTTATTTCCCTATTTTTTTCTTAACATTCCATAATCTCACTTGAACGCCGCTAAAATCTATCAACCAATCAGAGCTCAACCCACTTATTATAAACATCCGGTTCACGAGGTAACTTCCTATCATCTCATCTCATGCTTGCACAACACGATAGAGTTGTTTGGTTGCCCAAGACGGGACAACGGGTACATGAATTTGTAAACAGCCGTGAGTTTGTATATTGGGTTTAATGTTAGATTGTTGAGTGATTAATGTCTTTGTTTATTTTTTCCTGCGGGAAATTTGTATGCAGAATCCCCTAAATCCCTAATTTAAGCCACGGCCGTGTACAGGGCCTTGTCACTAATAAACTAAACATGTATTTATTTTTTATTGATTACACTGTGGGATTTCAAACGTTAATCCCATGGTTAATCCAGTTTTGTTGAAGTGTAAGTAGATGATTGATTAATTTCATCCAATTCAGTGTTTCCCCTAGGTTTACAGTGTTGGGGGGGGGGGGGGGGACACGCCGACACGAGGAATCTTGGTGTTCATGCGTTACTTTAAATGACAGCTGTCGTTTTCTATCCTTTAAATGACTTCTATCTGGATTAGGAAAGAGGACATTTATCTTGTTTGTGTTTGAACTTGAAGGCCTCTATTGTTTTGTTATATTGAAAGTATTTTTGTGAAATACAGTTATTAATATTTAAACTTACCTGTGTTTGGTCTTTGTGGATATACACACACCTGAGCTCCAAGAGACCTACCTTATTTCTTCTTTAGTTAAACCTGGCTTAAATGCTTATTTAAAATTAGCCCACATGCTACATCAATAATGTCTTTTTTATATGTTGCAAAGCATTGGGAGAGTTTGGCAGAATTGGCATAGCAGGGACACAGCATCAGATGTGCTTTGTTACTCCATCTCTCTGCACCTGAGTATTATTGTATGTATAAACTTTCTTCAACTTAAGCCACATGAGTCTCCTGAATCATATCTTTGTGTGAAGTCTTCAAGTCCCAACAGTGATGGTGCATTGGTACAGACTTGACTTAAAAGACTTTCAAAAGCACAGTATTTCAGCAAAGTTTTATTTTTGTGCATGAAAATGTTCTTATGTTAAGCACATAATGAATTCTGACTTCTGCTTTTCCAGGATATTAGATTGTTTTATTCACTTGTTGAGTTGGATGCCCAGAATGACCAAAAACACTTATTGACTTGGTAGGAGATCTGCTGTTATGACTGAAGGATCCAAGTTTCCTAGAACGATTCCTTGAGGTACACCTCAAGCTCAAGTGTGGTGATTGGGTGATCTGTGAAGGTGCTACTCTTGTGACATTTCATACACACACACACACACACACACACACACACACACACACACACACACACAAACGTTTTAAAAGCATAGCTCAAAGGTAAAATGTGTTTTTACCTGTCAAATAAAAGAGAATGAAGGAAAGAATGAACTTTGATTTGTTTAGTTTATTTTGCACCAATAAAACAACAGTTAAAATTCTAAAATGATTGATTACATGTTTTATACAATTGTATGAACTTTCAATATAAAGTATTATCTTTTCTTACTTGGAATATTCAAAAATTCATCACAGTTCTATGAAGCACCACATACACACACTTGCACATAACAACTCAAGAAAAGCTATGCGTGTTTATATTTGCTAAAACTCTGATCTCACAGGTGTGTTCGATGTCTCTTTCTCTGTGGTGTCTCTGATGCTTGATGTGACCCATCTGTGGTGACTCAACCCAAGGCACCTTGTAAGAACACCGCTCAGGGACTTTCTAAACTTCTCCCCTACAAAGGCGTATATGATCGGGTTGACACAGCAATGGCACAGAGCAATGATCTCAGCGAAGAGCGTGGCCTTGTCGATAGTTGTCGATGCTTCGCAGGTGGTGATGACGTTGAATAGCTGCAGCGTCTGAAGGAAAACTGTGACATTGTAAGGGACCCAGCACACTATAAACACACACACTATGGTCAATATCAGCCTCACAGCTTTGTCCTTTTTGGAGTTCCTGGACTTGGATAGCACAACAAGGATTTTGACATAACAGAAGATCATGATGGGGAGGCAAACAAAGAGGCCCACTGTGTTCTCGCTGAAGTTTCGCTGCATCTTCCAGAAAATCTGCCAGTCTTCTGGGTACAGTGGCTGGCAATGAGAGCTGTTGTCATGTTCATATATTTCCAAGGAGGCAAACACCACCTGAGGGACTACCATGAGGATGGAAATAATCCAGATAACGATGCTGGCGGTGATGCCGCAGCGAAGTGTCCGGGCTCGCATGGCTGAAACTGCATGGACGATGGCTAGGTAGCGATCCAAACTCATTAGGGTCACAAACATAGTCCCACTGTAGAAACCCAGCTGTTCAGAGGGTCAGAGGAAATACAAGGTCAGGACATGAAGTGACATTGTTGTTAGGTTTTGACCTCAGTGATCCCCATTAGTTGTTTTGTGTTGTAACTATCGTGTAACAAAAAAAGAATGAAGCTCTACCTGATAAATTCCTGTCATCAGTTTGCATGATGCAAGGTTCTTGGAGTTGTAGGCCCAGTGTGGCAGGGATACAGCCAGTATGAGGTCAGACAGAGCGAGACTGAGGAGGCATATATCAGTCATACTCTTCAGCTTTATGTACCGGAGGAGAACCCAGATAAGTGTGCTGTTGCCTATGAATTCAATGGAACGATGGAAAAGCTGCTTAATGCAAAGGTTCATGAAAAGTTCAAAGAAGGTTACATTGTGTTCAAGATGCTGGTCTTTAAGGACATACCTAGTAGACCCAGACAAAACAGAGAGTAGCAAAGAATCAGCATGGCTCTGTCAGGCAACTCTGGAGAGGCATCCTGATCACAGCTGTTGGCGTTATAGTCATATATTTGGTCGTACGTCGACGTCTCGTACTCTGATAAGTTCATACTGCTGTGGAAAAAACAGAATATGGAGTCATTGCTTTTTAATTGAGACAACATATTGCAAAGTAGTTATAAATCAGACACAGTAATGTCATGCATGGTCAATTCTGTCATCAAGGGGAAGGGCCCAAATGCAGATATTGTTTAAAGGATGAGTCGAGTGATTAGGTGAGATCTTGATAAACAAAATTTAAATAGCTGACAGGCAAGCAGGCAGGTTCTAACCAGGTGCCTAATCAGAATCAGAATGAGAAATACTTTCTTAATCCCAGAGGGAAATTCGGTTGTTACAGTTGCTCCAAAATATACAATATAGCAGTAGAAATATAGTAATAAAAATATTAATCAAATCGAATAGGAATATAAGTAAGGTTTCAATAATAGGTACAATAAATATTTACACGAATAAGAGTAAAGTGGAATATATACACACATTTTCAAGATTATTTTCAAGATTTATTATATTTCTATATAATATTATATAATTATGTGTATATATATTAGCTATATTTATTGATTTGCAAGATAATGCAAGTTGTAGAGTATAAAATGGGTTTCTGAGGTTTGGTAAAGAAGGTGTTAAACAACAATGCAGTGCCATCACAGTGGCTGGGTGTGGAAGTTTAGTGACTCAGTCTAGAGCAGTGTTTCTCAAATGGGGCTACGCGTACCCCTAGGGGTACGTGGGAGTACAGCAGGGGGTAGGACAAATGTCATAAAGAAAAGTTGCATCACAGCAAACTAGTGGTGTGCGAAATAACAATCTTGGATCGTGAAGGATTTAAACATGTTGAAAATCTGCCGATGTGTTCATTTTATCATGCTGCAGTTGAAGCTCCTGCACAGACGCGTCTCCCTCCTCCCCTTCTGCTCGGCAGCGCAACATAAACGGAACTTAAGAGTTAGACCGTAAAAAGAACTCCATCCCGGTCACATGTAACTGTTTGAGATATTTCCAAACCGACAGGATGCCATAAACATTTATCTGAAGAGTTTACAAAGTTAAGGTTTGTTCTTCGGGCAGCGACATGACGAACCCTTAACGAGCCGGAGAGACGTGAACAGTCTGCGGAGAGTCAGACAGGAAGTCTGTGATGGGAGATGTAGTTCAAGTTCATTGAAGCCATTTCAACAACAGTTGATAGTAATTTGTCTTGTAATCCCGATATTTAAACTGATGCTGCCGGTGTTTTCTGCTCTCTCTTAGTTTTTAAAGTTATTAACAAGCCTCACCACTCGAAGCTCACCTGTTGTGATAACGGGAACGAGAATGAAACGGAGGGAGGCGATAATATCAGCGAGGTCTGGACCTTGATTGTTAAAAAAATGTTTTTGAACAGTCACCTACAAACATTTATTTCCATGAATTAGTATCTATGTATGCTGCTTGAAGTGATGTCAGTCAGCAGCTCTTTCTCCTCTCGTTCAGTGTGCAGCAGGCAGGTGAAAGTCAGTAACCATGGTGACTGTCTGTCCGTCAATCAACGATGTCCCGCCCCCTCCGTGAATACAACTCTTAATTCAGTAAAACTTACTTTGACCATGTGTCACAGAATGAACACATTTTGGATTATGTTTGAAGTCTACATGTTTTAATAAAAAGGTACCTGATGAACCCTAACATAGATTTAAAGACACAAAAGAGGACACAATACTAAATCATTCATTTAAAGTGGTGCATAAAAGCCTACAGTTGTACATAGAAATTTGTCAGAATGCAGGGAAAGACATTTCTGGTGTAAAAAATGTTCTGTGAAGATGTCCAGCCCCCCCAACAAAGACAGTTTTAAATAGACTAAACTTATAAGCACAGTATTTGTGCACTTAAAAACATTATACAGGGAAATAAGTTTGGTTAAACTGGTTAGTAACTTGCAAAATCTTTCTTTAAGATCAGTATGGAAAAAAAATGTGATAGTGATATGATATTTAACACATTTTTATGGGATTTATCTCCACGTATTCTGTTCCTCCCGAAGCACTGTTTGTCTTTTGCGGGATGACATAAGCCAACAGTTTTATGAAGACCACATACATTTGTTTAGTAATGTGCTTTTTCCAAATGATTTCCTGAAAAATGTCTTTGGTGGGATAGCAGGGTACTTGGCTGAAAAAAAATCTGAAAGGGGGTACATAAGCCCAAAATGTTTGAGAAGCCCTGGTCTAGAGAATGATTAAGAATTGGTTGTAGGAAGTGGGAATGAGGATGTAGAGAGGGACAGAGATGAACAATGAGGTGAATGGTGCAAAACACCACAAAGACACAATAAAGTAAAAATAAAAAATAAAGTGTTTCTTGACGCAAGACTCAGGGACAGATGACATAACACTACAACAATGTTCATTTACCAGAATAACCATCTATCAAATCTAAACAGCAATAAAGGTAATCATATAAATCAAATAAGTTTGTATACTGTGCTCCATCCAACATTTTTCAGTATCTTATTTTACAACTAACAAAGTGTGTAACAATTGCTGTAACCTGGCTGGCGTGCCTTACCCAATCAAGACAAAAGTGGTTTTCCAGACAAAAAGGATAACTTTGGTTCTGAGCCCTATGAAATACATCAAGATGTGGTTGCACGGCCTTAAGTTACCATCTAAGTACTGCAAATTGATCTTCTCTTTAAAGATTCTCAGTCATGGTAAATCATGGTAAAAAAAATAAAAGATGTATCCGTAAGGCAACTACATTTGGTTAAAGTTCTTCAAGAAATGTCAGAACAGTTCCAAACTAGCAGCAGGGTGAGAGGTGAAGCATCTTCACAGACTTCAACCAAGTTTATTTGTCTTTTGGATTAACTTTGAAACAAGTTCTATTTTATTTTATCTCACATTCAATCCAACAAATAGTTGATTAGTTATAACGGTTAAGTATGGCTTTTTTTGTTGTTGTTGTTTTCAGAGCTAACTTTCCTTTGTTCCATGAATCCCCACTCATACTGATATCTTCCAAAAAAAGGGTTTAATTATCATTCTGAGAAAAAACAACAAGGTTTTATCCAAATAAAAAGGAATCCTGCTTTTACCAAATAAGAGACACGTTTACATTCTTGCTCTGATTAAAATGTACAAATGAATGTTCCATTACTTACTTTATAAGCAATGACAACTTTTGATTTCCAGGTCTTTGATCTTGTGATGTTCAGGAAAAAAATCTCTTCTAAGTGTTAGAATAAAAAATCAGAGCCTAAAGAAACAGATGAAGAAGATTACATGTTTGTCCTCTTCACATAGTATAGTAGGCACAATGTACCACTCCATTGCATATGTCTGATAGAGCTACACTAAACAGAGATACCACTTTAAATGAAAAGAGGAAAAGAAACCACTTGTTTGTGTGAGGGATTTTAGAGATATTGCTGGAATTCCCTGCCCTTTAAGTTGAAACTTTCCATATATAATCATGAATAAGTGACTCATGCCTGAAAGGCTTCTGTGACAAACTTAAGTTTAACTTTTGTTTCTTGAAAAACAATTTTCCTAATCTAAGAAAAAAAAGAACAGTGGTGATAATTACAACACTATTGGATTGAACTCATTGCTTTTCTCTCTCCTAGTGTACTGTGAAGTCATTGATAAAACAAATGGTCTATGCAACAAGCATCAGTGGTGTAGATGCAAATATTTGACACCCGCATTCTTTTAATATCCACCAACTTCCTCCTAGGCTGTCCATAATCAAAAAGATGTGATCTCCATCAAACCACATCTCAAACTTTCTCTCAATATCGTCACCTGCAGAACCACCTGCTGTGACACCAATGCAGACCCTCACTTCCTGTGGCTCACACACACACACAAACACACACGCACACGACACATCGTGGTTATAGCTGTAGGATGAAAGAAAGACGCAAAACATCGAGTAAAACAACATGAGAAACATTCCAGTTTAAAATAAAACAGGTTACCTCCTGTCCACCTGTCTTCTGAATCACTGCTCCTGTGGTGCATCAAACTTGTTTTGTAATTTAGTCAGCTTCCCTTGCTCTCTTTTTGTCTCAAATCCTGTTGAAGGGCTCATTTCTGGTAAGGTGAACTCTGCGTTTTGTTGTTTCCTCCGCCTTGTGTTAAACCTGTACAGAGGTGTCGGTGCGTTTTCAGAGAAATGTTCATTTATGTGCGAACGTGGCAGGAAATGAGCACGAAGGGGAATTGCATTTTAATAAGGAGCTGTTCTGTTTTTCTGTGTGCTCTACAAACACACCGTTAAGTGATATGACTTTCCAAAACAATTTAGAGCTCATCAGTAATAAAACACTTCTCATTAATTCAAGAAAATGTAGAACCTATATACCTAAAAATGTTTATGTTTACAGAAACTAATGGCTTTGTCATGATAATAACACTACATTAATGAATAATCATCTGCCTTATTTTATTGGTGAATATGTCAAACTTTATTTAAGAAATTGAGAATGTGTTATGTTTTGGATTTTGTGATGCTGGTTGAGAAAATAAACGTATGACAAGATCATTGTTTGGTACACGTAGAAATGAGGAGAGATATTAAACTTTAATAACCTCTATAGGCATATTAAACCACTTTAAAAAAACAAACAAATTACAACCAAAAATAGTAAAAAGCAACAATAGCAGCAGTCGGCTACAGAGGATTCAATCTTAAGCTGAAGTATGATGCATGTTGGCAGAAATATATGTATGCCAAAATTAAAATTCAGTATGAAAACACCAAAATAACGCAAACATGGAAAATATTTTACATGTATACAAACGAGTTATAAAACAGAATTAAGAACAAATACAAATTCAAGATTCAAACAACAAACCCTTTACTTTAACTCATCATCAAAGTTTTCCATTATCGAAGTGAAAACAATGATTCCATGATGAGAGAGAGATACAGAATATTTAGAAAATGTAGATTTACACTCTGGGTGTTTTTTTTGAAGTTTTTTTTTAGACCAACTTGCAACCTCGTCACGACGTGTGGAAAAAGGAGGAAACAAAGTAAGACAGTGGAGACAAGCTAACTTTGTAGTTAGAGCCTGGCATGAACACATGCAGCAAGAGTTCAGTCGACATTTTTATTTCCTCCATTATCAGCAGGTCCAGGAAGGGAATATAGCATTTAGAAACACCCACAAGTTATATGGTGATGCACATTAAATCACATTTTTCAATGAAATATTCAAAAGTGAAAATAAGTCAAGAAGATCTGAAGACGGGTATCTTTTGTTTTTAACATAGGGAGCATTAAAGATGGAAAATGAAGAAGAAAAGTAAAACAAATCATGCAACAAGAAGATGAGCTACCCAGTCAAACATGTCAAACAGTAGGCCGCGTCTTTAAAACAATTTACATCAGTCTACCCAGTGGTGTAGTGCAGGGTATACACAGGTATATGGAGTATAACCCACTTATTTTTCAGTCTCCATAGGGTATACCCACTTCTAAATGTCCTCTGATTCACACCATTAATTGATTTACCATATTCAGTAGGATGCTGCAATTCCTAGGATGGTGAAGGGATGACCCTCTCTACTCTGTCTCTAATTGGCTAGCACGCACTAACTAAATATGCAAGAGGAGTCTTATGTCACTGTTAGTAACAGAGGCTGTTTATCCTCTGCTGGAAGGAAAAATTATAATTATACACCAAAAGAGTATACCCACTTATTCAGGCCCTACTAAACCACTGGGTCCCACCCCCTTTTACTTAGTCAAAATGGTGGTGACATCAGATGACCTTGACATGGCCGAGCTTTTCTTGAATGAGCTATCTGAAAGATCCCTGGTGGAGGAGAGGGAAATCCAGGGCACACACTTTCTCAAGAACTGCACGACCCGTTTCATGAACCTCTGCCCGACAAAGGCATAAATGATGGGGTTCAGGCAGCAGTGGGTGTAAGCAAATGTCTCCGTCACTGTTACCGCTAGCCTTAAATTTTTTTCCAGCTTGCACACATCACCAGGCAGTTTGGACTTCATAAAGGTCAGGAATAGAGAAATGTTATACGGGGCCCAGAAAATGAAGAAGGTGACCATGATGGTGATGATGAGCTTGACCACACAGTGCTTCTTCTTGCTCCTCATGTTCATCAGTATGGGGATAATCCTGGCGTAGCAAACTATCATCACCAACATGGGGATCAAAAGACCCAGTATGTTGGCCATGAAAATGTTATAATATCTCCAAGTGTCGCTCTGCGGGTTGTAGTAACAACTCAACACTTGTGAATTATTTGCACGTGTGAAAATAAAAACAGGCAGTGAAACAGTCAAACTCACCAACCACACAGCCACGCTCAGCGCAATGCCTGCCCTCAGAGTACGATATCTAGCCACTTTGTGAGCGTGTAAAATGATCACATAACGTTCTATCGTCATGACAACCATGAAGAAGATGCTGCAGAAGAAGCCAGTGTTATGGGAGCCGGAGGTGAGCCGACACATGAAGTCCCCGAATGTCCACTGACCAACGTTGGAGTAGTGAATGTAGAAAGGCAGCGTAAGGACGAAGAGGAGGTCAGCGAGAGCCAGGTTGAAAAGACAGATGTCTGTCAGGTTGGTCTGGTTGCGGTGCTTCACGAGGACACACACCACCAGGCCGTTACCTGTGGGGAGAGGGGGGACCTTTTTTTTTTTTTTACATATGTGGAAGAAATGCACTTAAGGGGCAATTTTGTCCCCAGTTTCTTTTTCACCTTTAACCTTTATTGATTACAGCTGATACAGCTGAAGCTAAAGAGACAAGACGTAGATGGTGCAGTGCAAGTAAAAAAAAAAACAAACATGTTACTGCACCATTAAATACTATTGGAGCTGTCTTAACAAAATCTTATGATTGCAATTATTTGCCAACTTGATGCCTCTGAAAATGTAATGATCTTGGTTCTCTACTACATAAGATACAGTATTATACGTTACCATTGGTACAATTGCCTCTTTTTAAGAATATAATTTTTTGGTACATAGTTTTTATTAACTATTTTATTACTACTTTGTGTGTGTTTTTGCAAATTATTTATCCTACTGTGGGTTTTGTTGTTTGTTAATTTTGACATTTAGACATTAATAAAGTTTGAACTTAAAAATACACACTGGAATTGTGTCTGTTTCTCTCAAACATGCACTCAAATACGTACCCAAAAAGCCAAGAATGAAGACCAAACTGTAGATTGTAGGCAGAAACACCTTCCCGAAAGCCCACAACTCGGTAAAGTCACAAGGAGCAGAGTCGTCTCCATAATCATATTCAGGGGTTATGTTTTCTCCGTAACCTGCAAACAGAGTATTTATTTTAATTGATTTCACTTTTGCATTACATCAAAGCAGCCTTGTTTTGCAGCTTACCTGTCATTTTATAGAGTATATACAATCAGGTTATATGAGAAGAAATACAAGTGGAGGTAAGAACATTTTATTTAAGGCTGAAGCGCCTTAAATAAAGTTAGATATTTTAGTAAAACATGAGAAAGGTTCATCATTCTTACTCTGTCATTCAGCCCTTAATGTCAATTGATAATGAATGTTATAGTGCCACCTGCTGGTATGCTGTGGAGCCACATCTATGAGTTTAAAGAGTTTTATAGATTTGAAAAAAAGAAAAGATTAGCCTGTAACATGATGAGATGCAAGATGTGAGTTTAAGGTTTGATCCTGAAATAGAAAGAAAAACAAACAAACAGAATTCAAACTAAAATTAGATACAAAATACATTCATTAAAATGTGTCCTGTTGTGGAAATCTTCAGAAAGATAGATAGGTTTTCATTCTTCACTTTCATTTAAAAGTGGATTTTCAAGTTGTTGTTTCTTTTAGTTTTGCAGATTCAATGTTGTTCGAACTACCCAAGCAACAGCTTTAGTTTTTTTGCAACAGAGAGTTAGTGTTATTGTTCTTGTTGTCACGCAGTCTCTAGCAACACTGTACATGACGTCATCATTACATTTTCTTTACTTCATCGATCCTGATGCAGACATGGAGGGCAGGTTACTTCAATCTGAATGCCCCAGATTATTTTCTACAGAGTCCTCTCTAGATCAACCTACACGTAAACATTATGTATGTATGTATAAAAATGCCCTCTGACTCTGCTAATATTATTTATCTTATTTAAAAAAGATTTTAAAAAAAGAGTACACTAATCATTTTACGTTTGGACTTTTGAGCATTTTTTTCACTTTTCTTTATTCATAATTCATTTGAAACATTAGGAATCCTCTGAATTGTTCAGAGAGGAATTTCTCCAATTTTATTTGAAGTGAATTTGAACCTATTTTCTATACCATATGCAATATATATGCTTGATTGACATAAAAATAACCTTTTGGAATAGGTTGTGTGAATTCTTAGGGTATAAAGCATCTGAAAATGTTCAAAGAAAAAACATCACTACATTCAAAAAATATTAAAGGAGCTTTTGCTAGACCCTCTCTATTGAAGGATTTTTAGTGGAGGATGACTCTCTCTTATAACCAAACAATATTTTGTTCATCAATTTGTATCGTTAAAAAAATAAGGTTATTTCAGGATAAACAACTAGATTTATAATTATCCGAATAAGAATCCAAAGAAATGTTGCATGTTGTGCATCGCAGCATGGGATGCAAATTTACAATGTCTTATACCGCAAGTTAAAAAAAATGCACAGAAATATCTCTAACGAATCAATAATAAACTAAACTTTTTGCAAAGAAGAAACATACAGTTATTAAAATGCATTTACCTGCCATGGTTGTCTCTGTGTTGCTCATAGAGGCTGTACTTCAGGGGTTGTTACTTCTATGTCCAGGTCTTTATGGTTGTGATGATAAAGAGTGATAAACCGACTTTCCTTCAATAGAGAGAATCAGCAGTGCACTGTCACGGAATAACACAGAGAGAGATAAAGTTCATGAGTTAGTTTCCTGTACATCCCCTCAGTGTGAATACAAGATCCTTATCAGAAGCACAAATTCACAGTTGGTTGAAGTTCACACACTGACAGACTAACACAACACAAACCAGGTGTTGACAAAAACATCTTCATACTAACACATAGTAACAGCAGGTTTTAGTTAAAGGCTAGACTCATATTTTAGATCCAAATTGCAAATAAAGAGTATTTTACAATAAGTGACCATTATCTAATGAGAGTAGAAGTTATAGCCCACTTTTGTCCTTTTTCATTTTATTTAAAATCATCTGAGTAATACTTGTGATAAAATCATACTTCAGTAGTCTATGTAAAATATCTATTTTTTCTATTAGGAATGCCTTTAAAAAGAAATAAATGAGTAGGACACTTGTTGAATGTTTCTCAGTGTTATTTTCATACATTAAAAGCAATAATCCACCTACTAGCCTACCATCTGTGTGATTATGAAGTGTCAGATTATATTCTGAATAACTTTTTGAGGGTATATATAACCCTATTTTGATCTGTTTATAGAAGCCATTTGTCTTCTTCTTATGATAGCCTAATTATATTAATTATTTTTAGTAGAAGCCTAGTAGTAGAAGTAGTAGTAGTAGTAGTAGTAGTAGTAGTAGTAGAAGTAGTAATAGTAATAGTAGTAGTAGTAGTATTGTGCTTGTTGTTATTTTATTCTTCTTCTAATGACTGTTGTATTATGATAACCAGGCTTGTTGAGTGTTGAGTGCGCTTCTTAAAATTGCAGAGGGGTCTAAGAGTGACCTCTTGTGGTGGAGAAAAATACCATAGTTGTGTTGTGAGCACAAAGCATGCCGGGAGAAACATACCGGGAGAAAAGGTTTGAATTCAGCTTCATGAATTTCAATGAGGCATTGTGCATAGAAACTTTGTTAGAATAACAAATACAACTTTTTTTTAAGCCATTGTGTGTTTAAAGGTAAGGTTACCAATACTAATAATGTATTTGTAAAACGATAACAACATCGCTATCATCACCAACAATACGAATATTAACGGTCAGAATATCATGTCTCCTCTGTTGAATACATTTTACTTAGTTTCGCTCTGAAGCTTAAATTTAAAGACATTTCGTGTCTGTGTATTTGCGGTGCACTTGTATTTGTTGCCGTCGCTCTCCAGCTGGCGCTCAGTGAATTCTCAATGAGGATGATTGACGTGAGATCTGCTGACGAAGGCGGGCTGAAGAGAACCACATCAAGTTAGACAGACACCACAGCAGGGGGACCGGAAACTCTGCAGCACTGCCTACAAAATAAGAGTGGAAATTCTCAGAAATCGTTACAGCGACAGTTAAACCCTATATGTGTACTAAGTAAAGCATACTAAATTATAGCATATTATTAGTATTAAGTGATAAAATAAGTAATATGAATATAACGTATTGACCTTCCTTGTTTGTTGGCTATTATCCTGTTTTGAATATCCAAAAATGCACTTTTCATCCAATAGGCATGTGAGTGTTTTTGTAAGGCACCTTTGTACATAATAATAATAATAATAATAGTAATAATAATATATTTATTTATATAGCACCTTTAAAAAAAAATGTTTACAAAGTGCTGTGACAGACAGAGCAAATACAGCAAAACAACAACAGAACAGAGATAGAGCAACAGAGAGGGCAAAATGTTAAAAATGCAAATAACATGAATAATATAGATAATAAGAGAAAAAAATAAAATTAATACAGGAAGGGATACATATAAAGGCTAAAACATTTAAAGAAGAGAAAGATAAAAAGGTTAAAAGCAATAAAATTAATAAAAGGAAGGGATAGATCTTTAAAGGAGAAATCACATAAAAAAGCAAGTCTATAAAAGTGAGTTTTAAGAAGTGATTTAAAAGATGCCACTGACTCTGCCCGCCTTATCTCATCAGGCAGGCATAATATTTGATAAAAGAGAAGAGAGGCCTGAGAAAGCCCCGAGTTTAAAAATCCACAGTAGGCTATAATATATTAAATTCCTATTCTATTATTTTCTCTTATTTTGAAACGCCATACGGACAGCTCTATTATCAATCCTGTTACCTTGACAACGCTGGAGGGAAAGTCTGCCGGGGGATACGAAGCAGCACATCCAGTGGATTTGACAACTAACTGAGTCAGTGAGAATGACTCAGTTAGACCGTGTTGACTGAAGTAAGTTGGACTTTAAAATATCGGAAGTTTAACGATTCTTATGTCGTAGTTAGTTAAACCCAAACGGACATTTGCGGTGTTTGTGCTGCTTCAGGTCACACAGACTGTCTTCTCTGCGAACTCACTAGTTGGACCTGTACGAATAAAAAAAATGTAAAGTTTACTCCTACCTTTTAACAACTGTTTAATCGTTGAGATATATTACAAAACTCGCTGGACTAAAGTAATTAAACAATTTTGATGTGCAGGTGAGAGCAAAATATGGATATTCACCGAGTCTAAGAGCGACGGCGGATTTTGGGAACCCACTTCAGCTGAAGTTGGATATCCAAGTTTACTAATCACTGCAATGACTGATGCATCAAAACCACCTTCAGGGTAAGTTATTTAAACTCAAGCACCTTGTTTACTGAAGGAATTCAACTTTTATATAATTGTGTGATTATTAAAATCTAAACTTTCTTGTTAATACGTCTAATTTCAGCTGGTTAAACACTAATGGACTCGGCCACTACACACTGCGCATTTCTTGTTGCACATCAGAAACAAAATTAAGAATTTCTCTTGTAATTATTCGTAGTATTATTTTATTTTATTAAACACGGCTGCCTTTTTCCCCCAGCATATTTAGCTAATATTGTGGCTGCGTGGCATAAACACACCTTGTCCATGATAACAGTGGGCTTACATTGGTCAATGGAGCTCATTAAAACTACCTTGTGGAGAGCCTCCACAGCAACAGTTCACCGCGTTGGTTGCCTTTAGTGTGCAGGGACAACAGAGAGAGAGAGAGAGCGAGAGAGAGAGTTCCAGCAGCCGGATCAGCCTGCTCTCCATTTACCCCCACAACCAACTATGTGAACAGTACGAGGTCAAGACATGGTATGGGTATGACAGTGTAGTTTGTTTCTAGTGTCGAAAAAATAAATGACACAACCTTTTATTGGCTAAAGAACACCAAAAAAAAAAAAAAAACTGTAGTTGCTGTATGTTATTGTTCTATGCTTTCATTTGTTTGGGGCGTGGCTGGGGCGTTAAATGACTGCCAACTTAATTGTATTAGCCTATTTAAAAATTTGACATTTAACAGAAGTAAGTATAAATAAATAAATGACAGTTTCAGGATGCAGGAATGCTGGAATGTCATGGTTGTTGCTCTCTATTCTGTGATAAGTGCACAGTTCTGCCCCAGGGGACACAATAGGCTACATGTGTGAAGTTTTTACATTAATCCTACAGTTTTAGTACAAACTATGACTGTATATAGAAAGACATCAGCTGATCCCATCATCAACAAAAACTGAATCATCCCAGAGTATGCATAAGACAACAGTTCAAATAGAATTAGGCAGCTTTTTAGTTTCCAGGTGTCACTGTGACACAGAGAAGCATATCTGAGTGTTTTATCCTAAATTTGAATAATTTGTTTGAATAATGACCATGCTGATAGAAGATTACGAGATAAAAGATTGCACTAGCCTTCAGTGGCCTCGGTTTGTTACAATGCAGTCACAGTGGAAAGTGGCTTGGATTAAAGTAGGTCTTAACTTGTTTATCTTATCTTTGTTTTAGCAAAAATAAGCAAAATACAGAAAGAGTTCTTAGTGTTATTGGTGCATGACCAGGTGTACAGTAATCCTACAGGCTACAGCAATATGATTATGTGCTACATGGGGGCTATCGTAATATCTTTATCCTGTAAAATTAAAAGTGGCTGACTTCATCCATTCTTAAGTCAGCAGTGTTATTTCTGGCATTGTCATTGGGTTCATACCTTTTGTCAGTCAGCTTTTAGTTAGTAAGGACCCTCTAAAGTACTCCGTCTGTAATGTAGGTGTGTGGTAAAGGCTCAGCAGAAGTGTATGCTCTTCATAGGGCCACATGAGAAGGTTGTGATTTTGACAGAAAGAGTGCTGATGGGTGGATTTAATGATCGGTCTGGTCTTTCAAGCAAAGGTCTCTTTAACCAGAACCTTTCAAACACAGTGATTTCACACTCTCAGGAGGCCACATCACTGGCCAAATTACAAAGTAGACTGGTCACAGAGTCAGCAAAGAAACCAAAATACCTTCTTTATCCGGTCAGTGTGTGCCATTTCTATCCATATAAATTACCATGACAACTCCCTTTGTGTTGTGATCTCTCTTTCGTCATCACACAGGGATTAGCTACTTTACTACATTGCACGGTCTAATGAAAGGCAGCTCATAAAACTACATAAACACACATTTACACACACAAAACACAGTCACTGAGCAGACAAACGCAGAAGGAAGAGATGGCTCTTTCGAGGGAAGCCATATTCTTTTGTACCTTTCTGTTGAAATCTGAGCAGTGGGTGTGTAAGACTGTGTGTGTTTGATAGTGCGTTCCCCAGGGGAGGTAGAAAGGTCACCTGAATGAAGCCCTGCTGAGCATTATACACTTATAATTAAGCCTGGACACAAAGTACAACTTCCTCCCCTCCCCAGAGACTAATGAGTATATCTCATGGTTTGAAGATAACCCATAATCTTACTACAAGACATGACAAGACATGATATTATGAAATTACTCTGGCTTGCGCTTGTTTTAATTTGTGTTCTATGGGGTGAGTTAACAGTGTTCCTAGGAAAAAAAGATATCTGTGGAATCTGATTTCAGTAATCTGCTACGAAAAAAAAACAAAGGAGCATGGTAAATAGTATTTCTATAGTATTCACACGATTGTCCAATCCAGTTATCTGGAAAGTAAACAGACTATCTTTTTGTGGGGACTGGCATCAACTTCAATTCCAAGGCTGCACAGTTAGGAGAAAATAATACCATTGCGTGCAACACTGGTTGGTTTACTTCCTCTTTGGGTTGATAGACTGCTAATGGCTTTCTGGAGTATCCCAAGCAAAACCCTCATACTGTACTTGTATAGGTCTGTCAAAGTTTTGTTAAATGTTGGATTTTAAAACAATTTATTCGTACTGATATGCCAAATGTGTTTAAAAATCTATCCAGAATACTAGAAGTGTCAACCCAAAAGAGTTTGAAATTTTGAGATGGAAAATGTGTAGGAGCTCTGGTTAGAACATCTGTTGCATTTAGGCTACATTAGTCAGCTATGATGCACAACAGTCTTAATTTGCACGCAGTGGTGTATTCCTCTTAAGTCTGGCATGGTGTTATGTCGTGTCTGCCTCTATATGTCTGTCTCTGAGTGCTGAGTGAGGTTTAGTCCAGAAGGCTGTGATTAATGTGGGTTTGTTACAGGCTTTTAATTAAAGTATCCACTCTTTCAGAAGCAATAAGGAGGCAACAGACTTTAAAAAAGAAAACAAAAACAGAGAAAGCATTAATCGGCAACTGCTGTCCTTTTGTGTGTTTTTCTTCTTGTCAGTGTTTACTCTGCTGTTGCAGGTTTTAAAGCTTATTTCTGCTCTTCTGTGTGACGTCAGAACCTTTACTTGAGTTTACTTCTGTCACAAGGTTTAGTCTACACTAAATAGAGACAAACAATTATGACATCTATCACAAGACAGGCTTTGCCTATTTTTGTGCTAAAGTTTGTGTGCCAAAATAAAAATCTGTGCCCATGAGCGCTGAGGGATTATTTATTTTCATTTTTATTTTGGCCCGCTGCCTCCTGTACTAGAATGTCAGTGTCACCCTTTGCATGTTATTTGACTATCATGTGTATCTGTCGGTCCATACAGTTTTTAAAAATACTTACAGAAGTAAACTTAAATATATTGAGATAATGTTATCTGCCAGAACCAAGTATTTCCCGGCTCAGGTCTTAAATAGTGGACAGTACTAAACAAAAGCTCCACACCCTTGCACATCCTTCAGAAATCTCCTCTATTTAGAATTTTAAGGTTTATGTGGTGGGCCACCAGCTCAGAACTGCTGACAGAGGGAGTTCCCTCCTTTTCCTCCCTTACTTGAGGGCTGTATTTAATCTGAGCAAAGTGGAACATGTTTTAGTGTGTGTGGTCACATCTGGATATTTAGGGTTATTTTTATAATGGGTTAAATATAACTCCCATGAAAGCTGAGATAGGCCAGAGAGCGAAAGAGTATTCGAGGCTATGCGTCTCTGGCAGCAGTACAGTATGTATCTGGTAATATCTGTAACCATTTCACTTGCAGTAGTGTTTGAAATAGAAAGGGTGTGGATGCAATTCGTCCACAAGATTGTTCTGCAAGGATAGAAGCTTGACCAATCACACTGGCTGAAAAGATGAAATCAAAAGTATCCAATCCTTTGCTCAGTTCATTGTTTTTATAAGCAGTCAGTATTGCAGAAATATTACTAGACTGGTAAGAATGATATGTTTGGGAAACTTTGTATTAACAATACAGCAATGTCTATTGTCAGCAATGTCCCTCGTAGTTTATTGTATACTCAGGCACAGCAGGATTTAATTAATGGGTTCTCAGAGAAGAATTCAAAGTAGCACATGCTCTCCTAATGTATTTACTTCACAGCTAGACATCTAGTCTGGCTGTATTTATAGACTCTTGTGCTCTATCAACCCCACTTTCCAACCTTTTGCTTAATTTGCAAACCTCCATCGCTGATTAAAGGAAGCACCCCTTAAACAATGAAGTTAACCTGTATCACTTCAGTGGAGTGTATCTGTCTGTACTCTTACTATGCAGCTGTTATGGGCTGCTCAGATTTATTTCTGGAAGCCTGCAGTCATATGTTAGTCTCTGTGGCATGTGGGTTTGTCAGGGAGGAAGACAGACGGACTGTGTGTGTGTGTGTGTGTGTGAGTGTGTGTGTGTGAGTGTGTACAGTTGGACCGACTTCTCTTACAGCAACTGACATGCCATAGCTGCGAAATTGCCTGATAAAGCTGAGGTGGTGAATTGCAATCTCTCTTGCACAAGTTCTGATAGAATTGAGTCAGTGTTTGAACCCCTTAACAATGCTGCTATAATTTCTGGATTACAGAGAAAACACAGTTTAGAGTTTGTGTCACTGCGTTATACAGGAATCCTTTTCCATTCCTTTTTAAAATGATCACAAAACAATTCCGAAGCTTTTAGACAGGTGCACATGCAGTCCAAAAATAAAGGTGCCATTTCTGTTTTATTTGTTGACTTTGTTTCTTTTTAAACCCCTTCCATTATTAAAATCCCAATAAAGATGTTCAAGATGGGATTTTAGTGTGGCTTTTCTCGTTTGTGTTAGGGATGCACCGATATACAGGTTTAACATGGGTATCGGCTGTTATCAGCAAATAATGTACACCGATGCCAGTAGCTGATAAGTCGCATTTGTGTAAGTTAGTAAACCTAATTGCTAATTCAGAGAGGAGGACAAACTCTGATCTGTTATCATCTTGAAAACATTTTGGAAGTGAGGGAGTCTTACATCATCTCTGAGCACGATCAGTATTGTGCAGTATGTGTGACCATTTTCCTGTGGCATTTCAAAAGGAGGGACTGCTAACAACAATAAAAAAAAAACATTGGAATCTGCATTTAGCTAAAATGTTTTATTTTAAATACTACAATCCGCCCTGATTTTCACAATCGGTGCATGTCCATTATATATTATTTTCAAATCAAAGGATCCTGTTCTAAGCTCTGTCTGTCTGCTAATCTCAACAATATCTGTACCTTAAGTGTTTTTCTTCTTGTGTCTCCAGCAGGAGCTCTCTGTGTCTCTCTCTCTAATTGGACAAGCTGCTTAGGGAATAGAGAACAGACTAATTATCACTTCCTGCTGCCCTGCCGCTACATTCCTTCTCTACCCTTTTTTCCTCTAATGTTTGACTTCACCATCTACCCTTTTCTATTCCCCTACCTTTAAGATTTCATCAGCCTTCTCTTTTAACAACCACCAGTATCCTTTCTTCCCTTTATTTCTTGTCTTACCTGTTGGCCTGTGGGCCTGTTTGCCACCCAAAAGCTGCTCGTTTACTACAGCTGGTGCAAAGTGCACAGCTTCTTTCTCACTGCACCTAGAAAAAAGTATTCACTGTCAATGCTCCTGTGACTCAACAATTGATTTATTAATCTTTTGCTATGCCATTAATACTGAAGTGTTTTATTAATTAGGAAACATGAGGACACTGGGATCTTACTCTGACATGCAACTTCTAGAGCGGATATGATGTGTCAGAGGATTAAAAGATCACTCATCAGTAGAAGTGATAAATATGAGCTCCAAAAGTAATAGATCATTGCTTTAGTATAGAACTGCCTGATTTTACCGGAGGCATAATGAATGCTATAAAATGTGTCCTAATGTCACATAAAAAAATCCTCTTTGGTAAACAAGAGTGTTGATGGTATTAAATCAAGCCAGCTCTTCTTAAGTATGACAGATTTTCTTTCCAGCTGTACAGACAGAAGGGTAGGTTTGCTTCCTGTGTCTATATTTGTATGATCATTGTTGTCTTGGAACATGTCTGGTGTGAACACAAACAGCGTGTCGCTTTGTCACTGGTCATAAGAGGATAAGATGACTGTGA
Organism: Labrus bergylta; assembly: GCF_963930695.1. Classification (NCBI taxonomy): domain Eukaryota; kingdom Metazoa; phylum Chordata; class Actinopteri; order Labriformes; family Labridae; genus Labrus; species Labrus bergylta. The sequence continues at coordinate 6,119,337 of NC_089202.1, read as the reverse complement.
TGATGTGTCATGTCAGGAGAGGAGAGGACAGAGGAGGATAGTGTAGGGTGTGGTGTGCTATTACAGTAAGTGGATTTCTGTCTTTTAAGTCGCTGTGAAACAGACACTCCTAGATCACCGGTTCAGACTTAACCAGAAGTCATTGCAATACATCCTGAACATAAACTCTGCACGTTACTGCACGGAGTGTAAGCAGGCTAATTGATCCCAACGAGCAACAATTCATTTAGCACCTGAGGTGTGGTGTTGTCTTTTGTCTCCCCCAGGTCATTATGTTACTGTTAGTGACTCTGTGCTCCTATCAAACTTGAGATTAAGCCAAGCTCTTTCCATTTGTTTTTAATAGAGGTTGGAAGTCGTCACTTGATAATCAAATAAACCGGATTACATTCAATCCGATAAACCACCTCGAGATCAACATGTTTTTATTTTAGGTCTTCAACTTCATATATAAACATATTTTATTAAGCAGCCAAAACTGTACCTATAAATTGAAATCAGCGTATACAGAAAGAGATACAGTATGAATGCAAATGCAGTGAAAATACTGCATTAAGGCAGTCCAGATCCAATTGAGTGTTACATCATCATTTAAATGCTTAAAACGGTTTATGATTGTATATAAACTGCAACTTCAGCCTCTTACCACTGCACAGCATTTGATAAACAGCTTGGACTGGAGCCAGTGGTGTTACTCTTATAAAGCCTAGTCCTTAATGTCATTACTTTGATTTACTGCTATTATTGGATAAAACACAGGCCACACAGTTACGACAATAATAGTTAAGCCTCATGGCATCTTAACCACCACATGAATGAGGTAGGAAGGCAGACAGTCGCTGGGTTTGATACGAGACAAGTTGTTTGACCCTCTGGCTCCATACCACTGACTTAGGTACAGCTTAGTGAATTATCGATTTTTTTTTGTGGGGGAGGGGTGATAAGGGTGGGTTAAATGAGGTTTGAGCCCTGTACCGGTCCTACAGAGCTGTTTTAAAATTTGTATGTTTTTGTTTATGAGCTGCTATCATTTCCAAATAAATCAATCTAAACTTTAAGTGAAACTCAATAGAAAACTCTGAGATTTAAACATTAATATTTACACTATTTCTACTTTAATTTGCTCTAATTTCAGAATTTTAACCTGGCTGTTTGTTTGTACTGAGGGAGTTTTAAGGTTGCTGTGGACCACATGTGTCCTATAAAGAGAGTAAGACTGGACTCTGAAGGTAACATGAGCGTCAAGGCATACGCTGAGTGAGGAGGCTTGTGTGCCAGGCAACTGTCAAGGGATCTGTTTCTTCTTCTCTGAATCGCTCACCTTTTGTGTGTTTGCGGCTTAAATCCACAGCTGCTACTAAACTGAGGACTCCACTCCTCTGCAGTCAAGTGGTGTAAATATAGGTTGCCATGGGGACACCATGACATCAAGTTGGTATGCATGCTTCATAGCAGGACGGCGATTGTGAGTGTGAGTGGCCGATGGTTCAGGATGTGCAGCGTTTACTCTCAGTCTAATGGACAACAGGAGGTTAAAACTCAAGTGTGCACAGACACGTGTGGTGCAGACAGACAAGTGAGGCTTTGGCTCTTATGTGCATGTGTATGTGCTTACATGAAGGTGGGAGGGTGTGTCCTTTAAGTAGCTCTCAAGCATGAGAGATGCTTACATGTTTGATATCAGTTTGGCAGGTTTCACATTTTACCACAGTTGGTAACAATTTGAAGTAGAGCTTGACCGATTAAGCAGCCAGCCGATAATATTGCCATTTTTAGTTTACCAAGTGACTATCGGTATTGGCTCATATTATATCACATATGCGCCGATATTAATAGATTTATTTACAAGTTAAATAACATTTAATTTGAGGTTGATTGTGTAAAATAAACTAGCAGTTCTCTTTCACCAGCAGAGTGTGCTATATGGATTACAACAAGCATTATCACTCTCCAATGTGTCAAGCGGTTATGCACGTACTTGCACAGTTATTTTCCATTTGAGTGACCGTCTCGTCTACATTATCTTTTCCACATTTAAGGGATCAGCGCAGTCATTGTGTATATTTATATCTATCTATCTCTAATGATTTCATATATCTTAGAAAGATATCGGCTAGTATATAACAATATCGGCTAGTATATAACAAGTATACTGATTTCATATATCTTAGAAAGATATCGGCTAGTATATCGGTATCTGACTGTTTTTCTTCCCAATATAGATATCGGTATTGGCCCCAAAAATCTCATATCGGTCGGGCCCTAATTTGAAGTTGGGAATTTTTGTCTGGGACAATGATGTTTTCTCACATTTTCACATTTTTTAGAAGTAACAAAAAAGAAAGGCAGACCAAAAAATGTTTAATTCATATTTATATAACGAATATTGATAATAATAAGTTTGATGAAGATTTTGTCTTGAAATAGAAACACACTGCAAGAAACTGCTTTGATGAAATAGCTTTGAATGAGTTTGTCAGTATATTATCCTACCATAGAGAAAAAGCTGGTAATGTGGCTTGTTTGTGTGTTTGTGTGTCTACTGCAGACATCCTTTGGTATTGTTTTTTTAGTCTTATGTCTTTTAAACTGTTTATGTTAACAAATAAATGATACAATTTGTGACATTTGTCTGTTAAACCACTCATTATTGTGCACAGAGCTTTGTTTCAGACATTATTTGTGTTCTCACAATGCATAAAGTTTGTCTCAATGATTTGAGGTCAGTCAGCCCTCTATTTTCAGCTAATTAATCTGCTCCATTCCCAGTTGAATGTCTTCATTAGAGGATAGTAGCTCATTGTTTTAAAGATCCCATTGTCTGATGCTTAATAAACATGATGTCCTTGTCTCTAACTTGAGGACACATCTGGCCGTCTGTGTACCTTAGTGACTCTTTCTTAATGATCAAATGATTGTTTGGCTCTACCTGCTGCCTGAAATAAAAGTTTGATTTACTTACATCAACAGCAGACTTTATTAGTTGACCAGTCTGTCTGTCCTAGTTTTTCTCACGCGGTCACAACTAGCCTTCTGTATCGTTGCACTGAAGGTTTCAGCAGACTGACAATCCATATGACTGGTGCAAACTTCAAGGAAGGGAGTAAAACATCATAAAAGCACAAACTGTAGTTTTTCATTTATGTTTATTTTGAATACACAAAAAGAGATGAGGACTTTGTGCAGAAAAAGACAAAACAGAAACTGAACATACTGAACATTTCTAAGTGGATTTTGGTGGAGTGTCTGCTGGCAGAGCCCACTTTAGAGAAAAACGAATTTGTTCCATTATTTTTATAAGACTTTGCTGAGTGGGAACTTTTGAGTTTCCATGGCTGGGATGAATACAGTCACTGACAGTTACTTCTTTCCCTACCAAAAAACCCTCCACTGTGTCCCAGCTGTGCTGCAGTATATAATTTAACTTCTCATCTAGCAAAAATAAATCAGACTTGAACTTAGAATGGTTTTACATTGTACACACATTGTTAGTGAGTTTGCAGTTATGCATAATTCAAAGTGCAAATGATTCCCCCCTCCCTAAATTCTGAAATCAACCTTTGACATCTTTTTCAAAACATGTTTTCCATATTTTATCAGTATACATAGATCTGTGCGATTAAACATTTGCACACAGGTATCTGTATGCGCATCAGAAACCCCACATTAACACAAACTCTGTAGCACTCAAAGGCTCGATTATTCCTGGCGCCTTGATTGTGAATGAGCGGGGTTGTATTTGGGTCAGGGAGGAGATAAAGCCTGACACACTGTCTGTTATGCACAGCACACACTGTTAATACATTTCCATACCTACACACATATGCAAACCCTGAGATAATCTGGCACAGGGGCAAGCACAGAGACAGTAACATAGGAAGAGTGATGGTACTGTGTAGACTTCTGTATAACTATTCTTGTATTGCCAAGCTAAGGTCATAAGAGTTAGTCCACCCTTAGATTAGTATTAGTTTCAAGTTAGTATTCAGTATGACATATTAAGATTATTTCTCTGTTTATGCAGTGTTAAATAGAATATGTCCTGTTATAGATGATGTTTCTGTCAATCATACATGACTTTATTATGCCAAAACTTTTGTTTAGACTCCAGCCTTGTTTGGTAAGCACCAAAGTCTAACCCCTCTCATATAATCACTAGCCAGACTGTGCTCACTTTGTTTTTTCCATTTGAGGCCGCTCACATGTTGTTTTGAATGATTTGACCACAGACCACAGGAGTCTTTAGTGTCTTTGGCAGTTCGAGAAGATTTCAGTCAGTGTCTTGTTTGTTTTTTGAATTTTACTTGAAAAAACATTTCTAACTGTTTTCACCTCAGGTCTAAACAAACAACCTCCCCTGCTAAAAAGAACACATTAAATGAAGGATAGTGAAATAAATATATCCTTTTAAATACTGTTTAGTCAAGTGAAAAGAACGGAGTGGTTCCGAAAGGTCCATTAGTAACCTTTTTAGTGGCTATGTGTGTGTATGAGCCCGTTTGTAACTCAGTCCCTGTATCAGCTCAGCACTTACTGCCCTCCTGTGCCGGAGCTGGGTTTCCTGCTCTTCCTTACTCTCTCTCGCTCTCTCTCTCTTTCTGTGTTCATGCTTGCCCATTCTAGCTCTGTGGGAGACGAGGCTTTTCCTAAAGGAGTCTTTGTGCATGTAAAAGAGAGGGAAAGTGAGAGAGAGAGGGAAACGTTATGGTAAGAGCGAGAGGCGGAGAGAGATACTGGATGACTGTGTTAAACCTGGCCGGGGCCCAGTCCCACAGCTCCACAGAGCCCACTTCTGTTTACCTTCAAAACACAGACTCAACAGAAAAACCTCCCGCCTTTAAAACTCTCTGCTACAAAAAAAAAAAGAAATTCTTTATTTCTTGTGAGTAAGGGTATGTTTTAAAATGCAGAATGATCTGCTGTTTACTTTCCTAGTCTGACTAATGCTGTCAAACTTTAAGTCTGTCACTCCCATATGTGCCCATTAAAACACTATCAACATTGCACAATGAGTCAATGACACTATAGATCTTGTCGGTGAGAGTGAGTTGATATCCGATGCAGCTGTTAAAGGTTAACTTCAGCTAGGTTAGAGTCCACTCTGTGTGCTATGATCACGTGCATTCTTTCTTTTCGTTGTGCTCTTTTCGCCTTTATGCCAGGCAGGAGTACTTTGACGGATACAGGATTATACACACACATTGTGTCTGAGTGTGTCTAAAGCTTGGAGCTGGATTCATAAACAGTCGCTCTTTTGGAACAGTTAATCAACACAAGGACTGTTTTTGACGTGAGTTGGATGTTTTCTCTTTTGTTATCTAAGGCTAATATTTGTACTGTTAAGACAGAGAAAGAATAGGTGCTGAAATGGGTGGCATAGAGTTCACATTCATCATTGTTAGCAGAGTGAAATGTTTGATTTCTGTCTAATCTGCTGTCTCCGCCTCACTAAGTACAGTTTACACTGAGCTGAGGTCAAATGTGCTGTAAACAGCATCTCGTCGCTACACCAGCATGTCATTGACATCTGCCACTTTCCCTACCCTTAAGATCTGTGCTTTAAAGATGGCGTGCATTATCTCCTTTTTTATAGGTTTCATACAGCTGTTGACAGAACACTCAATCATTTACAGAAAACCCCTGAAGCCAATCAAAAACCTTTAGAACTAAAATATTACTGCTTTAAAATGTGTTGATGTGACTGAAACTGTTGTACTACAGTGCTTATATCCAATTTATCAGATTTTGTTTAAACACAACTGTTCCAACCTAACATTTACATTTAAGCATTGCTTTTGATCACTTTGTCTGAGCATATCTTAATGAAATATTCATGCATGAAATAAGATTTAACGATGGAAGTTGTTTGTGTAAAAGTAAGGTTTTAAATTCATTCCTTTAGAAAACTTTAGGGAACATTTACTTTGTGCCACTGTATTTCTAGAGTGTGAGTAAGAGTGCCTCAGAGGGAGATCATAAAAGGGAATTATTATTATTAAGATATTATGAACTACTCAGAGGAGTGTCAGGAACAGATGGAATAGGCAGCCGCTCAGGGCTGGATCATGTTGACAAAACGGGTCCTCTCAGCATATCTGAGTTAGTTATGTAATCTAAGGGGGGAGATAAAGGGCCGTGTCACAAACAGAGACAGAGACATTCATTAGCATTCAGAGAGGGTACCTGAGATTGAGGCAGTGGGTTGTGTTCAGTAGGCTGTGCTTTCTAAGACTGAGTTAAAAGAAAATACAAATCCGTCAGAGGAACAAACATTCACGTCATAATTTGTTGTAATACTAAATTTAGTGTATCAGTATGTGATATAACTAACATTAGATTGAAGACTCTTTATCTAACACAGTGGAGTTGGACATGTTTCTTTTATCAGCCTCATGCGTCCTGATGTGAAACTAATGCCTGATTATTTCTGAACACTTTGTGCAAGTCCTAAAAAGACAAACTGAGATCAATGTAAGAAACGAGAATAGAACAACTAAATATATATTCCCCTTCCTGTCATTGTCAAATCTTAGGAGGAAAATGAAGGCACGTGCCCCTCCACCTCCACCGCAAGCCCCTCAGCCCGCGCCACGCAACATCTTCAGGAATGCTGTACCTGATGGGGGAGGGACGTCAGGTAAAGATGCCAAGGAGAACATGCTGAGGCCCACTGTGGATCTACTGCTAACACTCCCACAGGGATACCAGACTTCTGTGACTGAGGATGGAAGGTGAGGAGACAAAATCACATTAACTCCCTTTAAAAAGGCTTTGTGCAGTGTGCCAATGCCTCGTTCTACCTTAAGAGTGGCTGTAAAGTGTCACGTTTTGCTCTGGATACTGATTAAGAAAAGTTTGCCTGCAGAAATTCCATTCATTTAACTATGTGAATCTTATCTATGGCTTAGCTCAGCAGCATGATTTTATGTTCTGACCTCATTTACCAGACAAACAGTATGAGACCTGTTTGTTGCTTCTCTCTCTGTTTGGGTTGCTGTGCCAGTGGGCCCATGTAAAGGGGGTCCCATTCTCTGTCTCAGCACAAGCTTTGTCTGAGAGAGCTGACAGATGAAGGCTGACCTGCTAATGATCCCCCTCCCTAATGAGGTTCTCAGACAATCAGAGATGCCTCTGGAGTACAGAACAACAAGGTGCTCCTTTAAAAGACAAACCAGCCTGTAGGAGTCTCTGGAGAGCTTTAATTATCCGACGAAAATGAAATAAAAAAATCATTCAATCATGTTGTGAAGGCCTATTAAGGTCTTATTCCCGTTATTGTATATACCGTTAGTAAAAAATAAAATTAAAAAAAAGATAGTTTGTATGGTATTACATTTAAGCTTTTAGCTGTGCTTACAGTCCAGCTTTGGACTCTGATCAATAAGAAAAAGAGAGAATGGTTTTGACAGCTCATACAGTCAATCTGAGAGAAGGCTGAGGTTTCATTAACAGATTATTTTCTCTTATTTAAAAAAGGGACATATTTGTAGGATATTTGTAGAATTTATGCTTACCTGATAATCTGATTCCACCAATATTATATTATATTATTCTTTACACTCTAAACCTTTTTTTTCTCCCAAGTGGTACTTAGCCTGTACTCCTTTGAGGCAAAGAAAAAGAAACTGATAACTTTTGAAGTACTGGTAGATGTCAGATGAGTTTATACACAATTAAACATAAGAATAAGAACTCTTTCAAACATTTCAAAACAGAAATTAGACGGGATAAACATTTTATCTGTTGTGACTTCTAGAGAAACCTGATGGTACCTCAGACCCAGTCTCAAGTCTCCTTTAAGCTTTCTGTGTGCCAAAACCGATCATCCCTTTCGCAACACTTGTAATGCAATCAAAACAAGCCCATTAAATGTACAGTTAGCCGAAATGTAATTATTATTATAATGTTCAATTGAGCGCCAAGAAGTTACAGTAAAAATGTAAATTCTGTTCAGCATTAATTAACCCATTTTAGCATCAGTAAAATGTTGATTAAAAACACAAATTAATTAAATTGAGCATCAAAAATGAAATCGGGAAAAAAAAAAATCAGTCAGAAAGTGCTTCAATTGTTCCATGTACAGTATTGTTTATCTGGCAATATAAACTCTATTTTTACATTCACATTCACACCAGAGTAGCCCTTTTATTATTGCACAATCACATCCAGTGAAAGGTTTTATAAAGACTCCTAATGAATAACCTCAAACATCTGTGCCTTTGATACAACATGTCATGATGTTAAAGATGTCTGAAGTGAGCTACAGGTAATGAACAGTACTTGACTTCATAACATTCCTGTAAAACAAAATCACAAATGAGAAGGGAAGTACTGAACTGTAACTCATAAACATGCTAAATATAATTAAAAAATAGTTCCTTAATTAGTTTCTGATGGTGCATGTGCAGTGGGATGTTGTTGATACATTTCGATCCTAAAGCTCACGCAGGAGGACACTCGTTCTGTCGAGTGCAGATTGTTGTTTTTAAGTTGTAGACAGTGTCCTTGGTGATGCTGATTGTCAATGGTGTCCTTTGTAGCTGTGTCTCTCTCTCAGTCCTGTCATCTGATCTGGCTGTTCCCAGAAAACATTGGAGACTGTCTCTTGGTTTCTTTATACCAGGATTGACAGGTAGTACTGTAGCACCCCCCCCACACACACACACACACACACACACACACACACACACACACACACACACACACACACACACACACACACACACACACACACACACACACACACACACACACACACACACACACACACACACACACACACACACACACACACAAAGCCGACTGCAGAGCCTTATTGTGGGTGGATGGACATAAGTAGTTTGTCATAACGACACTACCCCATAGTTTGCCTTTTATAAGTTCTCTAAGCCACTATCTCTCATCTATCTGCCTTTGTTCGTTTGTGGCTCTTGGAGAGTTTCTGTCAAGATAAACATACATTTAAATACAGATTCAATGTAAATGTGTTACATGAGGTTCTCTAGAACATCAAGAACATTCTTCTTGGTGTTGGTTTTCAGACTTTTGTTTTACATGTTCTTGAAACAGCTACAAAGCTGTTTCTGTTCCTGTCAAAATCAGTGCCATTACTATTCAACCTACAGTGTGTCTGTGATAACAGCCAGGTGAGTAAATTAGATTCCTATATAGTTATAACAGTAAGCTATCAGCTAGCTGTTCTAATTGTTTCAAGTTTAAATGTTTCGTTGCATGACGTAATTACTATTCTCTGCACAAATGCTAAAGCGAGGTAGGCTTTGTAACCCTATCGTCTCTCCTACCTCCCTTTATTACTCCCTTACTCCCCTTCTCCTCCCCTGGTCCTTTCTTCAAAACTCTCTTCCCCACTCCTCCCCTCTCTCTACCACTTTCTCTCTCACCCCTTTCTCTCTTTTCCTTGCTCTTGCAGTAAGGCTCTGATGGACCTGCTGGTCGAGCTGTGTAGCCGCTACCACCTGAACCCAGCGCTGCACACCCTGGAACTGTTGTCGGCTGAGGGCCACACTTTGGGGTTCAAGCCCAACGCACTACTGGGCTCCCTCAACGTGGCCTGCGTCCTCATCAAGGAGAAAGTGTGGGAGGAGAAGGTGGTGCGCAGACCAGCTCCCAAAGTGCCAGAAGTGAGTAACCGGCGGATACTGTGATGTGGATGCCCTTTTTGGCATGTGTGCTTTCCGTTTTGTTTTTTGTTTTTAAGCTTGAAACAGCTTATTTAAAACAGGTTAGATTACAGAGACAGGTAATTTAATGGTAAGAGTTCCCAGATTACAATGATTTAAGAAATATCTCAGAGCTATCCTTGTTTTCTCTTAATGTAGACTGGTGTGATCCTGATAATCAAGATCCATTAACATAGCATGATGCAGTGGTTCTAAACATGTCCCTCCGTATATTATCCATCCCTCCCCTCTTTAACTTTTTTACCTGTGACCGCTGGCAGAAAGCAAGGCCAGTGAAACCTTTAAGGGCCAATTCAAAGGTAGGAAGCCAGTTGGAAATAAGACTGCCCTAGCATGACATTGGAGTCAGTTCTGTCACACTTGGTTTACAGTCTGAGTGTTCCTCCTTGTCTTCATCACCTGTATTCCTCTTTGACTTGTTGTCATCTCTTTTTACAGCTCACTTGCCTATTTGAACTTCTTTCTACTAAGCATTTGTCCCTTTGTGTCTCCTCTTTTCTCTGCCTCTCCTCTGTTCTCCTCCTACAGTTTGAATATTTGATGAGTGCCTTACCTTTAGTTACCATGCATTATTTCTCTGCTCCTCTCGGGGCTCACTGGCTGCTCTCTCTCCCTTTGGCCTGCCTGGCCCCAGGCCAGGCACCGACACTATTGCAAACATTGCTATGAGTCATCGCTCTTCTGTGTTAAACCTTTCTTTTCATTGTACTTCCAGTCTAAAATGACATCAAGGGTGACAAAATGCAGAAACATGTTTTAGCGTAATATCTAATGTCACTCTATTCAAAATTCCAAAGACCCTTGAGAGCCACCAGCTGAGGAGCCATTTTTTTAATTCTTCAGTTCTTGACTTCTGAGTGGGGTGTGTGTTTTTATAGAGGCTGATGTGAACCACTTAATGATAAAGAAATCTCTACAGTCTGCTAGCTGTTCTCAACAACAGAACACTATGTAATGTTGTAGTTAGTTATAACAACCTCCATATAGATTTCCAAGATCACATGCTTGTACATTATGTACACACTGGAATACTCATGTTCAGTCTATTAAAATGTTCCTTCTGCTGTCAGCAACCAAAGTTTAACCTGAAGTCACTCATTGTTGAGATTCATTCAGCTCCTCTGCTGCCCCCATAGTTTACATTCCACACGCTTGTTGTGACGCTATAAGAAAATCAAACACAGTTCTTCAGTTGACCTTCGTCCATTCATTCACAATCATTGCTCCTGTGTTGTGAAAAAACATAACCATCAACTCATTTAGATGACATACACTTCCATTAGTAATTTCTTTTTAAGGTTTGGTATGGGTATGATGATGGTGAATCTTTTTTTCAGTCATTGACTTTTCTTGTCTTTTTTTACAGGTCTAACTTTTTTCCTCTTTGCATGATATAGTGATCTAGCATGGTCTCCTACTGGTTTACTGCATTGATGATATATATATATACACTGTATATATATATTTCATCAGTATCCACAGCTGTGTACACATTGTTGGTACTACACCGTGTTTTATCTCCCTCAGTGTAAAAAAAAAAAATGCTAATTTGTTTCCACCATTGTTCCCTCTCTGCATCAGAAAACAGTGCGTTTGATGGTGAACTACCACGGCAGCCAAAAGGCAGTGGTGCGGGTCAACCCGTTGGTAGCACTCCAGGCTCTGATACCAGTCATCTGTGACAAGTGTGAGTTTGACCCGGCACATGTCCTGCTTTTAAAGGATAATCTCAGTCGCCACGAATTGCCTCTGGACAAATCTCTGACAGAACTGGGAATCAAGGAGCTCTACGTACACGATCAGAGTCTAGGTAAACCCTGACTGCTTTATTCTGCTGATGTTCTAAAAATGTAGTGATCTTTTTTAGAAAATGTATTATTGCTTGAGGAACGATATATACAGATAGATTTGGATACATTAACCTTGTTGAATTCAATGAATAAGAAGAATACTTGAGTTTATTCTGTGTGAAAGTTGTGGCTTTTGTAATAAAGCTAATTAAAGAAGAAGTAAACAAAGCTATCAGAGATACTGATATGTGCCTGGGCTTGTACAAACATGGTCACATACTATCTGCTGTCAGCCTTCATATTAATATCCACAAAGAAATGACTGTGGCAAATGTTATAATTAAATTTGATGTATGGATGTATGGATGCTTATTTAAACAAGATGCACACATGGAGATACTTTTGGAAAGATACACATTTTCTCTTTTATAGGTTTTAATTTTACTACAAATTGAAACAATTATATCCTAAAAATATTAAACAAGTGGTTGCTCTTTATCAAAAGTAGAGGAAAAATGTTTCAGTTGCTTATTGAAACTATAGGGCGGAAAACGGCGATGGTGTGTCAGATGTACTGAGACTGCATCCCTGCCTTCCTGAGATTTAACCTGCCCTGAGGCTGCCCTCTTATTTTATCATAGAGTATAAGATACATGTGTATTTACCTATTGGAACATGAAGTTTAACATTCATGAGGTTTTATAGCCTGTTCCCTCTTCGACCAGATTGAAAGATAAGAAAACAAGTAAAACAAAAGACAGTGTTCCTTAACAGGAAACTGAACAAAGTATGGATTGGATACAAAAACTTCAAAGCAGCTCATTATAATGCTTCAGATCCAATGGGCCACAAAACCAACATTACATCATATTCTCCAGTAATGCATGACTTGTATGTAGATATTTACTGACATGTAGTTTTATGCAGTCTGAGTCAATATACCAGCCTCACTACAGAGCTACAGAGCATAAACAAAATACCAGTTTGTGTTTCTGTTGTTCGTCTAAATAAGCCTTTGACAATACTGTACACATTTTCTCTTAAAGTACATCTAAATAAGCCTTTGACAATACTGTACACATCTTCTCTTAAAGTACAATCTTCATGCTTTATCTAGAGTGGGAAGCTGAATTATGGTCAAAAATCTGATATTATGGCTCATTACCGTAGTTACAGTACACACCCACTGCTATTTATAGTTATTGCTCTTGTCATGGGGTGTGCTCTCAGAGGAGAGCTTGTGTTTTGTGGTCATGAGAAATAGAGGTAGGAGCATTTAAAACGCTATGTCATTTTTATGGTCAAAAGCTTTTATGTCGTGGTTCTAATTTAATATTCAACCTTTCTGGGACTCATAAAGGACAGGTTATAAAAAAAATCAAAAAGCATTTAGTTTGTTTTGTCATAAATTGTCTCCTTGGAGTTTAATCAAACCATCTGTGTTGGTTTTCCAGTGGTGAAAATAAAATGGATAATGAAAGTCAGTAAGCATTCAGTTGATTCACATTTTTTTATACCTTGTGATATTTTCCAGTTCTCCAGCCTAAAATGGCTTCAGCCCCCGCTCTATACTACTCAGGTATAAGTCACAATAATTCTTGTTTGTCTTAAGTGTTACTGGTTTTTAAAAAATGAAGCTGAATAACCCAACGTGCTGCTGTCTGCTTATTAACCCTGCTTAACTGTATTGGACGAGCATGTCGGTGTGTTGATCCGCTTGTTTTGTTCATTTTAATTTTGAAACTCATGTTAACATCCTCAATTATGATCTGTTACTAACCTTCTGTTCTCCAGCTATTTTTAAATCCAGCTGAAGTGATAGTATAGCTCTGAGTTTTTTTTATTTAAGTTGTGCCTTTACTTTGTAGCAGAGGGTGTCTTTGAGAAAAATAAAGCTTTAGCGCCCTCTGCTGAGAAAACTCAGTACTGTTAAAATGGTGACGCACATTTATACAACTACTAATTTCTAGAAAGTTAACAGACATGGACATAACATTTTATGTCTGTTCATCAAGTCAATTGAATGACTCAGATAGAAAGTAAATCTACCTTAAAGGAGCAATATGTAACTCTGCCACATAGAGTTTAAAATTGTTACCGCAGTCCAAATTTAAAACACTGAAGAGAGCTTTCTCCTTCCTCCCTAGAGTTTATGTGCTCACAGGTTGCCATGTGACGGACACTGAAGCTTCAGTGTTTAGCCAGCCCTGCATCAATCTTTAAACCTTTCTGCATCATAACCTCTCTTTTTTAAAAGCATCTCCAATATGTATCCTAGTTTTACCACGTTTCTGGTCATGGGGCTTATTAGAATGTTCCCAGGCTTTTTATGTCGGGTAGAATCAGTTGTATCTTAACCAGTTTGATTTCCCGCTCTGGTCGCTGCAACACCTGTTTAAAAAAAAAACAAAAACAAAAACGGCTGTGTGATGGTGCCTTAAAACTGCCTTCTCTGGAAAAAACAAACCATTCTTGACACAAATCTGAACTTAGGAGGAGGACATAGTGGCTGCTGCACTGTTGTCAGAGAAGACAGCACTTCAGCAAAGCATGCTTCCTCAATGTCTGATGATATAGTGAGGTCATTTTATGAATGAATTCAGAAGATATCTAACATATTTCTCCTTTAAAATCAATCCAACACTGTATTTTGTTTTTAACCTAATTAACCCCTGCATACAAGGATGAATTGTCTCTATCACTACTGAATTCCTCATTTGCTTTTCACAGACTCTATAATACATCTGTCTCCTCTTCCTTCTCCTTGCTGTCTTCTTTAGACTCCATCTGCTCCAGTACCACCAGTTTGGGCAAAGCAGAAAAGAAAGGCCTCCTGGGTATCTTCCAGTTCAGCAGGAGGAAAAACAAAGTAAGACTTCAGCTCTTTTACTGTTTATATTTTCTGTTTTTTGTCAGATGGTTGAATTTAGCAGGAAGTATACTCATCTCACTCTTTAACCATTTGACTTTTAAAAGCGTAATGCTGTTTCATTACCTGAGCAGAGAGCAGAGATAATGAAACTGTCACAGAGTGAAGCAGGGACTAAGGGATATTCATATGTGCAATACAAATATGATGTTGTTGAGTAACAATTGACAAACTAACCTTGAGTCCTGCATGCCAGTTGTACTTATTCAGATTGATAGCTGAAGCATGCTAAATGCATGGATGCCTTGTTGAATGCTGCATGTTTGCTGTGCCCTCTGTTTGCAGACAGACACAACCTCTATGGACATGGATGACTTTGATGATAATGCAATCCAACATACAGATTCACAATACAATGTAAGTATTGCTAACATATGTGCCAGTATCCAGATGTGATCAATGAAATCAAATCTTTTTTTTTTAAATGCGATTCTACCTTAAAGGGATACTTCGTCCGTTGAAACATGAATCTGTATTGACATTGAGTCATATATGTAGTAAAAATGTGAAATACATTATGAAGTTGGTGCCTTCTTGGCCGAGAAAAGGCAGAAAGTGTCTTTTTGGCTCATGTGGATGAAAGACACCAAATCCCAGAATGCACAGCACTGCAGGCCACTCCCACTAAGGTCCTCGATTTCAGAATCAGAATCAGAAATACTTTTATTAATCCCAGAGGGAAATTCGATTGTTACAGTTTCTCCAAAATATACAATATAGCAGTAGAAATATAGCAAAACAGTTGCAGGTCAGAGCTTTCACTGAGGCGTCTCTGTTGTTATGTTTGTGTATTGAATGGCTCCCTCTACTTCAGTATTACATTAAGAGTGACGTAAAGTATAAAAAGACTTGAGGTGCTCTGTCTCTTAACTATTGAGAACTTTTGAGTGAGTGTCAGGTCACACAAGAGCAGATTAACAATTCCAATATTGCCTGAGCATATCACTCAAGAGGACATTAAAAGTAAAGACAGTTGAGGATTTAGTACAATTCTGCAAAATGTATTTTGTGGATTAAGAAAAAAACATTTTTAAATCAATGGTTATAGATTATGTTTTTTTAAAAGTATAATAACACATTTCCTTGTCAATACGTTTTAATTTTAATAATAAATGAACTGATTTATAAAAAAAAAGGCAACATTAGTTGTAACTGTAAACATTTGTAAAGTTGCGGCTGAAGATTCCCTTAGGAACCATATCTATGATTTCATGTAGAAATCACGTTAGTGTAAAAAGTTACCATGAGCTGTTGGGTTACAATAGTCATGCACTTTTTAAATACACCAAGTTGAAATAAACTTTAAGCTCAGTCCCATGTTCAAAGAAAAGGATCTTGTTGCTGCCTTAGTGATGCTTGACTCTCAGTAATGCGCTCTGATGGCCACCGGAGGGCAGCAACTGCCTCTGTTTGTCAGCAATCTGTTCGCAGTGTTTAGTACCAACAATTCTGTTTGCCCCAAACTTCTTTTTCTTTCTTACAAATGAATCAAATGAAATTAAAAATGAAATTAATAAAAAAGGCTATTAGATCCATTGCAGCTTACACAAAATCCCAGACAGAGTTTGTAAGTAGCAAGAACATGAATCTTCTGGAAAGAATGAGAAGCTTAAGTGATGTGGTGTTTCATCATTAAAAAGCAATAACAATCATTATTGGTTGTATTTTTTACCCAAATATTAACTCCCAGCAAGCACTCAGTGTGTGTGATTGATGATAGCCAGATGTGCCCTCAGATGCTGCATTAAGCAGCTCTCTTGCTTAATGTTTCTGTTATACCCATAACTCAATCATGTTGATGTGATTTAGAAACCATGAACCTCAGTTCAGCAGGAGCCACTGTGGCTCACCTCAGATCAATATGGTGTAGGATTGTATTAGCTTAGAAAACACTCTCTGGTTCACTCCGGTTCACTTCATTGTCTCAGAGAGCACAGAGCTTCTGGATTCACTTCTCCACCCTTCTTTTTTGTCAGTATTTCTTCAACATCACACATTTGGTATGCCAACACTGAATCATATTTTCTTCCACCATTAAAATGTTAAAGGCTGCATCATATGTTTCTGACTGTGCAGCTAGCTTCCCTTTGGAAGAAATATTAACTTAGAACAGAGAGAAACATGTATGAATTAAAAAAATCAAGCTAATGTACAGACATCGTGCTTGAATACTGGAATCTATTTTAGACTCTTGAATCCTCTTTGAAAGATGCAACTAGTTTATACGTATTTATAGTAAGCCAGGTCTTACTGTCCCTTAGTTTTAATCTACATGAGCTTTCTTGCTGTTATTATTGTTTTTCGGCCCATGGCTGTTCTCAGACCACACACACATTCATGCACACAGACCAACACACATAAACGCACAATGTTATCAGGCTAAAGGCATCAGATTACTCTACCTTGCCTACATTAGCACTAAAAGCCCTGCCTCTTATCTCTAATTGATCATTAGGGGCTAAACTACTGTGCGTGTGTGCGTGCGTGCATGTGGTCTAAAAAAATACCAGTAACATGCTCTGAAAGCATCAATCAGAACTGAAACTGAAACACACTGACTAAAAGTATGGACGATGTGCATGTTTTTGTTTTATGTACTTTTTATGTACCATAAACCATAAACATGATTGCACAATACATTTATTACAAGCATTGGTGGTTTGGGATTCCCAGTGGTATGAATAATTCCCTTAAATAAGATACTGTGGAGCATCTTTTAGTTTTGACAGTAGTGTCATTTGATTTTTCACGAATCGGACCCCTGATTTTAAAGAGTGAAATAACACCTATTAAAAGGTGTTAATACACGCAGAGGAATTGATGTCTGTGATGGTGATACTGCGGGGTGTTTTAATTGTCAGAATTCTGCTCGGCTTGATTCCCTTTACAAAAATTTTATGAGCACAATTGCTGAGCCTGTACACAGCTCATGACATCACTGTTGTGTGTGGTTAAAATGTCCAAAAGTCCATTATTCTGACCATGTCTGACCAGTAGTGATGCCTGGTGTGATCAGAGATTACACAGAAACAAAACTCTTAACCAGAGAGGGCAGCGAAACACTGCCTTTCAGATCAGTGTTAAGTTCATCTAAGTCTCTTGTCATTCACCCAAAAATTCTGATATTTCCTTTATTTTGAACGTCAAAGGTTTCCTGCACGGAAGGTCGTCTAAATACAGTTTATAGAATAAACTGAAAGGATTTCATTTGCTGTCAATAACTTAAACTTCTCCTTGTTCTAGGCAGGTGTAGCAGGATTCAACTAGAATAAGTACTGTACTGTGTTTTCTCTACATTTGCATGTGTAGTTTTGTAGGATCAGTCCTTTAAGCACTAATAGGCTGTTCATTCATATGTTTAATATTCTCCTGTTAGGTCATGACCTTTGTAATCAAACGGACATTTAAGTTAAGGTGCTGCAGTACAGTCTTTCCCCGTTCCCCATTTTCACTGTTTTGACATATTTCAGATTGTTTCCCAGAAGGAGGGGAGTAGAGAAGAGTCAGACAGAGTTCATGTGAATTTGCTGCTTTGAACATTATATTTTGGTTAGGTGAAAACATGCTGTTTTTTTTAAGGGTTCCAAATGGAAATAACATCAGTCCTTCACTGCGAACATCTCTTCTTTGTTCTGTCAGCCTCCATCTGCTATCCACCCAGCTCAGCAGAGTAACAAAAAAATTACTAAATCAGTGTTTTTTCTAGCTCATACTTTATTTCTGCTGGAATATGGGTTAGGTCTAACTCTGTGAATGTGTTTATCACTGATAAACTGGTTGTAACCTCGGTTTAAGACACAATCTGTTCTTGATATAATTTTGACAATTTTTAAATGTTAGTTAAAATTTTCAGTAGTGCTTACATTCAAGATGTAGAAGGAAGGTGGTTTAGGAAGGTTTGTTTTCCTCTAAAGCAAAACTAGTACAAATGTTTCCTATATTTCCATCTGTATAGGGTCAGTGTGAGGCAAAAAAGATTCCTTAATCAAATATTATTTGGCATCTTGTGAGAATCAAATAACATCAGCATTCAAAACACTGTTTACACATGTAAAAGAAACTGCAGACATTCCTGCTGTACTTCTCTACTCAAAGACTATTTCCCAACCTCCCAGCTGAGATGTTCAAACCCCGGGTCCAATTAATTCTAATGACCTGCACCTTACGGCCCTTTTTGCTCTGCTTTAATTCTTGACCAGGCATTGTCTGAACCCATCAATTAATCTGCTTTCAAACACTCTTTCTTTTTCTTTTTTTAAACCGTGGGGGTGTGAGTGGTTGGTTTCCGTACCAAGCTGAGCCACGGGGAGATTCCGATTTTCAGGAGCACTTTGGGCTCTCTTTGATCAGATATTGAAAACAATTTCTGTTCCAATGTTTTAGTCAGGAGCAGCCACCCTTTTTAAATTGCAGTGGTTGCACTTGAACTTGGTCAAGTAGATGCAGAGATAATTGTTGAGACTGAAAAATGAAATGTATATCCTGAACTGCTTTGATTGCATAAGTACTGTATGTATACGTTTAGTTTGAAACGAAGAAACTCTGACGAGAGTGGAGATCTGTTTCAAGCTTGTGTAAATATAAAGTAGATTGTTTTAAAGAGATAAACACTGCTTGTCATATGAATACACATACTGTCATGTACAACAGTTTTATGTTGGTTAAAAGGCAGAATATCCTGTTATGTAACTGTTTGCTAATACATTTGGTTCAAAGGAGAATATAGTCCTGATTACAGTTTCTTATTAAGAGGCTTGACGCTTCAAACAGCTGCTGATGCTCAGCCATGTGAGGTTCAATGTCAAAATGATCAATTTATACACCTATGACTCAGAGGTCATGTGTCTGACTTCCTTAGAAACAGCTTCTAATCTCTCATTGTTCTCTATCATTCTATTATATTACCTCACTTTCTCTGTTTTATTTCCATCTCTCTCAGGGTCTGTCCACTGTTCCAGGAGTAGTAGGAGATCGGCCCAGCACTTTGGGCCAGTCTCAGTCAGTTACTAACATTCTCCGGATGTCCCCAAAGGCCGACACTAAGAAGAGGAGGGCCCCTGCACTGCCCGGGGCCCCAACATTGACCATGGGACACACCAGCTTTGAGAGCTATGAGGTAAGTGGTTGAAAGAGTGGAATTTTATGCCATGTTTTGACACAAAGATGAAATGATACCACAAATACTCCATTTATAATTTCAACTTTTCACATGATGACATAAGACCGAGTTTGAAGTTGTGACATTTGCAGACGTCCATTTGGTAGAAGTACTAAAACCAAAAAACCTGCAAGCGAAAAAACAAAATCTCCAACAACATAACGGTTTATCTTTTGAAAAGCTCAGTTCATCTGTAAAATGTCAGAACCCTGAGCACTCAGTACTGACCTGAAGTAGCACATTTGAAAGTTGCAATCAGTTTAATGCAGTCCTTCCTGTGGGTGTTTTGACCTGAGATTCAGCTCCTCAATGTCACGGTGACCTGTATCGTCTACTTACGAGTACGAGCTCCCTGCAGTCTCATTAAACAGTGCTATAGCGGCATGCTGGGAAATGTTGTTTGGCAACCAGCATCCTTCCTCCCTCCCTCTGATAATAAGTTGTGTTTAGCCTAAGGAGCTTGTGTTCTTGATGGATGTTATCGAGAGGAAATGTTGTTCTCAGGACAGCATTAAGCACAGTATTATCCTCTGCAGTTTAATTAACCACACTCGGCAGAGCATGTGTGAGCAGAAAACATTTCTGTGGAATAGTTGTTGAAGGTGCTGCAGTTCAAACACAAGCTTGCATCAACCGACTCCCATAGTTCCATAAAAGATTGAATACGTTAAGCATGTAAAGCAACAAAGGAGGACAGAAATTAACCTTCCCCTTAAGATGTTATCTTATCTGACCATTGAAGTAACTTTTGTTAAGTTAGTTAGTGAGATATTCTCCTGTGGGCCATTTGAAAGTTCATTAATAGAGCAAGTTTCTACTGTCAGCTAAAGCTCAAAATGTCTTTCCTAGACGGTTTTAATCTTGACTTTTTCATAGATTGTTAGTGTTGTTTTTTTCCTTTCGCAGTGCATTGTGACTCTATGAAGTTCCTTGTAGCTAGTTTTTTATTTTTTTGCTGATTGTACTTTTGCAGAGTCAGACAGTAATTTATCTGTCCACCTGTCAGATTAAGAGTTACACCAGACACCAGAGCTGAAATTCTGATACACCACCGAGAGTCACAAGGCCGACTTCACAGAACAGAAGTCTGGAAGGTCATCTGAGGACGTGATGACAACCTGGCTAATAATAGATCTATCTATCTCGCTCTTATGCCATCTCTGAACTGTTACCAAGTCTCATGTATATTCATACACGTCCACATGTCGCGAGGTCATACTGGGTTGCAGGACAGCGCTCCTGTTCACCTGTCTGTTTTCTAGGATTTCTTTTACGTGTGTAGCCTAACAGGAAGAACAGCCTAACAACTGGAGTAAAAAGTTAGACTTGCTTTTATGTGCATTTTTAAAGAGGAAGCTGTCATCATATTAATTGATATACTGTCATGACTGGAAAATATTTAACTTCTAGAAGGATATTGTTTCATAAGGACAACATATGATTAGCAAGCGTCATCAGAGGATAAATTAGCTTGTGTTTGTTGCGTGTGTGTGTGTGATTAGAAAGGATTTAATTTCATGGCAGTGAAGGGTGTCATAGGAGCCAGGTCTTATCAAGAGACTTTCTCAGGGGCATTGGCATTAAAGAGCTCTGCATGACTTGGATCAGAGGAACAATTGTGCATGTCAAAACAAATCAAATCACAATCAAAATCCACGTTGTACTTTCAAATTGACATGTAATATGGCATGGTAGAGAGTTGCCAGAGGCAGTGTTGAGCTACACTACGAGACACGTTTGCATGTCAGTTGAGGAGTGCATCATCTTCAAAAAGTTCAAGCTCAAGGGAAAACAGATGTCATGCAATACTTTTGAAGAAGTTGTAGTTCAGATACAGGTTTTTCAACCAGGGATGGGCTGGACATGGGCCAGCTTGCCTGGCAGAACTCACACATGATTTATAGCCCATCATTTGTTGTTCTTGGATTTCTTATGTCTGTTGGACTTCGCAGAATTGAGATGGTGTTTAAGACCATTACAAGTCTGCATGCCACTTTGAGTGAAAGTTTACCCCGCCTTATGTAGATAGTGTGTGTACATACGGTATGAGAATATGTGTGGGTGTGTGTTTGAGCTGGAGGAGGATTAGGAACATGATAGCAGGTTATCCGAGGACAGCTCTCTATGTGGACTGCCCTCATTATAGACGTCCCTCTGTGCAGAATGAGCTTAGGTTGACAACTCATTTTGGCTTAACAAGACGCAGTAATGGACATTTACATCATGATATAAGCTATAAGGATGATAAGATTGTTTTAACAAAGGTAGATGCCAAAAATAGTCTGTGGAAGTCAGGGATCACGAAGAGTGGTCATTAAAATAATGGTAGGAACATTATGGATGACCATCATGGACAGAATTAGCAGGACCTAATGTCCTTCTGGTTACCTTTGAGCAATTGGTCACATCTGGGTCACATAATAAGGCAAGATTTACAGCAACTTTATATCAATTGATCCAGTCCGATTTGTGATACATCTTTTGTTGCTTATGTAACATTTTACCTGTAGTATTATTGTTCTTTTATTCATACTTACAAGTTATTTCAAGAAGAATTAACACCAACATAAAAAAACATTTAATTGAAAAAACAAACATTTCAAGCACTGCTAATAACATCATCTGTCTCACTGTGTCAGAGCTCCTCAATGTTTTTCCAGTTATTCAAACACATTTTAAACTCTTATGTACTAAAAAAAAAAAAGAATTACCACTTTCATGGTATTGTATTTACACAGCAATAGTAACTCCTTATTTCTAGATCTAGTTTCATTTAGAAATATAAAAGTAGGTTTATGACCTTTCTGATGCCCGATTAAAGGGTTGCTATATATAGTGGTGCCAATGGGAAAAGCTAAAGCATTAAAACAGATGACCCAGTATACCAGGAAGAGCGTGAAGTTATATTTCCATGTAGGACAATCAGATGTTTGCACATGCTGCAGCCGTCATAGAGGCAGGGACGTTTACAACTTTGTTTCTTCAGCTGAACAATCAACAAGCTGTGTCTGTCTATACGAGAGCAGCAGTGAATTAAACTCTGTTTTTGGAACATTGCGTTCAGAGAAACACAGCAGTGATAGGCTATCTGTTATTGTGGTTTGGAAAGGAAGCCACGTCTACGCGGCGTATTGTGATAAAGGAGTTCAGAGTAGTTCTGAGCTTTGTGCCTCACTGCACAGTAACAGAAGGTACTTATTGAGTATGTGCATTTATGCTCATGGTTGTAGGTGAAGGAGGACTGAACGATAAAGAAAACAATCTAACCAATAAATAAGAGAGAGAATCTGTAGCAAGAGAGGGACACTGAGAGACTTGGGTCATAGAAAGTAAACAGAAAACGAGAGTAAGGTAAGATTAGGTCACACATGATTTTGCAGGCTTGGAATTAAAAGGCAGATGGTGAAACGGTGAAACAATAATTTAAGAAAAGAAATCAGCAAATGTTCCCAAAAGTATTCCCTACAGCTGAACATAGACTCTGTTTTATTACACATTAAGTGTTCCCATATTTCATTCCAACTGACATATTTGGACTAAAAAATGTAAAAATATGATTTGATACATAACGATACACCTTATTGTCCCCTTTGGGGAAATTTGTCTTGAACTCACTGTGCTGTCGAACATTCAGCAGCTTAACAATAAAAAAACACATCCATCCACATGACAACACAACATACATTGCACAAGATCTGCAAAAACCTCCATCACCTTCATGGCAGTCTGCACCAGAAAAGAAAGCCTCGATTTTAACTGAACACAGAGATTACCGTACCACGCTTGACATCCCGTATAGCTAACCTGGTTGATTATTTTGTTATGGATAAAAACAGGGGTGTGATCTCCTACAGATCCGAGGATCCAGCACCATTTCCTGTTTTAATTACATTTACAACAAGGTAGTTAGCATCACACTACTGAACAAAAGTCTGTACCTCAGTGAAATATGATGAGGCTTGTACAACATGCTGAAAAATGACATTATTGATGAAAAGGTTTCATAAACAGTTTTGCCAAAGCATCAAACTACAAAATGTTCAAACACTCACTGAACTAAAGTAACAGAAATGAGGTGACTTTCAGTCAAATGTCTGTAGAACTGGAAAAAATGACTTGTGAAATATGAATTTATAACGTAGCCAATCAAGAAGGTAAATGGAGAAAGTAATCCACATCACAACTGTTTGCGGAGGCAAGTGAGCGCTAATGTAGGAATATAACTGTGATGACTGTCTTGCAGTTGAAAGAAAACAAATGAGCCATAGCAGAAACAATGTTGCAACTGTGTGAGAAATAAAACTATAGAAGAAAAAAACAGTTGTCGGATCAGGGTTTCCCCAGAAAGTTGTGACGTTGTTATGAGATTGCTGATTCGATTTTAAACACGGCTGTTTGAAACGCTATGAAGGGCAGATGATTAGTTTGATATATTCCTTAACATGGGCTGCATGGTGGTGCAGTTGTAAGCATGGTGGTGCAGTGGTTAGCGCTGCAGGGCCTGTTCTCCCTGAGCATGCGTGGGTTGCCGTCCGGGTACTCTAGTTTCCTTTCACAGTCCAAAGACAATGCTCGTTAGGTTAATTTGTGACTGTGAATTGCCTGTAGGTGTGAGTGTGAGTGTGAAAGTTTGTCCGTCTCTGTATGTCAGTCCTGTGATTGTCTGGTGACCTGTGAAGGGTCTACCCCGCCTCTCGCTCAATGTCAGCAATGATGGACTCCAGCCCCTGCAACCCCACACAGGACAGGCGGTATGGACAACAGACGGACAATTGATGCATGTATATTCCTGCAATGTGGTTTCTATTTAATCCAAATTACTTTTTCTTGTGTCGGATACAGCTGCCTCGACAGGTTTGTGCAGAAACATTTATGAACTGCATGTATTCAGTTGAAAGTTTTCGTCAAACAATATTACTGTGCCGATTAGTGCCTAAAACTCTCCTCGAAGGTCCTTGCATCATTGCATGAATTCGTTTTTTGTGCCGGCTGAATTCCTGCTGTGTTGTGTGCAGCTTCTTGATTGATTGAGAGGGCTAGGTTTTTTCCTCCTGATGATCCGTCACTCTGTGAACATAAGAGAGTTGGCAGCAGAGCGAGGCTTGTTTTTCACCGCCATCCATCAGTCCTGTAGTTTTCCACAACAGTAGCGAACTATAATCTGCTCTAATGCACTACTCTGGTATAACCAACCAGACAAAGCACAGGTTGCTCCTATATGTGTGTTCAGTTTTGAGTATCTCTTTAAAGGGTTGTCTTTTTTTTCTGTCTTTTCTTCTGTTTTTCTTTTGTCTTTTTTTTTTTGTTTTGCTCCACGCCCTTTGTTCTGTCCCTTTAACAACACGTGTTATCTGGTCGCAGCTTCAATCAGTGAATGCACCCTCATTTAACAGCATAAACGAAGACGGCAGCCATATTGATGCCATATTGCTATTAGTCCTTGTTGCAATTGTGGTGAAATAGGATTAGCTTCGTTCAGATAAGACTGTGAGAGAACAAGAGGGCAATACAAGGCAGGGAGAAAGAAAAGCAGTTAAAGGTGTTGGTGTTCTTGATGCAAGAGGTCAGCTGAGGTCCGGATCTATGGAGACGAGGATGTTTACTCATTTGACACATGCTCCACTGTATCTCTCCACATAATCTGAGGGAACAAAACATTTCTCCCTGAATCAGTAGGAAGCAAAGAAAAAAAGGTGGCTTCTGCTGCCAAAGCAAACAGGCAGCCCTTCGTCTGTTCTCTTATCCTTCATTCTCTGTTTTTATTCATTCGTGTTACAGCTGAAATCAGCAGGCTCTCCAGCTGTAGAAGGACAATGTACATTTTATATACATCTTCAAAAGGGTTATTAATACTAAGAATGAACGTTATAACACTGCTTTACTATTACATTTATTAGAACTATTGTACATTGACTTGTAAACAGAATCACTGTTGTTGGATTGAGGATTTCCAGTGCTCTAAAAGCACTAAACAGGTGAATCAAAGGTGTTTTAAGACATAAATATTGTTTATATAAGTGAACTAAATGCTCTGCATACTGTTGTGTCTGCTTGGTACTGTGTCTGTGGTGACTTAAGTGGAAGAAAGTTAGTAACTTTTCTGTTGTGGATTATACTTTGAAAGGAGGCAGACAAAACCCTTTTTATACTCATAGAATATGAATCCAATCTGATCATCTTTTATATTATGTTTAAGCTCCAAAGTCAGTGTTTAGGTTTTTGTATATTTCCACTTGTCATGTTTCTGTTTTCATTAACCTAACAACCTAATTTCAAACCAATTCTGCAAAGCAGCCAACGTCTTTATTTACAGCTATCATCAGGCTGTACAGAAATACACATTGACCCAAAAAGACCCTTTCTCTTCTACTTCCACTGCAAAAGAGATTTCAATAAATCAGTGGATATTTTTATTTATTGCGGTGAATTATTAACTCATTGATAGCCCTTACTTAAATCATTTTGTCCCAAAGTTGAAAAATTCACAAGCAGCCAAATCCATAATTATCTTACTCAATATCCTGCATCTGAGTAAAGGGGGCTTGCACGAGGCCCAATGCAACAGCTGTTATGCAGTCAACAGGAAGCCATAACCAATGGCGTGCCATCGTTTATATAGCTTAATAGCTTTAGCTATTAAAAGCTAAATGGGTGCATCCAATCACTAATTAAGGCTGCTGCACAAGTGGGCTCAAGTGGGTACGTGATTTCAAACATCTTGTAGGCTGCACTTTTTAAAAACAGACCGTCAACCACACCTCCCTACTAAGATAAAAGTTTTTGTCCCTTCCTTGCTCAGAGTTGCTTTGAAAATGTTTCCTAAATCACTCTGAAGCTATAAATCCTTGCTAGGATTTTTTAAGCTAAGTTAGGAGTTCTTTGGGGGGATTCTCAGAGTGTTTGTGACTACGGGCCCTGGTGTGTTGACTACAGAAATCCAACCTTAGCAAATCACATTATTTAGTTATCATTGGAAAATTACTCCCGCTGTTGCTTCTACTACGGCTAAAAAATGACCCTTCTTACCCCTGACCCAACACTCACTGTTTATATTTTATATATATTTATATATCACCGTTAAAAAATGGAAAACTGAAGGCTAACATTAAATATCATTGGGTCAGTGGAACGAGGTAGACCACAAAGGAACTGGGTCAGCCGTGCATCTCCTTATCCTTAGCTAGCCTCTACTTCAGCCCCCCCCCCATCCCAAACATTATTTAAACCCCTTTACATAAAACTCTTTTCATCATGCATCCCACATGCTCCACACATATGTTCATTATAACACAGACACACACACACACACACACACACACACACAACACAAGCTAACTGTCTTCAGCCTACTGTTGGGATGTTTTTGACCTTGATGCCCTCCCAGCGCTGAGACAGTTTAGCTGCTATTATTATCACTGACACACACACACACACACACACACACACACACACACACACACACACACACACAACATTCATCTGTACACACACAAATGCATACATGAATGTACTCATTCATGTTGACATGCACAAGCACACACACATGCAGCCAAGCCCCCCCTTCTCACGCACAAACACATACTCCATTTCAAATTCCACATTAGCGCTGTAATGTTGCTCTGTCTTGAAGCCCCTCACCCATCAGGAGTCCCTCGAAACAACTGATGAATGGTCACGCAACAGGTTGAGGCCTCCATGGGTGGCCCTATCTGATCAACATGCTCCAACATGGGGCCCTTCGCCTCTCAACCATGGAGTGGAAAATTTAATGAACACATCAGACTGTCCTGGCATGGCCTTCTATGTGCTTTTGGATAAAAGACCATTCCCTTTAAATTGTACCCGTGTCCACATACGTTGTGTTGTTCTTTATTTGGGGCCTCTACAAACTCAAACAAGAAAAGAAAAATCTGAAGTTATTTAAACAAACGAACATGTTTAGAGAGATAAGTACTGCGTGTTCAGGATGTGCACATCCTGATTGGTTTAGCTCTCTCTCCTGACGAGAAGAATTGTTTTGTTTAATTTGTAATAGATTAAGGCTCTATTTATGCCATGAAAAGCTGTAATCAAGTTTTAGCTTTTGTTTTGGAGTTTCCGTATAACAAACAAGGAAGTGAGTTAATCAGATGGTAGCTGATGACATCCTCGCATCCCTTCCTAATCACCAGATATAAACTTAGATTTCTGGTTACCTACTGTTTGCCTTTCTTGAAGTAAAAGCATACTTAGTATGAAGTAGAGATAGAATGTGTTGAATATATGGATTATAGGAGTAAATGATCCATGATTTTGACTCCTTGTTTTAAACTGTGTGTCTTTAACTTTGTCTTAAAAGGATTGCCTAAATAAATATGTCATATAAATGTTTTTTTAGGGTCAGTTGAATTTAGTTGGTAGAGCTGTGGCGTCTCTCGACCGGAAGGTCGAGGGTGCAATCCCCTGCTTCTGCCTCAACATGTCTTATGTGTCCTTGGGCAAGAGACTTAACCTCAAATTGCTCCTGCTGCTTTGTCGGTGGCGTATGAATGTGTATGAATGGGAATAGATGGTTCTTATGATGGTTCTTATGATGGTTGGGTTATATATGTCTGGTTGTGTATCGTGCACTTTGGGTTCTTTTCTGTTGAATTGTATTTAATTATTTTTGGTATTGTGCATCTGTTATATTCTTACTGTTGTTAATGTTTTCTGTGTTTGGTTTAGTTTGCTTTGTTCTTCTTTTTGTTGTTTGTCAAAGCACTTTGTAAACCTGTGTTTTTAAAAGGTGCTATATAAATAAAGTTATTATTATTATTATTATTATTCTGATGGTCTCAATACATAGCAACCTCTGCCATCAGTGTGTGAATGGTTAGGTGTGCCATGTGGTGTGAAAGTGCTTTGAGTAATCAGAAGACTTGAAAAGTGCTATATAAGCTCAGGTCCATTTACCATTAGGAAAAAGGTTATCTGTTCTTCAAAGATATTCTTCTGGAGAGAAAAAAAAACAGCTGTAGATCAGTCAACACAACTAAACACAGTGTATACATAATCACATTATATAGTCAGCTGAACTTAATGTACAGTGTGACCTTGAATGTGGTATAAGACAGAGTCTTGAGTGTTGGCTTCAGTCTCTAACCATCTTAAGTACATGCTGCGTTCCCAGTCATGGCGCCAATAAGCCCATGAGAGCAACACACATTTAACCCTGCAACCCTGCAGCAACTCCCTAATCCATACACCCAAGCCCAGCCTGAGATACGAGATATACTGTTCCTTCTCATGTGTGTAAAGTTGAGTGCTTATGTGAGAGTGTGGATGCTTAAACAGTCACACAGAAAAGTGTGTGTCAGTGTGTATTTGTCGTGGCCACAGCTCTTTTCCTTACATAGCAGGGCTTGGCTCAAGTCTTGTGTTTCACTCTGCAGGGAGCACACACATAAACATACACACACATACAAACACACACAGATCTATGTTCATGGGCAAGTCAGTCATCCATTTCAGCTTCAACTTTGACCCATATCCACTGCTATGTTTTCTGTCAGTCTGTATTCATGTATGTTTGAATGCCAGAGAGGGAGAGATGCGGGAGACCAGTGGAGAGAAAGACAACCAGCTGGGGGGCCATTTGGATTTCCATAGCATGCAACTGGGTTGACTGAGTTCACATGTGTGAACCCAGTTTGCCTGCAGTAAGGCAAGGTGGCCTGATCTCTCTCTTGTCCTACTGCGTGATGCAACACTTCATGCAGCTCTGGGCATGTTCTCTGTTGAATTTCAGAGTGAAGAGAAGTTGAACACTGCAGCAGTAATTGGGATTTTTTAAAGAAGTAAGGACATCTGTACTGCTGAAACCTGCCTATGGCACTTTTAAATGGATTCTAAGGAAACGTTCTTAACAGAGTGAGATCAGCTTGCACATCAGGGTGTGAATGGTCTCGTCTCCCCGTGGAATAAAACTGAGAATTTCCATCTAATTAGTTTGTAAATGATTCATAGTTTATCCCATCTGCCCTCATGTTTTACATTTCTCCCTGTGTTTCAAGGTATTAATGTTGTGAAACAGCTGTTGACAGATTTCGGTTGAACACTGAATGACACATGATATCATTTTACATTTTCCCCATCATTAAGTTCTTACCTAAGTGACTTAAGTCTTACCTTGCCAATACTTGAATTGACAGAGTGGTGCATGGAGACACTGTTGAAACAAGACATGCTTTGTTTTGTGTTTGCACACATACTGAAGAAATTACATCACATCACTTATAACTGCTGTAACCTGGCTGTCACTCCAGCCCCTGAAGTGTTCACTGATCAGTATTCAGTTAATTCAACATGTCAGTATAAACTTTGAATTAAGTCTTTTTTTTTTTAAAGATTATAGAAACAAACAGTATCAGTATGTTATCACAATTTCCCTGCATCGCTGTATCACTGCCATATATATGTCATCCTGTAGGACAATTTAAAAGGAATGCTGGCACTCTGATGGTTTCGAGGATTCAGATGCCTGCCAGAACTCCACTACATTTAATTACTCAGTAGTAAACTCTACATCAGTCCTGGAAGA
Organism: Labrus bergylta; assembly: GCF_963930695.1. Taxonomy (NCBI): domain Eukaryota; kingdom Metazoa; phylum Chordata; class Actinopteri; order Labriformes; family Labridae; genus Labrus; species Labrus bergylta. The sequence goes on along the minus strand of NC_089202.1, from coordinate 6,089,198 downwards.
CAAGCTGATTTATGCTCAGACCACACACACAAGCACGCACACACATGCACAAGGTGCTCACATTAATTACATTTCTACTGTCTCTCTCCATTTCTTATTCTTATTTTCTATCAGATGGGCCTTGGCTCAGAAAGCCAGCAGAGGAAAAGAAAGGCTCCAGCCCCTCCTCCTACTCCAGCCTCCATCACCCCTGAAGACACTTCACCATCTGAAGCTCCCACCCCCGACAGCTACGCTACTGAAACCCCTACCCCAGTCTTCCACACTAAGGAAGTACAGTCGACTACCCACTCTGCTACTACTGTGGTAACACAAACAGTAAAACCAGCCCACTGGAAAACAGCAGATCCATCTCCACCTGTGTCTGCTCCAACCCCAACCCCCAGTTCTCCAACCCCGAGCAGCAGCACTACAGACAGCCTGGCCATCCAGGACTCAAGCTCTGAACTCAGCCATAGTCTGGATGACTCAGACGCTGACCTAGACCAGGCTGGCTCCCTCAGCACACTCACCAGTAGCAGCACAGCTAGCGGTTCTGTGCAGCTCCAGACCGTTACAAAAAGCACCAGCAGCAAGATGGAGCAATCGGAAAAGACCAGCAGTGTGGCTGGCAAATTTGATCAAGAGGTAACGTCAGCCAGCAGCTCCAGGTCAGAGACCGAGTCGGCCCTTAACCTGAAACTGGATGAAGTTGAGAACCAGAGACACAGTGCAATGGGTAAATATCTGTAAAATAGCATTAAAACAGACACTCAGAAAACAGCACCTGAAACAACCCTTTCATACTAGTAAGCATTCATTACTCTCAGTTTAAGACATCTTAACAAAACAAGACAAACTGGACACCAAAATTGCAATTTTTAAATTCCTGAACACATCAGTATATAGGCAACAAGAGAAATGCCCTGTGACAGGGCCATTTTAATGTTGTTCTTAGCTTTAGTATCTTCCATCAGTTACTCAATGAATTCTACTTCTATTTGAACTAACTGGAAGATTGACATTTATTGATCATTTATAAGTTTCCCTTTGTGACACTTAACATACTTACCGCTATTTGATACCACACTGTAAACGATACAAATTCTGTTTTTCTTTTCCATGATTGATGGTATCAAAAAGAACTCAAGCTTTAACAAAATGCAAATCTTTTGTCATATTATAACCCAAAGCTCCAACTTTTGTCTCAGAGAACAGAGGAGTTGACACTGTCTAAATTGCACAAATACATTGGCAACGTTCATGTATTTGTGCATTTTAGACAATATGCAGGGGTTTGCTTGCAGTTTTTGGTAATGACAAAGAAGAAATTACCCAATATCTGCTGCCCAGGACTTATACTGTTGCTCCTGTGGTATAGAAACACATATCTATATCGTTTGGTTTTCCAGTATGAAAGTTTAAAACTGGTACTGTAGCAAATTTAGATTACACTGCACAAACAATTTATCGAAGAAGGTGAACTTGGCCGATGATGTCTGAACCCTTGAGAATGATGGAATACACTTTCTCTGTATGTTAAAGAAGTAAGACAGTTAAAAGTTGCCTGTAGAGTTTTTCTACCTTTTTCAAAAGTGACTGAATGTCTGCCCCGGAGAGCAAAGCTGTCACCCTGCAGCAACATCTGAAACTTAAACTGTCAACGATGACGTACATTACCTGGTGAAAGTGTGTGTGTGTGTGTGTGTGTGTGTGTGTGTGTGTGTGCGCGCGCACGTCATGGCTGAAGTACAAGAACTAGAGGAGCTGGTTTTCATCATAACTTGTGAGACAATGCAGTCCTTGTCTCTCTCGCCTACGCTTATCAATCCCTTACTTTCTTCTTATCTTTCTCTCTTTTTTTTCTTGACTCTTTCTCTCTTTCTCCATCACCTTCTTTATCTCTCTCATATACATGCAACCGCTCGCACAAAACCTCAAAGCTGGCAGATGCAAAGACAGACAGATCCATCATAGATTTAAACAAGTTGAACTTCAGCTGGCCTCGTATTGATCTTTATATAACCTCGATCTTTCCCTATAGCAACGTGAGATTGCAGAAGAGGGCCGTTGTGTCTGACAGGGGCAGAGATTAGAGAGCTGCAGACCTCAGAAAAAGTGTTGGGAAAGGTGACGGTAAAAGAATGGAGTTCAGAGGAAGGAGCATGGGAAGGCTTTGGCATCCGGATGACAGGGAGGCAAGGTGGTAACAAGGGGACTAGGGGGGTTTAGGCAAGGAGAATGATGGACAGGCAGATTAAAGGAAGCGAAAGGATGAAGTATGAGAAGGTTAGTGCCTTAGTCAGGATATAACAGACAGCAGTGGGATCTTTAATAAATGTATGGACCCAGCCACTTCCTTTCCCTCTGTCCTGACACTGCTGACAGTGCATCATCTTCTCTTTTGCTTTGACTATTTCCCTCTTTCAGTTTTCCTTTCTTCCCTTTACATTGTTTGAAATGTGGATCTACTGTGAAATAGTTTTACTCAAATAGTTTCATTCTCTCCAGCAGCCCTTATTGTCCTTCTCACAACGCCAACATCCGTTTTGCACATGACTATTAACATGTTCTTTTTTCAGTAAAGCCTGACAGCTGCACTATTTTGATGTAAATGAACAGTTCATACCGTGGCAGGAATAAATAGCTGGTATATAAGTTAGGGTTTGACAGCTACACCCAACATGCACAGTAAAGGGTGGTGCCCTCATGGGTGTATAGGCGGGGACAGAAATGTACACACTTTATTAATTAGGTCTAAGTCAGTCTTTCATTTCTCTAGGTTTGATTTAGTCTTTAATTTATGGAGCTTGAACACAGCATTTCATTTGGGCTAAATTGATGTGTATGTCAAACTGTATGCCATTTCCTCTTGGTAACTTTATGACCAAGATATCAAATTCTATTGAGATGGAGTTTTTTTTAAGAGTAGTTTTTTAAAACTTGCTTTCATAATTTGGAGTTATACCGTGGCTTAAAATACAGCTGCTTTGCTTTTGCAGTCATCTGTGGGGGTCTGTGTTTGTGTGCTCCAAAGCTGTCAAGGTTATGATGTTGTTGTTTATCATCTCAGCCCTGCATGCGGTTTTACTTCCTTCCTATTGTTGACAACAGAGCAAACAGAAAAAGCAGCACATTGACAGCACCTGCTGACTAAGACTCTGCACGCTGATGCATTGCTGGTCATATAAGGACATTAAGGTGGCCATATTTCAGCAGGGCGGTTTTACAGTAGTTTGCCCTTACAACCCAATATGTCATCCAGATTGATTGTGTCCTTTTCGTCAGGCCACATGTCTTAAAGCATTACCAGTCTTCTGTGTGTATTAATGTCTTTATATATTGCGCAACATTTTTCTCAAAAACTCCCTTCTCGCTTCCTTCAAATGTTCATGCCTCTTTTAGAAAAGGTCAAATTGGACCTGTTTTCTGGCAAGAGAGAGAGTGATATACATGCTTATTATCATTGACATAACCTGCAGCTCTTTATCCAAACTTAGTCATCCAGTTTCACTGCCAAGTGCCAGTTACATCTGCCTAGTTGTAGTAACTTCAAAATAACTTCAGAATGGTATTTCTTAGTTATTGAGTGAAAATGAAAGCCTTAGTAACAATTCAGAAAAGTAAAAAATCATCAGTTCCCCTAGCACACCTCTTAAAAGTTTGTCCTCTACAGACCCTTGTTGTCAAAGTTTGACAACGTTACATAAGATGTGAAATTCTGCAGCAGCAGTGGTAAACACTTACATCTGAATGTACAGTAAACACTGGAGTAGCTTACATGGATCAGCAGACAAAGAAAGAGTTTCTGCCCACAGAAGCTCAAACTTCCTCAGAAGCAAAATTCAAGGATAAAATAGCCATTGTTTGAATAACAGGAAGAAATAACAGACGTTACCAGAATAAATAAAAGACAAAGATCAGGGTGATTACATCATGTTTTACTGTGCCTTTTTAAGTTTCATCAAAGAAAGTTGGAATTAAGAATGTTTTTGCTCCCAATTTTTTTTCCAAACATGACCACCAGGGCTTGCCCTGCCTGCATGCTGTTTGTTCTACAGGATCCTTCAATCGACCAGTGCCACCAAAACCTCGCCGTTACCCAGCCCGGGAGTCACCCAAGCTTATCCTCCCCCCTACCCCATCCCCCCCTCCCAATGAGCCCACAGAAATCAACTTCCAAGAGAGTTCCCTGGAGGAAGCGGCTCCCCAGTGTAGGTTCCAGATGGACTGCCTCTCCCCCTTTTTCACACCTTTTTTTCTTTCCTAGAAGCTGCTCTTCTGATTTGATTTGATTTTCCCCAATCAGAAATGTGTTTTTTCACGACTGTCGTTTAGTGCCAAACCTTTTCATGTGCATGTGTGTGTTTATGTTAATATTGCACTCTGCATGCTCTCCATCTCTCCATCAGTGACCTGGGCAGTTAAGTGATACTGACTTCATGTGAGGTCAAGGTGCTTCATATCTATAAATGTCAGCCTGTAAGCAGTATTATTTCTTCTAGGTCCAAAAGGTCAGGGTCAGGGTCAACACCAATCAACCTGAGTGCCTTTTAAAAAGTACATGCCAGTATAGTAGATATAAAATATAATGGAAGGCATTGTTGAGTGATGAACCATATGTAAGCCACCTTATGTTCCTGTTTATGTTCTCCTGACAAACGCTCTTGTTTTTCTATTCTACTCTTCATTGTACTGTATGTTGTCCTCAGTTTTCTAATTAATGTTGAGTTTTTTTTTTCTCTTTATGATCCCGCTAAGTGATATGATCATGATCTAGCTATCTGAAATCTTATCTGCTCTTTTCTCTACTCCCCACCCCGCACCCTGCTTTCTGTAGTGTACTGCTGTGGGCCTGTACGTCTGCGCTCCAAACACTCCTGAAGTCCTGACTCTTCCTACGTCCAAAACTCCTTTCCATCAGTCCCCTTTGCTTTGTCTCTGCCTTCCTGATTTCTGCTGGACCTCCCTCTTGATGTTCATCACCCTTTTTTCATTCTTTAAAGACATTTTCTGGTGTTTCTTCTCTACTCTTGTATATGTCTTTAAGGTCTCTTTGCTATCGTAACGTTGATCATAAAATTGAATTACTTGCTTTCACTTGGTGCCACAGTCCCTGGGATGGCTTCGGTTTGATTATGTTAAAGACACAAAGGGCTGCAATGAAAGCAAGTCATGCTCTCCAATTTCACTCTTAGAGCAGTGCTTACTCCTGTTTTTTTCTTCCATTCTTTTTTAAAGAATGTATGTATATACTGTTGGTGGTTTTGAATTTCAACGTAATCCGCTGTTTTTTGTATTGATTGCGAATGAGATCAGAGCTGAGCTAAAAGTGGACGCACAGAATGTGGTCAGAGGACTATACAGTGACAGATGAGCTGAACCCTGGACGTATCGGTTACAGTGTGATTGATGAGTGACGTGCTGAAAGGAGGCTATGAGGCAAGACCATGTGATATCTATCAGTCAATATTTCAGTGATGTGATATCTGTGGATCAATAGTTGGACAGCGTATGTTTGTCTTTCTGTGCCGGGTGTTGCGGCCTGATTTAGAAATCTGAGACCTGAAAGGCATGCTGCCTTTAGCAATATTGTAGGCAGGGTGATCTATCAATGACATTTTGATTCTAGATAGTGTTGCTTTAAGACAAATGACAAAAAAGAAAAGAAGACCTTACAGACCTCTTACAAAGAGAACTCACTGCAGCATACTTACAAAGAAAATTACATCACATGGTCATTCGTTGTGGAACTGTTGTTATCACCAATAAGAAGCAATGTACATTGTTTGGGTGCAGAGACAATAAAAGAGTATCACTTTAATTTTGATTGAAAACCGAAAGATTGTGTCATGAAGCACACAATGTTTACAGTTATGAGTAGGGCTGGGAATTGCAAAGTAAATCATGATATGATACAATACGATACGTGGCACACACAATAACGATATTATCAAGATACAGCGGTACTGTGATAATTGATACAATGATACATCATGACATCTGATAAATGAAAGAATCTAAAATGCCCCTGAAAAGGTAAAGTGCAGGACTATTCACTGCAATTTGCTGTCGGTGTAACCTCTGATCGTACTTCATCCTGTGCCGTTCTTTAACCGCTGTGTCCAACGTTATCCAACTATCTTCATTTTATTTTTTTTAACCTCGCTGCCAACTTAACCTTTGTTCACATTTCCCGTCATTCATGTCGTAAGCGCCCCCGTGAGGAGTGACGTAGGGAGTCATATTGCCAGAAAAACTGGTTAGAGTGCCTTGTTTTTTTATTTATAATGTCAATAATTGTATTCCTCTATTCAAGAGCACTACACTACTAAAATATACCACGTGGTAGATTACACATCTGTTTGTTTGTGTTGTCTAAGTCAAGGTAAGGTAAGGCTGTCCTAGTTTTAATCATATAACTTGTGCTGTACCAAATGAATGACATTACTGTCTTTTTTTCTTTCTCTATCAGTAGGGGAATTTTCAAGTTTTTGAGATGATTTTGTTTAGTTTTTGGCTCTAGTTGCAGCAATGTGTAAAAGGCTGAACGGGTTATAATTCACTGTAATCCAATTGTATGTAATATTAAATGTATTTTGTGCTAATTCTAAGAAATTGAGTTGTGGAAGAAATGCTTGGCCTACTTATGAAGTGATTTCGTTATGAACAGGCATGAACTGGACATTTTTCTGTAAAGCTGATCTTTGCTGTGATTGAAATACAGAAATATGTTCGAAAGCAATTTTTCTCAATTAAACAGTTGACGACTGGATCAAGGTTCAAGGATTTTGGTTTGGGGTTGTGCATGGATTGCCATGGTTTAATTTGAACCATAACATAGTATTGATTTGCTTTGGACACTTTGTGTTTGGCATTAACTGAAGCATGCACTCAAGGTCAGATTTAGTCAGAAGGTTTCTTTCTATAGAAGGATGTTAACTTGTGTGTTGGTAATACAAACGTACACGTGTGCGAGTATTTTACAGAATGGGACAGTGTGTGTGTGTATGTGCATTTGTCTGTGTGCATGTGTGCGTGTTGACTTTGGCTGTAGCTGGCATGACTAAGCTGTTGCTGGGAAGGAGCTGGGAGGACAGCCTTGTGAGTCATCACCACATCTCCTGGAACTGACTGTTCCCTCCACACCATTAGTACCAGGCCCAAATCTGCAAGGCCTGGTTCACACACACACACACACACACACACACACACACACACACACACACACACACACACACACACACACACACACACACACACACACACACAGAAAACATAAAACATATTGAAGCACAAATCATGCATGAATGCATTTACACATTCACAGACACCTGGTATTAAAAGCAGGGTCACTCAATGTTGAATTCTTTTTTTTTTTTAGATCCCCGGTTGCTTTTCCAGCGATGTGCATACTGGCAGGACTACTGAAAACCTGACAATTAAAGACATTCATTTTTTTTCTCTAGGCCTTGAGTACAATAAGAACAGTATCAGACTAAAAGAATTCCCCAAAGCCCATGGGACTGACCAGCGCATGACTGTACTAAAAAGATGAGATGCTATAAAACTAAACTATCTTTCACCCAAACCAAGAACAGTACCGTACAAATCTAATTAAAAGGGTTTGTTTACTGTCAGTTCACCCACACATCATTAAAGCTGTTTTATCAAGCCTCAAGTGGTTATGCTTCAAGCTTGTTTTTTTACATTTGGCTTGTGTGTTCTGGTTTGTGTGACTGTGGTATCAGAATGAATGATGAAAGTATTGTAAATACTTCAATAGTTCCTCTGGTTTCCCCTTTCCTTGCATCTCTCGGTTTTAATTCTTGCACTGCATCTTGTTCTCCTTTTCAAGAGATTTTAGAAGATAAAGCAAGACACGTTTTCTTTCCCGTTAATGCATGGCATGATAAAAAAGTACTTCCATTTCACTCTGCACCACTATAGGCCATTGGAAACCTTTTGATTCGGAAGCTGTAAGTGCTGCTAACAGCTGCCAAAAGTCTTAAGCACAGTGAAAACACCCAATACTGATGGTACAATGTCCTCTATTCTCTTCCAGCATGGCTCCACTCCATGCAGAGTGCAATAGCCAGCAGCCAGAAAGCAGAAGCTGAAACACCCGAGGAGGAAACCATGTCTTTGGGCAGCAGCAGCAGCAGCGCTGGCAGCAGCCTGCCTGACCAGGGTTACGCCGCCTCTGAGGGCATGGCTGAGGGCGAGGAGTCGGGCATGGTTAGCTCCCCATCCGACACCCAGCCCACATCCCCAGATGGGAGTTTGTCTCTTAATGGAAGTAGCAGAGGCAGAGGAGACAGACTGCTCGGACCAGTACGAGACAATTCAAGTGACAGCGATGAAGGCTGCGCCACCTGGGGATCCAGACACAGGTAAAAGAGATGCCATGATGGAATAATGGAAGTAGTGGAGGACTCCTGAAAAAAACACATTCTATCCCTTTAAGACGTCTGCACTGACCCCAAGAGAAAATGAATAATTTACAGTTTCTACCTTTATCCTTCATCTATCTGGATATATACTTCCTAGTATTTGCTTTTTGCTGACACCTTCCCATATTCTAACTTAGATCTAGCTGAACCATCGATGACTAACACCTGCACTAAAAAATGTTATTGATTAAATTGCAATATAAACACATTTATAGCAATATAGCCACATTTTACTATGCCAATAGTTATCACCAGGACCAGTTTCCGCAATGTGTTATATTTGAGCTGTAGCCAGACTTGGCACTCTCAAACTCTAGTCCCCGGGCTTCCTTAGTTGTGGTGTCTCGGCCCTTAATCAAAGGCATTTTTGGAATATGAGTGCTGCCCCAGATCACTTTTCAACTTTTAAGGTGTTGTGAAATGTGCATCGTAATGTGCCCCGACCAGAGATCCTGATCACTGCTCTGAGTCAGACAAACTTTATGAATCAAGGGCCTGGCCTGATGCTGCTGGCTGCTCAGTATTCCAGGAAAGCACTGTAACCCCGTTTTCTCAGAACTGTTGAGGAAAAGAGGTCCAGTCCAAGTCTCTCAGAAGACAAATTCTATTTGGTTTGGCCTTCTTGTAGCAATTTGTTATGGCTAATATGCCAGTAACTCATGGGAATGCTTTGTTGAACCCTTGAAGAGAGTGAAGAAAGTTTTAACTGTGGTAATAATACTCTTGAAGTTACATGTTAGAAATACGACAGGCTCCAATGAAAATAAAATTCTACTTTGAATAAGAACAGAATATTTAAAAGTACCAGATTTGTTTTCTCCTTCTTCTACTAACTTTCATTTACCCCTTTGGTTTCTGTGGCAGATTAGTAACGGGAAGTCTGCTGAATGTAACAGCAGCATCAAATTAGCAGTTCATACCAGATGCTTGGTAGTAACTGTTAATAAAAAAATATGGAGTCATGGGGATTAAAGTATAACGGCTGCCAGAATGGATCAATCTCTGTTTTGGATTTCCAATGTTCTTGAACTCTGTGTGCGTGCCTCTTACTTATGTGTGTAGTGGTCTTATAAATATGTTTTCATGTCCCTCCTCAGGCACGATGACATCAGCACAAAGACAAAGACAGGAAGCATGAGAGATTGCTATGAAGATGACTCAGAGGTCACAGCTCAACGCCATCAGACTTTGGCAGATTTTGAAGCAGACATTGCAGGTGAGAGGGAAAGCCACAACAAAAACACAATCTGAAATTGAAGTCGTACTTTTATGAAATACACATCTTGGTGCAGTTTTTATTGTTAGTTTTTTTTAGGCAATAGCCATGGTACTACTATTCTCATTAAATCAAATAAAATGAGCCCAAAATGTTGTTCAATTAAGCCCTTAATCGTTTCCTCTTTTCCATCCCACATAGATATATCCTTGATGAAGAAGATTTCCTATACCATGTCCACAAACAGCAATGAGGTGCCCGTGTCTGTAGTGGACATGGATGTGCCAGTCACAGCCATAGATGAAGTACTGGAGGACTTTGAACAAAACATTGAAGAAAAAGAAGCACGGTCACTTACCAGGACTGAGTCAGCAGGAAGCAAAGGTACAATGAGCTTGTGATAATAATACAGAGCTTAGGCTAGTGTCTTTAACCTTTTTTTCCATTAAATGTCCATGTATTCAGGCACTATGCTATCAATTCAGTAAGGTAAAAAAAAAAACTCACATTTTCTTTATTTTCATTTTGAATTTACGTTTTCCTCCATCTTATAGGTCGAGAATTTTGTCATCAGTCCAGTGCTGAGATACAAAACAAAAACAACAATGCATATACAGCTGCATGCAGTAATAAAGGCATCTGTGCAGATACTAAGAAGGAAACACAGCCTGATCTGCGAAGGAAGTCACTAGAGAACATGTCTCGAGGCAATGAAACGACTAAGAAGATTCAAAAGACACAAACTAAAGAGATGAGTATCAGTGACACCAACAAGGTCAAAGAGGATAAGCGGAGGACAACATCAGTCAAATCGAATGTTGACATGCTGAAACACAGCAAGAACACTGAGATCAAACCTGATCCTGTGAAAAGTATCCCTCAATCTTTTCATGACAGCAAAACTGTTCTTCCACCAACCACTCAAAGATCTGCGGAGATAGATGAAGAGATGCAAAGAGTTTACCAAAATAACTCCAGCTTGAACACATCATACAGTAAAATCACTCGTACTGTCACATCACGCTTTGGTATGAACACATTCACCGTGGTTCCTCCCAAACCTCCCGTCATCCACGCTGCTGGAGAGCCGGTGGTCAATTTAACTGCCGGTGCCATTAAGATCGACGATCAAGGAAACATGGTGAAGCAGGGCACTATCTCCCGGAACATATTCGCTGGTTCATCAGAGTCCGGCATTAATGGTAGTGAGATGTCTCCACTTCTTGGAAAAGCCAAAGCTTTTTGGTGCTCGAATGAGAGACAAGAGAGTGCCTTTCCCCCCAACAAAGGTTCCATTGATAAAGTTAAAGAAAGCACAGATGGTCTAAAGAGTTCTCATACTGCCAGCTCAGAAACTACACTGAAAATCAATAACACTGATGACCTGAAAGTGACACAAACTTACCTTAATAAACCTTCAGTGAGAGTCCAGCCTAAAGAGATTACTAAAGAAGGAGCTAAAGAACTGGTGAAAGACATCAAAGTTGCAAAAGAGGAGCAGGTAGAAATGGAGAGCAAGGTTTCAGTGTCCAAAATTGTTCAGCAGCCAAGTACTAAACCTGTCCTTCCTCCCCCTATACTTCCCAAGCTGAAGAAAGATCTGTCCTTTGTCAAAACATCCAGACGGACCTCCAGCCAGTACGTGGCGTCTGCCATCAATAAATACACCTCGAAGACCGCTGTTAAACCCAATTTCATCCCCAACGTATCTGACTCTTCTGCATCTATGAAAACACAGACTTTGGGGTTTCAGAGATCAGGTCGGTCCATACAAGTGAATCCACAACTGTCTTCCCAGTCATCATTGTCGGAAAACAAAGAAAATGAATCTGTGTCTAAACTCCACCCTCCTGGTCCGAAAAGGTCCATAAGCTATCCAGAGTACATGTCAGATAGCCAGAGAGGTTTTGGAGAAGTGAGACCGGACAGGGGAGGTTTTGAAAGCAGCGTTGGGTCCACCAAAGGAATATCAATTACACTGGAAACAACCAAGAATAATCTTATTCAGTCCGGTGGCCCCACCCAAATACATGTAACAGCCAATAATCAAAGAGATGATTTAAAACATATTCCTCCCAGAAGCCCAAGCCCTTTGCGAAGGAGTACAGTACACTCATCTGCCAAACCACCCACTGCACCCAAGATGGTTTCCCAAGTCCTGACACGTGTGAGTATAATGGGTTATTGTGAATATTTTATTTTTTTGGGAATGCATACTTTTAAGATATCGTCTTAAACCTCCAAATCTTGTCTTCAGAACTCAACGGACACGACTAAGACAACCAACCATCTAACACCTGATGTAAAACCACAACGTTCCGAAACAGTAACAGACAGTGCCGCGACGACTGGGCCTCCCTCGCTGACACTGTTTGGGCCGGTTAAAAAGTTCAAACCCGTGATCTGTAAATCTTTTGATAAAGAGACGTCTCTGCACAGCAACCTGATGGAGGCAATCCAGACAGGTGGAGGCAGGGAAAGACTCAAGAAGGTGAGATCAAGACGGCATGGCTGGATAGATGAGTGTATGAATGAATAGTTGAAAGAGACAGTGATCAGAACTCCCTATTGGAAGTAAACTATTGTATAGCACTTATCTAACAGCTCTATAACCATTCTCAGCAAAATGTCCATGTTGGCTTTGGCTAGAAGACAAGAAAGGAACATTTTTTCCCTCTTTTTATTTCTTTTCATAGTTAACCACTTCAGGTCCCAGCAGCATGAAGAAAGCATCTCATGTTGAAGAGGAGAACGAGAGGTGTGCTCTTCTGGCTGCCATCAGAGCACAGAGCAACTCAGGAAGGCTGAGGAAGGTACAGTACTCCATTTATCAAGTGTCACTCCCTGACTGTCAATATCAATAAGGGTAGTAAAGCATTGCCCTGTGTCAAAGGATGATTGTTTGTTTGGACAATGATTAGACCATCCACTTTAACACTCTTTGAATGTGTCCACATAAATCCTCAAATGGAAGTTTTTCTTTTTACACATAAACTAAACTTTTTAGCCACGTTGACTTTCTTCATTCAGACTGCCGTGGTATCCTGAAGACAAATCCCAATGCCTTTGTTGAACAAATGCTATCATTCAGTTGACAAATTTGGTTCAGTTAGAAACTAACTATTAAATTATATTCAGCTCTTGACACAGTTTCAGGAAAGCCCTTTGAACCTGCCGCTGGAGTGTCCATGCTTTCAGCCATTAGTGCCCTTTCTCCTTATTTGTCGCCATTTTCTACTTTTTATCAGACATTATTCTCAATTAGTAAGCTACCTATATTACGCAACAGCGCTGTGAAAATGGTCTTCTCGTATCATAACAACAGACTATCGCCGCCTGGCATGGAGAGTTATTTCCTCTTAGGCATGCGCAGAACGTACGTGGTGGTTGGCCGTCAGCTCTAGTCTTTGCAGTGTGTTCGAGAGCAACTGAGGCGACGCGACGAGCAGCCTTCATCGCAGCTGGTTCTTTGCCATCTGATTGGTGTGTCAGGGCCTTTACAGAGCCTCTGGCGTGGCTGTATACTGTTCGTTTGTGCAAAGATAAGGAAAATAAGTTTACTCACTGAACTTTGATCACATAAGCAGTAGGTTAAGAGTGAAATCTGAATGATTGATTTGTTTCTTGTATTGTTAACTAGTAAACACATCACAGAATCGCGCATAAACCAGATTTTGCAAGCAACAGTGTTTATTTCCATTTCTGTGGGTGGACTTTGAGCTGTGTTTTGCTGTCATGTAAGGGCCCATGTGGAATGAAAGGGGCAGACGTGCTGCTGCAGCCGAAACATCTGCGGTTCAATTCTGGAGGTTCCTTACCAGAACTGGAATCTCAGGAATGCTGCATGAATAAATCTGCCTCAAAAACCTTGTGCTTTCTTTAAAAAACAAAAATGGGGATAAATAAGTAAAGCTGCATAAAGGCAAAATGGATTTACACAAAGATCAGTTACATCTATCTCTAAATTTTGATAAAATCTAAATAATATCAGAGCAGAATTAGCACACAAAAATACTTACCATTATGTAGAGCATTTTTTGTATGTGATAGAGGCCGTAAATGTGAAGTCAAATGTGCATATGTGAAAGCAGCTGGCCTCCAGCCTGTGTTTATGTGTCTAGAGTTACCGTTGTCTCCCTCCTTTGTGTCCTACAGACCAAATCTGAGGCAGCTGATGAGCTTGAGAAGTTCAGGAAGGCGTCTGAGGATGACAAGAGTGCAGGTTACCCCTCCTCCCCCTCTCCTTCCTCCTTGACTTGCACTTCTCCTACTGTCTTTACCCCACCACCACTGCGGCCGCCACCAGCACCCATGCTGGCACCTCCTCCCCCTCCCCCTGTCTTGCTCCAGAGAAGCACTGGGGAACATCCAAGTGCTAACGCCCTCGTCAACCCTGCTTTGGCCAGGGAGGCGATGCTGGAGGCCATACGCTCTGGATCTGCTGCTGATAGGCTAAAAAAGGTACAAGTACAGAAATCATACAGCATCTTCTTAACACCACAGAGGGAAGTGTACAGAAGTTTTGAAACCCTGTATCTACTTTGCATTACAACTGTTTGATTTTTAATTCTGCTGTTGCTTCATGAAAGCATTGAATAGGATTGAGGGTAACTTGAACTTCACACACATCCTGTTGGATCAAATAACATTAGAGAGTACTGCCTTTAAAACTGTGTGAATTAGTCTAACTGGGGATAAAAACACAAAGCAGTGAGGAAATTAAAAAATAAAACAAAGACTGAAGGTCTAAGTGAATTATATCTAAATTATTGGATTTTTCTTGATTTTTGCATGAGCTTTGGTTCTCAGGGAGGCATAAATTCACCAACAGAGGCTTTTAGTGAGAGTAATACCAGAGACAGAAAAGCAAATATGCAGAGACACAGCAGAAAGAGGCAAGAGAGCCAGAGACAACAACAATAAAGAATTTGAACCAGTGTGCTTCTTCTTCTTCTTGTCTTTAGTCTTGTCATTCACGTCTTGCCTCGTTTGAAGACATCATTGGCAGAAAGAAAAGCTCTCCTGTCGTGCAGCAGCTGAGAAACTGAAAATAAATCGCAGATTGTTACTCATTCACAGATTCATCTGACAAGCATACTGTGTTCCTCTGTCAGTATTTTCTTTTAAATGCTAAAGTTCATTTTCAGGTCAGCAGCTGTGGAGTAGTAGTTGTTGTTGTTTGAAGCATTTTCATGCCATTTAAATCAGACAGATATGATAGAAAAAATCATGAATTGAATGATTTATTTTAAAGGAGTAAAATAGTCCGATTGTTATTATCACACCCCTCAGATTTGACAATATTTTAATTTAGTAATTTTTTTCCTTTCTGTATCCAGTAAGACTCCACAAAAGCTGATATATTCTTTCCAACATGCCATGAACTATCACCCCTGTCGTTACCAAAGTGGAGAGCTACAAACATGACATGTTTTGTCTCTTTTAACTAGGTCGCTGTGACCACAAAGACAGTCAAAGTGAACGGCCGACTGGGAACAATCCAAGCAACCTCCTCAACACTCCCTCAGCAGTGAGAAGGGAAGGCCAAATCACCTCAACGCAGAATTATTTATCACATTCAATAGCAGTTTTTTTTTTGTTTGTTTTGTTTTTAAGCTAATTCAACAGACATGAGATTGCATTTGAGAAGACGTTATTTAAGATTTTGACAAATCTTATCTTTTACACAATATACATTTCTAAGAATGACATAAAGATATCCACTTGATATCTTTATAAACTAGATGATTCAGAAACTGCTTAAACCAATTAACTAATCTTTAAAGACTTGTTTTAACCTAAAGAGATTTACACATTTGTTTTTTTCAGTGGGAACGTTGCTCCCTTAGTAGCCAAACATTAAAAACATCTGTGTCTTGGGTGAAAATGTGCTGCTCAGTTTGACTCTAACAATAGCTTGCTGGAGAAACTAAATGTCCGTCTTTATAACACATAACATATGCGTTAACATATTTCGCCATCTGTACTTGAATTCAGTGATTTAAACTGGAATGATGTACAAAATGTGTGCCAATGAAAGAAATTAGAATGGTTTATGCTACTTTCACATATTTTTTATAAGTTAAGGATGCCTTATGCTGTTGCTCTGTCAGTGTTATGTAAATTATGTTCGCAGCAAAAGCTCTTTATGGGGTGCAATAAGTTTGATCTGATGATGTTCCCAGATTTGAAATATTATTTGTTATCCAGATGACAGAAAACTTGAGTTCTGCTGAGAGAGAGAGAACTGGATCGAGACATGATTTTCAGTGTGTCATGATGCCAACTTCTACAATACTTTATTTTGAAGGCGAGTAAGAAGGTGGTGACACAAGTGCCTGTTAGCTCAATGTGCAACTGTTTTAGCTGCTAGCCTTTCATTTATGCTGCTGTTTAATGTCTTAAGACTTTTTCAGGCATGGTCAGTGCCCTGCAGAAACTAATTTTGTATAGTAGACATATTTGACTGACAGTGCCTTTAATGTTCTTTAATGTTTCAGAAATTAGAATTACCCATTAGAATCTTTCTGTTTCCAAATTTTGAAAGCACTGTTTTGACGATTATTAATGGTGTAAGTCACCATGAGCAACAAGATCAGTGAAATGAATGAAGTCATTTCCAATGGCCTTGATTTCAGAAGGTGTCTTTGCAGTACTTTCAGCGCCTCTGTAGGTGACATTTACAATATCAGGTTGCTTCAACTGATAGAGGAAGAGTGAGCACTTCTATGAGCGTATCGTTTTTTGGTAAATCTGAATTTTTCTTTAGAGTAAACATATTCAGATGTTAATACTGGCTGCTGTGGATTGTGTGCTTTAACAAGCAAAAGGAGTTTAATTTAAGGTTTTAAAAAAGAGATGTATTTAACTTATGCTAAGTTCCAACATACAAAAGAATTACCGTTTCGTTTGATCCCGAGAGTAAACAGCATTTCTGTTTTTGTTTCTCTTTGTATTACCAGAGGAGATAATTTCATTTCTGCTGAATGTTCCCTTCTTCACACAATAGCCTACAGCACATTGTAGCATTGTATATTTTTGTAAAGAAAAGATTTGATTGGAATCTGATAGAGAGACGTGTCACTGATAGTTTGAACATTTTATAAGCTTGTGCTTTCTGAGTTTAAAGTGCACATTGTTGTTTTTATTTTGGGAAGGTTGCACACACCTGACTTTTGATTCAATAAATAATAATTTTGCAATCAAGTGTAAAATGACATTCCTGTACATTCTTCCTCACTAAAACTACTTTTATGGTACTGTGAACCTTGCCCTGGAAAGCATCATGTGCCTGTATTCTGCGGTCACCTCGACGTCCTTATGAAATATATTGTGGCCTCTCTTTCTCTCTCTCTCTCCCTCTCTCAGTCTCTTTTGACCGCCCCACAGATGGGTGACTATTCCAGGCAGCAGGTCATGGTCTTGACTCATCACTACATGGTCACTTGAAATGACTTTCAACCTGCGTTCCTGATTCCTGAAACACCAGTCATTTTGCCCCTCCACCTTTCAGTCGCTACTAAATGATGCAAACACCCACATCTGTTGCAAAATCACATGGAAAGACAGTGATTATAGGCAAAGTGGTGGAGAATTTGTAAATGCTTTATCATTAGTCTCCAAGTGTGGTGTACACACAAAACTCTTTTTATGGAGTCCCTCATCACCAAAAACACAAGTTCCCTTTTAACAACCAACTTTCATTTTAGTGCAAAGGTGTTTCCAGTAAAAAAGACTGCACTTCCGTGGGCCTTGTTTTCAGGGATTTCATGAGCAGTGCAGGGTTTGTTAAGTAAATAGTAGCAGTGAGAGTAAATCAGAAAGTGCACGAGTGTGATCTTGGCTGATTTATCCAGGGAGAGCTGTAAATTCCTGCAAAGGACCACAGGCTTTTTTGTGGGTCAAAATTCATGCTCACTCTCCAACCATTTTAATCTGCCTTACAAATCAGGGGTGTTTTTTCGGGTGGGTGTGAGTGATATTTTTGTTGTGAGTACGTGTGTATTTTTTAGCGTGTGTCTGTGTAACAGTTCCAAACCATTTTAACCATACCGCCAACGTAAACAACCCCTGAAACGAGAATTACCAGAAAATCTCACCACATGATACAACAAAAATAAAGTCATTTAGGTTTGGCTCTGGCTACGCCTTTACAAACTTTATTGGTAAGTTTGTATTTGTTGCCATAACAGATTCACATGCAGGCCTAAGGCAGAGAAGATAGGCAACATGTCGTCATGAAATCATAAATCACTTTGAATATGATGTTAAAATGTCGTGTTATGGCAGAATGCTAGTTTGACATTTGACTAGTTTGACATTTGATATTTTCTGCTTTTATTGCTCACAGTTACGAGATAAAATGAGAAGAATAAGTCTTAACTTCCCTTCCCCCTAAAAGCATACTCATCTATGTTCCTGTGAGACACTAAAAGAAAGCTATTCACCAACTGCCTCGTCTTATTTTATATAGCTTTGTTAGGGTTGACGTCGACTTCTGAGTGATGGACACAGTGTCGTCAGCAGGGGTTTGTGCTGACTTTTGTTTTCTTATGTGTGGTAGTCTACTATTTTACTAATCAATCAATAAGAACAAAAAGCCTGTGTGATTCTGCATGTCTGATGAGGTGAAATCAACATAATGTGTGTTAAGATCATGCCTGAGATTAGGGGGAAAAAAAGCTTTGTTGCAGGGTGGCACACTGAACATGACTGACATGATGTGTGTTTGTATGCAAGTATGTGTGCGATGCAACGGCTGTAGAATGTCTGCTTTTGGAGTGATTGTTTATACATTAAGGGGGCACAATGTGGCCCCCTGTTGTCCTCCAGCAGACACACACACACACACAGACATATACACACTCTCTCACACACAGCTCAGGACTAATGACCTTTTGCACTCCATTGTGTGTTCTCATCACTTTGGCTTCTCCATGAAATATGACAGCCTGCATGTTGATGTGTATATCTATTTATAGTTTTATCTCTTTAAAACTGTAATCATGAGCTCAAGTTTCACTTCATGATGTTGTTCACGGTCATAAAAACAGCGACAGGTCTTGTGTAATAGTCTTTCCACACTCAGAGGGACAAAAACATAAATGTTCAGGGAAGATAACTCTGGTGCAGTGAGATTTGACCCCCAGTTGTGCAAGACGCATGCCTCCTGGCCACCTGTGTTTTTATGTCTGATTGTGTTTTTCAGAGCACAACTTTGAATAAAAAGATGTGTCCTTAACTTGGTGTATGATAATAATATATATATACAATGTGATCACATTGATTTACCAATTTAGTCCAAATATATCAAGTACATTGAACAATGACATACACATGCTCTTTGTAACAGCCAGGAACACTTACAGTATAGTTTAGCTATGACAGCCATAACCTTACATGTCCAGTTCTTACAGTGCCACATGCAACTGATTGAGATTAAATGTTCTGCCAGTAAATAGTTTTCTCTTAACATTTTAAATATTCACAATGATTAAACATTTTGGGTTTTTTTGTTTCATCACACTACCCAGTGATGTTGATGCAGCAGGATTCACCATAACAGACTGCCGTTTTCATGAACACAAATTGAAGAATTGAGAGCATGGTTAAAGTATTTAAAAGAGAAAACAGATCTGGTTAGTCCATGTCTTAAAGATTGATAAAGGAAGGTGGTTGTAGTGGTGATATCTTATAGTCTATAAATAACAAACATTCCAAACAAATTAGAAACTTAACACAAACTCATAATAAAGCCACTGAGGCACCTAGAGGGCGAATCTTACGCAGAATATATGAATAAGTCCATTGTCCAGGTGATGATTGAAGGTTTTAGGGTGCTTTATTTTATCCAGAGACATCAAGCAGGCAACAAACAACAAAAAAACGCTGCTGTCTCTCTTGCCCTGTCATCCTGCCATTGCGTCCTGGCTTCCTGGTAAAAAAAAAAAACCCATTAACCCATTAGGTGCCTACCTGAGTCTCACCTGGCAACCTTTTAGACACACCCATGTACAGACTCCACCCTTATGCCCCAAGTAGCAAAATAAATGAATGGAAATAACTCATATGAATGTAAACAATAATAATCAAAATACCCAGAACATAATCTAATATTCATATGTATCCCCAAAATATCCCAAAATAAGAATATAGACTTTCACTTAATTTAGGAACAGTGAATAGCTGTAATAGTGGTAAACTAAAGTCATGCCAAACAGAAAAAAAGCAGAGAGAAATGATTGGCGATATAGCATCTTCCTGTCTGTCTTAAAACCTTTTTGTTAAATTAGCTTTTCTCAACAGTCATTTCTTGACTGTTGAGACAGCCCCTCAAAAAACAAGCGGAACCCTCTGAACACACCCTTATTCCCATAAGACATGAACGCCGCATTAATCACCCCTAACTTGTGGGCGTGGTCACTTCTTAAGGGGAGGAGTTGTTTGCAATGCGCGTGTGTTTGTGTGTGCGTGTGTGTGTGTGTGTGTGTGTGTGTGTGTGTGTATATGTGTGTGTGTGTGTGTGTGTGTGTGTGTACTCCCCGGCCCGCATGAGAGGAGCTGCCTGCAGTCTTTGCAGCCACTGTTTTCGTCTCCTCCTCTCCTCTCCTCTCCTCCTCCTATACTCCTCGCCTCTGTGTGTATCAGTCCAGTCCGGGAATGTTGACCACCGTGGCCTGATCCTCCTCCTTCTTCATCTCCTGACTGCCACTCTGCGTGGAATTGTCTCTGACTTGTCGGAGTCTTCCTCAACTCCTCTGGCTTCTAAGGTGAGTAGCACGTTGCCGTATACAGACGCTGCTGTCGCGCTTGTTTCCACGGGGAGTGGGGCAGGGAGCGCGTGTAATAAAAGTTTAATGTGTGTGTCTTTTTCCTTTTGAGGAACACTATTTTGATCCCAACAGCCTTCCTTGTTTACAATTGCGTAACAGCAGTCTACAGTGGCCGATAGCCTATTTTCTATCCGCGCTCCCCCGCATGACCCCCCCCCAACTTAATTCTGTGAGAGTTTCGCCAGTCTCGCCTTATCGCCTTATCCCTTTGGCAGCATTTGCTTTGGGGGTGGGGAGGGGGGACAGAAAAGAGGCGTTTTCCCAGGGTTACTCATGGCAGTGGTTCCCAAAGTGTGGTCCGGGGACCCTCCCAGGGGTCGTTGGGTGGGTTCCAGGCGGTCCCAAGTATAGCCTAAAGTGCGGAGTTGAATCAGTTTTGGTGCCGCTGCAGATTAACTCAGGGAAAGGAATACGTTTTTAATCACAGAGCCACTGTTTAAGTGTCAACAGAGCACTTGCTAAGCTCTGCTGGAGTTCAGAATCAATGAAAAAGCAAAAAGTGCTCCCACTGGGAGTGTGATTAAAAAGTCTTATAATGTGGGTTTTTTTTTCTTAAAGAATCCCTGGCCTATTCACTCATTTTCAATCCTTTACTAAATAAAGATATGACTAGAAAACTGTAAGTGCATAATGTTACTCCTCTGTTATGTAAACGGCTTTTTGTTCTTTCATAGTTTACGTCGTCCTTTTGGTAATAGTTTTTTCTTATTTAAAAAAAAAATCCTCAAAAGACTGTGCTTAATGATGCTAACGCTAACAGAAAATGATAAGTAATGTAGAGAAGGAGAAGGCCTGATCATTATCTGATCAAAATAAATGTGCTACGTCTTGACAAAACAGCTCTTCAAAGATAGCCTAATCTGCACTGTCATTTGGGCACTCCTCCAAATCAATTTCTTTATTGGCTGCATGTGGTCTCTGCAGAAAGTTGCATAACCAGCCAAATTTATGATTCTGGGAACTATCGACGTCTGCCTGTGTTTTGAATACAGATGGGGGCTCTCACTGGGAATTTGTGGACTCAGACTGGAAGGAGAAACTCAGGGAATTATGCACATGACGAGATTTTGGAGGTGCTGCATACCAAATCTGATCTGTCAGTGCACATTTTCAAGAAAGATCATCAGATTTAACGGGTCATCTGCTGCAGTTATGGATTCAAGGCTCATAAGTATGATGAAAAGGATGATGATTCCATTAACTATATATT
Organism: Labrus bergylta; assembly: GCF_963930695.1. Taxonomy (NCBI): domain Eukaryota; kingdom Metazoa; phylum Chordata; class Actinopteri; order Labriformes; family Labridae; genus Labrus; species Labrus bergylta. The sequence goes on along the minus strand of NC_089202.1, from coordinate 6,067,508 downwards.
ATTGATTTGAAGTGAAAACTTTCATGCATTCAAATAAAGTAATGATAAACACTTTATTTTTGTGTGTAAGTTGACATAGATTTAACTTATTGTATCACGTGGCTGTATTACTTTATCTTATATCGATTGCATGCCCCAAAACGGACCAAATCAAAAGAAAATCTGATTTTTGATATCCGCACATATTGTCATACGTTGTTCTCAAACTATCATTATTATATTGTAATGTGTTAAAGATTTGATTTACACCTGCAAATGTTCATAGATTGGAACATCATGGGGTACTGGTGAACTAGTGGTTTGCTTGCACACCCAATTTAAAAAAGGCTACATTCCTCAAAGCAGGCAAACCCAGTTCAAATCTAACCTGTGGCTGCTTTTGCTGCATATCACTCCCCACTCTCTTGCCCCCTGATTTTCGACTCTATCGACTGTCCTGTCTCTCAAATAATGGCTTAAAGGCCCAAGAATACATCTCGACAATAAAGATAGGACCATCATGATAAAATAAACATTTAATAATCTGGTGGTTTGGGTGCGAGTTTGTGATTATCTTCATTGTATGTCCTAAGTTTAACCTTGACATAACTTACAGAATGAAGTCATGCACAGCAGTCAGCAACCCTCTCTGGAGTCTCTAAAGTGAAACAACAACCGGCCCACCACTGATATTCCACTCAACTTGGCAGCCTCCACTCCTCTGCATCTTAACCTCTAAAGTGTGGTTGAAAATGGAGTGGTGTGATCATGTGACTGCTGCTATATACAGTCTTAAAACATGCTATAGCTGTGTCTGTTCAACCATGGCATTTTTTTGACACGCTCCTATTCATAACCAAAAGAGGATTTCTCCTCTCCCTCGCCCATTATTTCCTTTTTTCTTTCATTTAATTATGTTGTGGTCACATCTCTGTGCACATGGCAACCGCTCTAGCTGTGGTTTCTTTAACACCCCCCCCCCCCCCCCCCCCCCCTCCAGCAGTAGTCCTGCTATTTCAAGTCCATGCTCAGTAAGCACAGGCATGACAGGGCATGAACTCCGCAAGACTCCAGTCTGCCAAGAGGCTGGCTGCTGACTGCACATATTGTAGATAATTATATGTACAATAAGCTATACGCATCTTGCACAAGGATTCTGACTTGTGTTTTCTGTCTTGTGAGAACCTCATTATAATCTTAAATGCATTTGGTTCTGCTCCTTTATACGCCAACATGTTTTGATTGAAATGCTTCTTCCATGCTGCAATTTGTTGTATAACCAAAACTTGAGTGTTGTTAACCATGGTGACTTCTTGGTGTACAAATACACTTAAGAGTTTGATGCCCAGCTTGTCCCTGCTTTAAGAGGTATCGATTCAGCTGCCAACCAAAAGTAAAAGTGGCAGAGATATCCTTTTAGCTGGTATTGGTGGTATAAGAGCTTGTAGTCGTGCTCTAGGCAGCATTCCTTTGGGTCTTGCGTCAGCCATCAGTCATTCAGCACTGGTTAGTCTAGGCTTATACACTGTTAAAACCCCCTCCCTGATGTCATGACACCATTAACCCAAGCCTGCTGGGGGAGCGCCTCACAGTTCATGTCAGTCGACTGAAGCTGCCTGTATGTAAAAGCAGAGCGACTTCAGACACTGGACAGAAAGGCTCAGCTGGGCTTTAAGTGGTCTGAAAGGAAATGGGACTGTTATTTGTTTAATGGCGATGGGATCACTTTGTATTCATCTAAATTATCAGTAATAATTGGCTTTATGGTTTATCTTCTGGTAAGATGTTCTACATCTGATGCACTGCCCTCTGCAACACTTTCATTTCTGTAGTTTATTTAAGGGCCCGACTGATATGGGATTTTTGGGGTAGATATCGACATCTATAGTAGGAAGAGAAAAAATCGGATACCGATAAGTTGGCTGATATCTGTTCTTGATCTATGTTCGATGGGGAGAGATAGATAGATATAAACATTTATTGCATTTATCCCTTCAATGCAGTTATCAAAGAGTGGAAAAGAGATATACAGTGTATCGAAGACAGGATGGTCACTCAACTGTAAAGTAACTGTGCATGTATGTGCATTATTGCTTGACCCTCTGGAGAGTGATAATGCTTGGAGTCCATATAGTAACCACACTGTGCTGGTGATGGAGAACTGCTAGTTTAATACAACGAAACTCAATGAAATTATTTTTGACTGGTGAATGAATCTAGTGATATCGGCACATACATCTGCGATAAAATTAGCCGATACAGATAGCCACTTGATACGCTAATATGGGTCGAAATTATAATCGGCCAGCCTCTAGTTTAGTTGTTGTGTTTTTTTGAGTGTGTTTTTTTTAATTGTTTGTTTTTAAACCACAACTTAAGACAAATGGGACCACTTATTGCTGGCAAATATAGTCCAATTTATGTTTGAGTATCTGCTATTTTAACTTTACCTTCTGAGTTATGATGATTCTCTTAATGAGGAGGAGTCATTTGTAAGAACCCAAACACCTGCCAGAGAAAATAAAACCTTGCGGTATTATTCCTCTCTCCTCCCCCGCACTGTAAATATGGACCTGTACACACCTGACTCTCACCGCTTTCCACTTGTGACCTAAGGTGATGCAATGCTTGCTTGCCTAACCACCAAAGTATACAGTGGATTGGGTTTCTCACTGTCTGGTGTTGGTCCAAATGTGGCTGAAACCCAAGCCTGCGTGAGAGGCAAGAATGTTGCCTTTATTCAGAAGGTAACCGAACACCTGAGGGACTGTATGCTGGGGTCAGTGCAGGTATATGGTTGTGTGGATTCAGGTAGATGTGTCAGACAAAATCTGTCATACGTACACAACACAACGTTTCCCTTTGCGCTCATGTTCTCCCGCTATTATTCCTATATGTCAGTTTATCTTTGTGTCTTTGTCCATCTGTCTACCCTTTTGTCTGCGCCCTCAACCGTCTCTTTCTATAGCTAGCCTCTGTCTCCCAGTTTCACTCTGTCCTTATCTGCCTGTCTCCCTCTGTTGATCTGTGTCCTAGCATACCAGCTGCAATCTGCGATGCACAATCAAAACAACCCATGGCTGGTTGGCTTCGGTAGATATAACGTACCATTTTATATTTTGTGCAGAAAAAAATCCCAGTGCAAAATTTCAGAACAATACAAGCATTTTTTCTGTCCTTTAAATAAACTAAGTCCTAAGCCTCACTCCAATTTCCTATCTCAACCTGAGTACAGAACTTTTTAAGTGCCCACATGTATTTTGACAGATTGTTTGCCTTTTCTCTTCTCTTGATTTCTTGTAATAAACCCCGATTTGAAAGCAATCAGGCCTTAGAGTAGTGTACTTTGGTTCTCAGAACAAGGACTTATGTTAAGTCCTTTGTAATATGATTTTTCTCAGCCTGCCAAGTTAGTTAGCATTCCTAAGAGTAAGTAAGTAAATTAAATCCTCAAGTGGTCACACAGAACTACAGCCTGCTTCACGAGTTAAATGTGTATTAAATGGTCAGCATCACTCAGTTATAGTTTTACTAGCTGATTTGTAGTATTGTGTACGTTACAGTATGGTCAGTTTGAAGAGGTTATGTGCTACCAACAGGTGTTGTTAAAGATGCTGTCTTGAGAAGGCAAATAGATCCAACGCCGGCTTCTGGGGCCACCATCACAGCCAACTGGAGCACAAGGACAATTGCTCCTGAGCCCCCTCCATTCATCAATGCCATTGCATAAGAGCAGTTCTCCCATGCTGCCCAATGAAATCCTCATCCAATTAGGCACTGTCCATGTTTCCAAAAGGCCTTTCTCTCATAGACTGGTGCTATTCAGCCTCCCCCGGCATGACATCAGGCCCTCTCTTATAGCCCCACTTTACGCTGCTGCTCTCAAATAATGAAAGCTGCCAATTAATGACTAATCAACATGTGCAACAAGCACATCCAGCGAGGAGTGACTACCATCTAATCTGCTGATTAAAACAGAAGACAGAGATGCTCTGTTCAACTCTCTCTCTCCCCGTCTCGTGGTGTTGCATTGCTGCAGAAACAACAACCGGCCCACACACTTGTTAGTGCACACACTCCCCCACACATACACACACTTGAGTTGATAATTTTCAGATTTAATTTTAGAGTTTCTTGAAATATTTAAAGTTTGTATCTACAGTCCAATGCAGTTTGATATGTTGTAATAATACAAGTGTATTTAGCAATGTTTAAGAAAAATTAGAATCTAATTTGGTCACATTTTTGTTTTCTAATTGTTTTGACAAATTCTGTTAAAGTTCAAAATAATTTCTCAGTTGCAGGTTTTAAAATGAACTTTTTTTTTTCCAGCTATATAGTGACTAAAGTCATAAAGGCTGTTGGGAATCAGAGGGTAATTGAAATACAGAAGAGCTGGAAACAAGCTTTCCACCCACTCCACTCCCCGTCTTACACACAGGACATTTCTATAGGTTGCCTCGCTATCGGAAGTTTTGATAACTCACAGCGTCCGGCTAAATATCACCACTTGCGGTGTCTGGCTAGTTCAAACATACATTAAAATAATTGACCTCCCCTCTCTAGGGGTTGGGTTACGGTCAGTACATTCACTTCAATAGGCTCTCCATAAGTCCCCAGACACAGAGTTGGACCTGTGCCATTTCTTGAATTAAGACACTGTTTATGTTCTGGATCGGAGCGGGGAAGGATGAGGGTAGGCGTCGGATAGGGGGGCCGAGTCTGCTAGAAAAGCCTGAGGAGAGGGGGAAGGTAGCTGGTTCGATACAGTACAGCATGGGTGAATAATGGGAGTCAGGGGGTGGCAGCCTCATGGTAGATTTGCTGGCATTGTGCTTGGTGTGACACAAATTTGTAAAGACGCAGTTGAGGCCACCATAACATGATCCATCGGTTTGTTAAACTTACATTTTGAAGCCTGAAATTTGATCAAACTTTTTTTTTTTTATCTGGAACCAGAAGTATATGGATGAGAGGACTGAAAAACACTTCTTTGACTCGATCTTTTTAGATTTATTTGCCCTCATTGGGACCACGAAAAATCAAGCTGTAAAAAGAGCACTGATCAAATACGATTTTTACACCAAGTAAACCTGAGTTGATTATTTACTTTTCTTTAAGTTCTTTTTTGGTCTCATCCTACTCTTGTTAAAAAAATCATTTATCTATTTTGCTGCTGAATGTGTTTCATTCACCAACTTGTTGCTAATGTTTTTGTGTTAGGCGCCAATTGCTGCAGGCTGAAGTGATGAGAAGGCTGGTTCTTTAAATTTTCCCTTTTTGGTAATGTTCAGTGGTCACTCAATCTGCACAAGAGATATAAATGTTCAAGGTACAAGTCTGCTACAATTCTTTATTCTAAACAAGTCCTCCTGAGTACCAGTCTGTGGGAAAGCCACAGGTTAGCTAGCTGACTCTGCTTCAAAAGAATTGGCTGCTGGCACACATACTTTTTTCTGTTCCTTTTGACCTTACTCTCTTTAATGCTATCCTGTCATCAAAATATGCTCACTCTTGGCTCAAAAAACAACATAAGGACGGTCAAAACGCCAAACTTGATAATTCAAAGTGTCAATCAATAAAGATTGGATGATGTCACATTAGCTTTCTCCAGTATTTACACAGTCTAAGGTCATCCCATGTAATACTTATTTGACCCACTGTTGAAACTGATTGATTTCAGCAGCATGAATATTAATGTTGTTAGAGCACCATAGGTGGAACTTTCTCTGTATATGACACGGCTATCCTGTATCATCCTTCACAACCCATTTCACCTCATATTGGTTTGTTGAGAATTAAGGGTGAGGGTTGGAAGCTGCTTTCATCACTTTTTTGTTCTCAATATCTCAACTATATTGCATAGGTAGACAATTTTTTATAGCACACAAGTGTTTGTCTGGGAGGGGGACCAGGGAGTTTTCAGAACCCCTGCTGGGTTATGCGTGTATCTATGGAGTGGGTAGTAATGGTTTGACATACTGCAGGAGTGGTTGGGTGTGAGGCGGACACAACAGTCTTGTGTAGACCTCTCTGACATGGCGTAGCTGATGAAACACTTTGCTGCCTGACGTTATGCGACCCCTAGAGGCATAAAAAAAAAGTCCCTCTTTGACCCTATGAAACCTAAGTAGAAAGCTTACCAATGTTTTAGTTATGCATGTACTCTAACACTTACACATTATCACATATTCTGCCATATGTTTCTCACTTTCTCTGCTTACCATCCACCCTCTCCCTGGCCAGCCTACAAATCAGTGTGTGTCAGCCAGCCCAGGAGGTTGGCGTTCGCTATATTGCACATGTTTTTTTTTTGTTGCACCAAGTAGCCTATATGGAAAGAATGTGCTCTCTACATTCCAAAGATGACTGAGCGGAGCTGAACAGCCCCATGTTAAGCTGTGTCCAGTCCAATCAGCTAAAGTCAAGTTGACTGAGATGAACACATTTTACAATTAAACACACAGGGGAACTAGTTGACACAGCTGCACAGCTGAACAGCACAGATGCTGTGATAGAGCAATTCAGGGTTTTGGTTGTGAGTGATGTAGTCAAAATATGTTCCACATATTCCAACAATAAAGACCAAAGAACGTGTTCTGGGTTTTGTCTTATACTTACCATTTGTCTGATTAAGTTAAAAAAGAAAATGTTTGACCCAACAACAAATGTCTCAACTCTCTTGACTTGTTCTATTTTTGCCCAGGCTACAGACTTGTGGTACCGGTATCCAAATCAGTAACATATTATTAGAAGGTTTCTGTTACTGCCAATCTTACCCAGTATGCATTGGTACAGTAATTTAGCTTGCTGTGTTTTTGAGGCCGTCTTGAGTTTCAACTAGACACCTATGATCCAATTATTTATACAAAACTGATAATCCATCAATTTATCATGAGGAAAAATACTGCCAAAAGAGAATAGCTACCATGAACTTACACATAATCCTTTAATAGGCTATAGTTTGATTTCATTCATGTTGGAGGAAATTGTAAAGAGAACATTTTCCATACCCTTTCATAGCTGTGCTTTCTTGAACTTTTGAGATTTCTTTTGCATCAGATTGAAAGGTATTCTGCCTTCCCTGACTCGCAGAATAGGGATGCTCGCGATTCGTCGACTAAACAATTTAATGGTGCCCCCCTCACTACTTGACATCAGATACACTAGTCAGCCAAACTTATTGTTCGTATTTATTTGTAATGTAGTGTTAAATGTTGTGTTTACACTGTACTGTAAAGCAGAAAACTTCCACTATACTGTACTGTACTCCCCACTCGACTGCACAGTTGTAAACCAGCACAGTGGATGGATGGTATCTTGAAGAGCATCGCGGTCTGTCTGTATTTTAAACTAGAAAATGGAGATAAAGTTTTCTGTAGGCTGTGAAAAATTAATCTGGCATATAACCACACAATGCTTATGTTAGCCACACAAACCAATTTTACACACCACAGAGTAATGGACAAAAAAAAACATGCTGTTCCATATAGCTATTAAATAGGCTAGGCACAATATGGTTATGGACAGTCTTTATCTATGTAAAAAAATATATATTACCTTTACTCTGTACTAGTCGACTAGTCTACACTCAAATTCCCTTTTAATGGACAGAGATATTAGTCACCAGACACATCACTACTGCAGACTACACAAGGTCATGCCTAAGTTACTTTCTGAATATCTCTCTAAAAATAACCCACCAAAATATTTTTCCTAATTAGGAAGGGACAGAAATACATGAAAATCAGCAACATCTTGTCAAAATGTGAAGAGGCTGGCAGGCACATTAACACCGGTACATACAGCAAACAGGTAAAAAGAAAAAGACAAGACAGGCAGAAATACAAACCAAACTAACAGGCAGGGTGACAGTTTAGACTGACACACCATAGCAACAGGTTGAATCAAATACTGTCTCTATGCTACTTTATTTCAGCTTTGGTCCACACACAGTTAGCGGGGCTAAAAGTGAGATATTTCTATTGAACCCTCTAGGTATTTCTATTGGACTTCTTTGATTTCGAGGGTTATGGAAAGGAAATAACTTGGTAACTTGTTATTTAATATAGGAGGAAGTTATGGCCTTCATTAGTATTGGCTGGATTTAAAACTATAAGTGGGATTTAATATACATGATTCCAAATGTATATTTTCACATTGCGAAGACATTTGCATAAAGTTGGTTTTGCTGGGGAGTCTCATATCCGTCCTAGCACTTTAAAGTCCTTTTCACATCCATGTTTGGAGTGGTGAGCTGGCCAGCCTCTGATCCACCAGCATGTGAAACAGGCAAACTGTTTGTTTCTACTGTTTCAATTAGGCTTTGCTTTAAATAGCTCAGGTTTCTGGTGATCCCCGGCCTCGCCTTTGGCTTCCTTGCAGGACTTATCACCTTGAGATGTTAAAGCGGGACCCTGGAGATGTAAGCAAATATCAACACATTAACCTCTAGACTGACGAAGCATGCTGTCCCAGCAGTACGTGCTGAAGATCAGCTACACCTCAAAACTTGATGCGGAATTTGTTGATTGTAGTTGATGAGCTCTTGAGGAGGGTTTTATTATTCTGTAACGACTGATCATAATAATGACTCTTTATTTATATGTTGTAACATCCAGCAGAGCATGTAGCACTCAGAGGTCAAATAGTTTCTTTAGAGTTACACCACAGTGTTGACCTTTAACCTTTACATATACTCTCTATTGGATCTGACAGGTTCATAAGTGCACTCAGACAAAGTCAAATGAAACTGACATTTAAGGTCGTACAGGTCCTTATTTAATAATGGTACTGTTTTTATGGCTTATTGGGTCAAGTCCAACACGGTGGTACATTGTGTTTTCTCCTTCATTAGGTTCAAATCACATTCAACTTACATTGCTGCAAAGTGTTTGCTAAAGGAGTAACATTTTCGATTGGCAGCAGGACCCTCCATGAAACTAAAATGACATTAAAAGTCCATCTTGGGCACGGTACTGATTGCCTAGTGTGAGTGCGCCCTAAATATTCCCTTTCAACGTCAGGTGCGTGTTGCTGAAACTTCACAACAGAACATCTCAGTGAAGAATCATTGGCGCTTGAGCTGGACAGATTTATGATTCACGATGGGCCTTATTATGGCACTTACATTTGAAGTCTCCCTCGTGCAACTTTGAACAAAAAAATCCCTTTAATTAATCCAGATGCTGTCACCTCACCGCTGGGTACAGCCCGCCGTAACCTAAAGTTCCCCTTTCTAGTGCAGCAACAGCGGGCTGGTAATTGCACTGTCAAGGTCAGACATGGTTAGCTTTCAGTATGCTGTTCAAGTAGAAGGAATCAAATCAAAGGGCTCTGAGGGTATAATCCCTACACTGGAATGGCTTTGATTGTGTCATGGAGCAATTAAGCAAAGGTGTGTGTGTGTTTGGACAATAAAGCAGTCACTGAGAGTCACTGTGGCACATATGAGCACTTTGAAACCTGAGTTGCGAGGTATTTTAATGCGACATGGAACGCTTGAGCTTTTTCCCATGTTTTATCACGCACAGATGAAGCAGAATTTACACCCAGGATGTTGACAGGCCAAACGTTTACCTCGTTAATGTTTAATGGTTAATATTTAATCCATATACTATAAAGGCAATAGTTTTCATAATGGTTTAAGCCCCAGTGGCACACAACCTGATTTAGCTTTTCATGCTGTAAGTACAGGTATAATTTTGCCTCTGTTGCACAACCTGCTGACTCCTGAAACATAATAAACATACAGTTCAGCTGCAGCCAGTCAGTGAGTGTGTGGCGGCCGCCTAATGAGGGGCCGCTCCGGAGTTTAGGCTGATGTTAATTTGTTTTGTTTTTGTTGTAAACTGTGTGTCTGTAAATAATGTGTAAATGACGAGCTGTCCTTGCATGCCAGCAGTCCCGGCCACACACACAGAAACACACACACATATACACACACATTCATAACAAGCAGGCCTCTTCATGGGCCCAAGTGATCATGGTGCCAAGCTCTTTGTGTAGAATGCATTCATAGTTTGCTCATTATAAGCAAGCCCATTTTGGAGGAATTAAAAAAAAAACTGATTTCATTTTTGGAATTTGGAAAGAGGAAAGCTCAGAAAAATCATGGGGGGGGGGGGGGGGGGGGGTACCCCGGATCGATTCTGCATGTTAGTATAAGAAGTATTCCCAGTTTAAATGAAAGAGTGGGAAAACACATCCTGGAGAGAAGTGAAGGGAATGAAGCCGCTTCATTAGATGAACAAAGATCCCACTAGTTGCATTATATTAACGGAAACACCCTGCCCAATCATTTGTGGCTAATTTTCCAGAATATTTCCTGCTGTGTTCACACATCAACTCCATAGGACTTGTTGCGGAAACTTAACAGGAATGAAGTAAAAAAAAAAAATGATGGTCGTTTCGATCACACATGCAGTTCCCCCCAAATATTATGGTAAAATTGTCAGTAGTTTTGTGCACGTGTGAAAGGAGATATAAAGCTGAGGATTGGCTCATACCAGGATGCCAGTGCAATGAAAAAAGAAGCTCAAATTTGATTGAAGCATAAGCACTGAGAGCTAGCTTTAGCTAATGATGTACCCTCTGTTAGCAGCACTCTTTTGTTGTTTATTTTCTTTTACCAGAAAGTAGTTCTCTGCTGCTCTAACATAGTAGTTGCTAATGACTGTCAGCCATATATATTACTGCTGTCATCCTACCAGTTTGTCATCCCACCTTAAGGTGTTTCCATCCCAACGTACATGAACAATATTGTCTCCTGCATGGGAACACACTTCATATAAAAATGCTCTGTCACCTTTGGTGTGAAGTAAGCTATTAAACACCAAGTTCTGTTTGCAGTTCTTTTCACTGAAGTTATCCCACTACTGTACACTGAATATTCAAGAACCACAAATGTATTCAGAGCCTCCCATAGACCTTGAAAACTCCTACAAATAGAGCATTCACACACCCACGCTCTGTCACATGTGTGCAGCATATGCACACAGTACTACATACAGTACAAGTAAGCATGCAGAAACACACGTCCAGGCAGAAATGAGTGCACACACTGTATGCACACACTACAGCCCGAGCAGCAGCATGCTGAAAACCGCTACTGCAAACATGAGATAATATTAGCTGGCTATAAACTGGCAGGTCATATTTTTGAAATACCTGCAGGGGGTCATGAACTGCTGCATAAAAGAGAATCATAGTTATGAGCCGAGCCGCTTGGCCCCCAAAAATACCCCGGGGTCTAACTTAAGACCTGGAGAGGTGCCTGCAGGGTATTTTTGGATCCGTGTTTACAGGTGTTTGTTCAGCGGCAGCAGTGCCAAGAGGTTAATAGGATACCCACTTTAAGAAGTTCAAATAGACTAAAGTCCATGTTGTTGAATGTGTGGTTATTTTGACCTAAGGATGGCCGGGGAGAGGGCTGGTAGGGCAGAAAAACACCTTTTAAAGGCTCCTGAGTTACATTTCTTTTGCAGTTATGCACCAGGCCTCAACAGATTTTTCAGTCATTTATTAAAGACCAATAAAAGTTGTTTGCTTATGGTTGCAATGTGGTTTTATTCTTGAGTCGGCCTGGTTGATAGCATACCCACTGTATGCACTTTACCCTGATTAATAAACAACAATGGACTTCAGGGAGCTGCAAAAAAAACTACTCATCATACTGTCATACAACAAAAGTCAAATCACTATTGAAATAATCAAGAATAAGTGAAATGCTTCACATTTTCTTTGACCAACCAGTGTCCCCCCCTTGATGCTTTGTTGTTTACTGTGAGTATATGTGGGTTAAGAAGTGCTCTGTGCTATATCTGTCTCCTCAGAAGCTAGACTTCATCTTCCTTTCCTTCTGTCATCCTCTTCTCCTTCCTCTCCAGGACCTCTTCACCCTCCCCTTTTCTTCCTTTGTAGTTTTCCACTAACCTCCATTTGTCTGCTCTTCTTTCTCAGCAGGTTCTGCTCTCTTCATCTTGTACTGAAACTGAATCCAACCAGACACATTGTCCGAGAGAGGCGAGGAACACAGAATATGGCTGTGGCTGGGTGTCCGGATTATTTCCTGCATCATCCAAATTATCAGGTAAATGTCAATTCCTTTCAGTGGGTTACAATCTATCTTTGAGCAGAAAATACTGCTGAAATACTGTTCATTCATAGTTTGCTTGTTATAAGCTATTAGAAAAAAAACAACATTGAATAGAAATACTGATAGAAATTGGGCCCTGTTTTATATTGATTAACATTGTCAAACCTCAAACCAGAACATTAGCCTCAAATGAAACTCCTGGGAAATCGTTAGCTGGATGATATTATGAACTATGAGGTCTGTTGTGGTAAGTCAGATACCTGGTATTATTTATACATTCAACACACTAAACTAATAATAAACCATCATAGAGGAACTCAAAGAAATGCAGAAGTTCTTCCAGGAATTCTGAAAAAAGGTGAGGGTGTGGATTCAGGTCACTGTGGTTCTTGCCAACAGTACAGCCTTTCCCTGCCGTTCTCTCTCTCTCTCTCTCTCTCTCTCTCTCTCTCTCTCTCTCTCTCTTTCTCTCTCTCTCTCTCTCTCTCTCTCTCTCTCTCTCTCTCTTTCTCTCTCTCTCTTTCTCTCTCTCTCTCTCTCTCTCTTTCTCTCTCTCTCTCTCTCTCCCTCACTCTTTCTCTCAATTCAATTCAAATGAGCTTTATTGGCATGACAGATCAACAATCCATGTTGCCAAAGCAGTACAGAAAAAATGTAGATCAACAAATGATTACAATATATACAGTGTACAAATATAACAAATATGAATAAAAACAGAATAAAAAAAGAATAATGTTAATCATTTTTACAGTGTATTTCTAAGAAACATTCAGTGTATTTTGTCTTGGTATGTGAGAATCATAAACATATTTAGCAGCTTGTACTGCACACAGACTTTTCTCTCCACATAGAGCAGCTTCTGAGGATCAGGGAGATGGAGAAAGTCAGGATATTTATTATCAATGTAATTAAAGAGAGCCTCTCTTAAATCTTTATACATGTCACAGTGTAGGAGGAAGTGAGATTCTGATGGCAGAGTGAACACAGCCTGGCCTCTCTGGGTAACCAGTTCTGTCTGTGACGGCCTGTTTCTATGGTCAGACTGTGTCCACTCAGTCTGTACATCGTCATGGTTTTCCTTAGTTTCACATCCATCACTGTGCTCAGGTACTCTGCCAGCTTGTACTCTCTGTTTAGGCTCAAATAGAATTTTGATTTACTTTGTGATTTGGTGCTTTCCTTCCAATATTTGATATAATTGTTTTTTTCTTTTGAGATAATTTGATTAGGCCAGATTGTTTGGGGTGAGTCCTGAAGCCCTGGTGTTTGAGGGCAGAGCTTCAGGATCAGCAGCTTACTCTTATCTGGGTTCAACTCCTGGCACTGAAGGGCTTTGAACTGGTAGGAGTGGGGGTCACTGGATTGGAGGTGTTTATAGAATGTGATTTTAATGATTAAAGGGTATTGGCTGAGTTCTGCCCTGCATGCATTACTGGCCGTGTGCCTGTGGACTCTCAGGATGTTTCTACACAGTTCTGCATGCAGGGCTTCCAGCGGGTGTTTTTCCCATTTGGGGAAGTCTTGGTTGGTTAATGGGCCCCATACTACCATATAAAATGATTGGGTCTATTATTGAATTGAGAATTTTGAGCCAGGTCCTAATTGGAATGTCAATCTGAATTTTTCTTTTGATGGCATAAAAAGTCCTTCTTCCTCTCTCTTTCAGCTCATTCACAGCCATGCCTAAATGTCCAGTGGGAGTGATGACTAAGCCTAAATATGTGTTTTGTTTAGTGTGCTGGATTTCTACGTTTCCTAATGTGAATATGTGTTTCTCTGAGAGTTGGATCTGCTTTGGAAGGTCATTATTTTGGTCTTGTTCATATTGACAGTAAGTGTCTATGTTTGGCAGAACTTGTGGAGGATGTCCAGGCTCTGCTGTAAACCCTCTGGAGAGGGAGACAGGAGAACCAGGTCATCAGCAAACATCAGACATTTGACCTCTGTGTCCTGCAGGGTCACACCATTCTTCTGTGAATGTGTTAATATATATGTTAAAGAGGGTTGGACTCATGTTGCAGCCCTGTTTCACCCCACGCTACTGCCTGTTCTTTTGTTTCCAATTTTAATTGCACATCTGTTATTTAAATCCATGGTTTTAATTAAATCATAGGTTGTACCCCCTATGCCCTAAGAGTCCTTCATGCCAAATGGAGTCAAAGGCCTTCCTGAAGTCTACAAAACAAGAATACATTTTCTTTTTCTTTTGGTGTACATGGTGGTTAATGAGAGTACTGAGGGTGAAGATATGATCTGATGTGCGATGGCGAGGCATGAATCCAATCTGTCTTTTATGAAGAACATTGTGTTCTTTTAAGAAGTCAACGATCCGGGAGTTTATGATGCTGCAGAGCACTTTGCCCAGACAGCTGGTGACATTTATTCCTCTGTAGTTCTGAGGGTCACTTTTTTTTACCACTTTTAAATATCGGTGTAATAAGACTCCAACTATCTGGGAAATATCCCACACTCATCTCTCTCTCTATCTCTCTCTCTTCCTCTCTCTTTCTCTCTCTCTCTCTCTCTCGGCTTCTCTTAGAAGTATATTTGGCATTTCTGTAAGTTTTCACCTGAGTTGTCACAACCTTTCATCATTGTTAACACATTGAATGAAGAAAGAGCTGCAGGGGTGACGGACTGTTAAACAGTGTTGGTCCAACACAGACGCATGTTCTCCTGGCTCACACAGCCCCAGGTAGCTGCTGCTCTTTTCATTTTGATGCTGTGGTCGGCCCATTTACTGGCATTCAAACGCACGGACCAGTGCCTTTTCTTTTGCATTCATAAAGTGTCTGTCTGTAGGCCAGCTGAACCACTCCATGGTGTGGAATAAAGTCAGTTTTCTCTTGTATTTTTTCCCCTCTGTAGCCGTTTATTTCTTTTTTGTTGTTGTATTTTTATGTTCTACACTTGTGCCTTTTTTAAGAATAGATGAAAGGTCTATGTACTGTTACTGACCTCATTATAAAGCCAGAACTTTAATAATTTGAATATGATGATAATTAAAAGCTCATGTTATGAGCAGTTCAGCTCCACATTATTGAGTTAATCCCACAGCAAAACAAACCACAGACAAGTCACATTTAAACTTCTATATGCCAAAAAAGATACATATTTAGTGTGAGAAGTTATTACAGCCTGTCTGATATACTGTTCATTATAATCAGCCAAGATGGACCTATCACAGATACATCAATATTAACCTACAAGTTTCTATGATATGATGTATAAAAATGATCATACTGAACATTTAATGCAGAAAACAATCCTCGATTGATTTATAGATGATATCATCTTGTAGTATGACTGAATGCCAATGCAAAGTCATGCCTGTATAAAACCAATGCTGTATCTGGATAGAAAAGGACTGTTTTCATTTGACAATACATCTTTGTAACTGATGCCATATCAGTAATGGTTGAATCTTTTCATCTCTTCAATTAGTTAAATATTGTATGTATATTCTTCCACTTATTCTTATTTTGTTTAATCATGCAGTATTGGTAAGTACCCGTAGTTCACCATGGACAGTTGTACAGGCCGTGAATAAGGAGTTCTGCTAAACTGAGTGTAACCCCTCCTTGATGAAGAAGTTTGCTTCATTTTGGAGAAATTTCTCTCTATTGCACTATATTCCGCTTTATTGCTTGCGACCTAAAGTACTGACTTCTCATTGGGTCTGTAAGGTCAGACTTGACTTCGACTTACCCTTCAACCTTCAGTCAGGTTTAAGAGTTAGTTGAATTGTTCACACATCAGCCTCCATGGAGCAAAGGGCTTACAAACATTTGTATTCGAGCGGTAGCACTATTAGCCTGATCAGAAACCGCTCTGTTGTCTGCCTGTCATATGGACCATGGGTTTAGCTAAGACCTTTGACCTCCGAGTTACTAGAGGTCAGAGAGTTCCGCCTTCTAGAGACTCCCAGATCACTGCGGCTTAGAGAGACAGACACCAGAGATCCACACCAGGGATTGTGTGTGTGTGTGTGTGTGTGTGTGTGTGTGTGTGTGTGTGTGTGTGTGTGTGTGTGTGTGTGTGTGTGTGTGTGTGTGTGTGTGTGTGTGTGTGTGTGTGTGTGTGTGTGTGTGTGTGTGTGTGTGTGTGTGTGTGTGTGTGTGTGTGTGTGTGTGTGTGTGTGTGTGTGTGTCATGATTTGCTTGTATTTGTGGTGGAGTGAAGTGAAGGTCACACCTGCTTGTATTTTTCTTATTTTTCTGCTTTATTGCTTCAGCTGCAAAGATGAATCCCCTTGTGTTGTGAGAATAGCAGATTTTTGTAATCGTTCAGTCAATGATAGCGGTTAAAGAAACTAATCTAATCAAAATAAAATCAATAGGTAACAGGCCTTTAGTTAAGGGTGAGGTGTTGACATTACACGGTGTCTTCCACGGCGTACTTTTTACATCATGAGCTCCTTTCAGACTGCAAGAGTGCCATAACTAAACTCAGCCGTCATCATGTTCATATTAAGGCGTAATGTTGGTGTCCCAGTCTGTGAATTCACATGACTTTTTTGGCGTTGCAGAAGCATGGCACAACAGGAGCTCCACATACACACACAGTCAGATATGCATTCACACACACAGCGCTGTGCTGCGTTACCTCGCTGGCTCCGCTGAAACAATGTCACCTCTGTAACACCTCTGTTACTACCTCGGAAGACGGTATACGGGGGGATCAGTCCAACCTTTGAGGCTTTGAAACAGCAGTACTCTGAATAGGGCTATGTCCTTACACATCTCCCCCCCCCCCCCCCCATTCCCCCTAACGACAGGGGAAATCTCCTTCTGCGAGGGTCATGTGTGAAAAGGACAATTTCAAGGGCAAACTGTCCTGGAATTTTCTCGAATTTTCAGGACTCCATGTGTGAAAGGGGCTATGCAGTGTCCAAACTGAGATGT
Organism: Labrus bergylta; assembly: GCF_963930695.1. Lineage (NCBI taxonomy): Eukaryota > Metazoa > Chordata > Actinopteri > Labriformes > Labridae > Labrus > Labrus bergylta. The sequence goes on along the minus strand of NC_089202.1, from coordinate 6,050,528 downwards.
GTGTATAGGTTTTATTTCTCTGCGTACCACGTGTGCTTAATGCAATAATAGCCCCCCCTCAAACAAATCAAATCATTCAGCTTTTGTCATGTTTCTAGGATGGTTTGAACAGAAATACAGAGACAGCATTTATTTTATTCATTTACCAGCAGCATTTGTTCCAAAATGTACACACTCCCGGGTTTACACACACACATGTACAGACACACATTCACTTGTCTGTTTGCAAAGCAGTCAGCTATAACTGATCTTCCTTGACCTGCTGAATGAGAAAACCCATTCACTGTGAAATTCCAGTTATGGAAGACTTTCCCAGATAAAAATGCAGCAGCCATTCAGAACAGATTCAAGTGTCAGATATCATTCATACTTAAATCACAGGGGTTATATCTCCATTTTGAATCTTGTTTCTGTTGTATGATAGTGAGTGCTGATTAAATGAAGGTATGTGCAAACGGTTGCAAATCTAACGTGGTAAATCAGGACTGTATGTGGCTGATCACAGCTGATTAAAGAAAGAATGACAGAACCTATGATACTCTTTATGAGGTAATATTGGTGTTACCTTGGCTCTCATGAATAATACAATTTGATTGGATCAAAGATTCTGTGTCAGCAGATCTCAAGGAATCCCGTTGACTGATATTGTCGTGTATGAAAGTTCTGTATGCCCTCCATTGTATTCAGCTTCTGCACATCTATGTTGGATATCTGGAACAACAAGAAGAGTTCAGCATTGGAGGTTTGATTTGGCTGTGAGAGAGCCTGGGAGAGCTGGATTGTTTGATCTGGGGCTAAACATTAACAAGCATCATGTTGTTTCCCATAACACCCCAGTGTACCTAGAAATCACAAAATGTAATGTATTTTTCTTGGGGCTTTCAATGTTGTAATTCATTTGATATGTTTGTGGAACATTTGTCACAAAAATGTGCAAAGGAACAAAGTTACATTTTAAACCTATGCAACATCAAAGTTCCCTTCATACAGCATAATATCAGCTTTTAAGAACAGAAATATCCAAAGTTTTCTGAATCCATAAGCATCAAAATATCAGGATTATATGCTTCAGGATGGATGAAAGAAACTAGTAACTATTTCCACATTTATCCAAACAAGTGATGTCCTGATAATGGCTGTGAGATTCTTAGATTTGTATTTATTTATGAATGTATTTTTTAAATCAGTATCTTGGTATAATAATGTACCAATAGTAAATATATTTCCTAGCCCTTACTGTCAAGTGAACAGCTGTGCTGTGACAGCAGCTTCAGCTCCAGCTGAGCTTTTACTGTATAAACAGATAAATGTAGCAGTAGAGCAGATGAGCAGACATTAGTGTGACCCCCTGATCTCATTCTGAATAATTATGTGAGAAGGGATTTCCTCTGGCTGTCTACTGTCACATATGTTGCAACAGGACCGTGTCAGTCAGTGCTATGCTCTCAGCAGGATGGTCTGAAGTTTGAACATTGAGAAAGATTTCCATATGTTTAAAGCTTTGTGGGAATCATTCTCTCTGGGTAAATCTGACACCAATGGACTTTTTAAAAAAAATCATTAAACCTTTAGTTTATTGTCAGCTGTCCTTTTCAACCACTCAGCGTGCAAAGCATGGATCATATACAATCCCTGGTCACGACATTTGACCTCAGTCTGACCTCTTCTAAAGGCTTAAGTTTGACATGCGTCTCAGTCTTTTCCATTTTGTTCAAGCTTCGATCTGCAGCCCTGTGTGCGTGTCCTGTCCTTTCAGTGCGTTAAACTTGTCCCTGGCCTTTTACTGACCCCTTTTTAAGAGCTGAACCCTGAACCCCTCGCAGTTACCACCTCCCCTTATTTGCTCCTAGTCTAACTTGGCCTACCCTCGGTCCTGTTGTGACCCCAATTTAAGAACTCAAGCAACTTGCATGCGCCCATGCTTTTGTGTCTATATCCAAAGACTCTGTGTGATACTATGACAGGATGAGAGCAAGAACGCCATAAAAGAAAGTGGATAGAAAGAAAACAAGTGTGTCTACGTATATATGTTTCCCTCTCCTCTTTGTACTCTCATCCTTAAAAGCTCCTATAAAAGTAAAACCTTATTCCAAGTCTGCATTTGCATGGCTAAGAATTATGCAAAATGGCCAGTAGCTATAGGATGAAATCCCCAAGTTAGCATTCTGTCCATTGTCTATGGAGGCCTCAAAGGCTGTCTAGGATTCGGATTTTGGTGGGTAAGATCCACAAAAGAGATCAAGGTGTGCTTTAAAGGCCCTTTTAGTCCTTTTAGTGTGTTAACTCATTTACTCCCAGACAGCCATGCAAAACTGCATTCAGGACCAGTATATGGTCCGAAAGACTCCCTGCGTTTTTGCTCAGTGGAGCTGAACCATGGCCATCCTGTCCTGAATACACACACACACACACACACACACACACACACACACACACACACACACACACACACACACACACACACACACACACACACACACACACACACACACACACTACCGTTGTGCTTTACCATCCCACCAACCAACCAGCGTCCCAGTGCTGTTTGGGTGACTGGGTAGGGATCAGTCACAGTCTGGTAGCTGGACCCCCAGACAGTGAGAGTTGATGATGGGGTTTGCCATGTCACGGGAACAAATGGGGTGATGCGGTGGTTATTTTACTTCTTTTTTTTTTTTTTTACTGCAAAAGAAGGTTAGTCCCATTAAGCTCCGAAAGTCTTTTTTTTTCCGATGCGACCAAAGACGGCTGGAACTCGAGACAATACAAAGACGGGACAATGCGATGTAATGATTGGATGCGGTTGGGTTAGTTGGTATAGAAGAGTTTTTTTTGGTGGGGCGGGGGCGGGGGGTGGGGGGGTGGAAAAGACCCTATATTGACGTTGAGTGTGCAGTTATATCCAGTGTAGGCTTAGTTTTTGAACCAGTAGACTCCAGGGAGGAACACCTGCGATTTCATCTCCACTGAAAATAAGAGCTTGCAAAACCATGGACTGTACCACTCCAAACTCTGCAGCCGAGCTCTTGTATTAAAGAATGGACGCCTCAGAGTGGAATTCTTCTTCACGTTCTATCAGCACAGTGAGTCAGTTCATTTGCACTGCCCTTTGTGTCCTTTTTGTAAAGTTAGTTTATGATCAGTATTATGTATGAGTCTATAACATCTGAGCCGTAAGCTGAGCTCTAAAATGCGTATATATGCGGATATAAAATTACTAACATTTTTATTTACATACATTTTTCAATGTCTGACTGGACCTGCTTTATTGAATGACATTTTCTACAAGTGGGTCTTAAAATGACATCATCATTATTATAGAGTCACAATACTCATAGCTTAGTGATTCTTGAGTCATCAAAGATAACTTAAACTGACGTGAGGCAAAAAGAATGTATCATGGAAAATGAGGTAGACTAATATGTACAGTAGAAACAAAAATGTGTGCACAAAAAGCCCTGGTGCTGCCTGTATTGTGTGTCAGAGAACTGTACTGTAAATGAGGCAGAACAAGTAACGGCAACAGCTTTTATTACAGCATCAGAGGAGGTCTGCTGCAATACACAGACGCACACACACACACTTCTGTTTTTTTTCTTTCTCTGAGCACAGTGGACCGCCCCAGGACGTTCTGTTCCCACTTGTGCTGTCGGGCTCTGAGCAGGACATCCCCCCCCCCTCCCCCGATACACACACACATATATATCCACACACATCCACACAATGGGGAACCCACCATTGAACTATATTGAAGTTAGAGGTGTTGGAAATCTGTGAAAATAAAATATTTTTCTTCTTATTGAGCCCTTTTGCAGTGACTGTGAGAATAATGGAGAGAGAGACAAGTCAAGCGAGGACATTGTGGTTAAGGTTTATCTCCTGTGCTCTGATACACACCCATCACGCACGGTTTTCACACAAGCAGTGTACCATCAGCAGAGTTGATCTTAGTTTAACTTTTTTTTAAAAACAATTGCACTTTATGTAACTTTTAAAGAGATGTTTTTGTATTCATGTTAAGTTTTTGAACTATTGGACATTTCACTTCAAGTTATGTCTCTTTTGACCAGTTTTTATATCCAAACAGAGAATAAGCTTTACTTACTGAAAGAGTCGTGCAAAACAATACAATATTAAAAGAATGAAAGAATATTAAAATATATGCTGCCTGTACCACACATTTAACATTTTAGATCAATCACAACTTTGTACCTATTCAACCATAGCAGAAGAACTCCTTTGCTCTGCTGTGTGTGGTCTTTGTCCCGTCTGTGGCTTGGACCTATCTTTCACGTTGGTCACTTATTACCTACTTTACTTTCTGATATCTAAATAACATTGCATTTCTGTTTAAAGAACTGGTGTTGTACTGGTCACTTAACGAAACCACAAAATTACTACTGACATTTTTTTGATTTGCCTTTATGCTCTCCGACCACTGATACACAACAGTTCATTGGAATAAGAACATAGTATGGGATAAAATGCTACAACACTTTTTTTTTTTCATCTAATTAAAAGCAAATTACTTGCACTTTTCTATTTTTTTTGTTGTTGTGTTTATAGTTCCTGAAAAGGTGACGTTTGTGAAGAAAAGAGAAAAAAAAAGCCCCAGTAGAATGACATAATGTTGTCCTTGTTTCTCACTCTCTCAGCAGGACAATATAGACCGGACCTCCAATCACAGGCCAGCTGATCTCATTGGTCCGAACTTCCAGCAATCAGCCAATCGGAGTTCTCCTAACCATCAAGGTCTGTCTTAGCCATCAATAGGTGTGTGTGTGTGTGTGTGTGTGTGTGTGTGTGTGTGTGTGTGTGTGTGTGTGTGTGTGTGTGTGTGTGTGTGTGTGTGTGTGTGTGTGTGTGTGTGTGTGTGTGTGTGTGTGTGTGTGTGTGTGGGCACACTGGTGATGTATGACACAAAAGAAGAAATGCTTAAACCCAACTAATCTGCCAACAAATTACACATATCATATTTTCATATGTTATTGTGCACATTTGGGACTTATTTTACATTGACTTGGTATCACAGAAGCTCTAATGTATTCATGATTTATTTTCATACATGCGTGTTTACAAGAAGGTCAAAGATATGACCCAAGTCTGGTACTACTACACTGGTGTTGTGTGTGTGTCTGTGTGTTTGTTTTAGTAGTTCCAGTACAGAGTGTGAAGCGGCTTGCTACTCATTATCCTCCTCTAGTCGGGTGGCGGGTCGAGGGGGGATAATATATATTTGGGTCTCTTCCGCTGTAAACATTTCAGCAGTTCAAAGTGTGATCCGCGTGGACACAGGGTGCCATTATAATTACGCCGCCTATCTAATTGTGCCATACAGGGTTCATCCCTGACAATCGGAGCATGAGATTTAAGCACAATATTGGCTCAGCATGGGAGGTAAGGGCGGGGAGTCTGCAAGGACTCGGCGACTGAATTAGAACGCTTGGCTCCAACATGAGAAATAAATGGAGCAGAAATGACATTGTCATTTTACAGAAATCAGCCGGGATGGAGGGATCTCTGAGGGACCGGAGAGGCAGACAAATCTAGATGACTTTAACTAATGAATAATTTGTTTACATTGACAGATCAATGATATTTTGGAAGAAAAATATCAGTAGATTATGTCAGAAATGGACTCCTGAGCTATTTTTTTTAGACATTTAAAGATCTTATACTGCCCTCTCTCTCTCTCTTTTGAGTTACACAAATAATTGGAGAACATTTGTAGTCGGCAAGCTACATTACAAAGTCTGTGTTATCTGAGAAGAGATTTAGCATTATGCCCCAGTACTGCTGGTGTTATTAGTGGGAAGATTATCCTTGCTGACGTAGTTGAACTTGTTTTCCAGGAAACCCACTCTTTAATACTTTTGGACCCTAATAGAGCCACCAGCTACTTGCAAGAATTGCTACAAAGCTAGAACAGTCATAAACCTATTAACTTGAGGGGGAACAGTACAGCTTTGTTGGAACATGACCTGCCATTATTTCATATGCTTGGAATGAGATGCGATTGAGCGGCTTATCGGGGCATTTGCAAGGCAATATTTGACGTCTAGAAATAGAAGTTGCTCCACAGGATACTCCCAACATGTAAGCCGTGGATTTTGCCTTGCACATATTAATTTACTGTGAAGTTGAGGGTTTTAGAAAGTTTGATATGAATGGCCCAGTGGAGGTCTTTCTTTAAATAACTATGAGAATCTTGAGGACACATTGTCCTGAGCCGGGGCATGACACATACGTGAGTGCTCTACAGTCTCTCACAGATGCGATGTCACAGGCTTGCACTGCTTGTTGTTTTTCTCAGACACGCACCAGAGTGACTTCAGAATTAATTGTCTCATAGATGCAGTGAGGATGTATAGCATTTCTTGCTTCTATTTTGTAGTCATATTCCAGTTTTGGGTAGGTCTAATGGTGACAAACTTTTGCTGCAAGTGCAATGCTTTAATACAGTTCTTAGTGTGATTTCTTTTTTCTTTTTTTTTTTAAATACACTGCAATTCTTTGTTTTTATATGTGCCCTGCATTACTTTTTTACTTCCTCATCTTTACCTGTCAAGCAAAATTCAGTGGACATATTCTTGTGTTTAAGGACGGTGGAAGCGTGTGTGATTGCAACAGTTAGCATCTGTTCCCATGTCATAACAAACTGTTCTTTGACATTTATAATGGGGGCAGCTGAGGCTCAGTTGGTAGTCGGTCGTCTCTCAACCGGAGGGTTCAGGGTTTGATTTCAACTCCTGCAGCTACATGGCCGATGTGTCCTTGGGTAAGACACCCCAAGTTGCTCCCACTGCTTCGTCAGCTGCATATAAATGCTTGTGAATGGCTTGCTAATGCTGATAGCCACTTTACATAGCAACCTCTCTCTACCATCAGTGTGTGAATAGGTAGGTGTGACATGCGGTGTAAAAGCACTTTGAGTAATCAGAAGTCTAGAAACGCGCTATACAAGTCCATTTACCATTTACCATAATGTGTCCAACATATGTACATTTGTGTTTCTACAGTATATAAGGCGGGGGGGCTCACTCAGATGGGCATGCACCTGCAAGGCAAAAATCCCATCAATGATGCCATTGCAGTTCATTTATCTGAAGGTTTGGCCCTGCATTCCCACCAACACTCATTCCAGTAATGCCTTTTTAGAGGGAGAGTGACATATGATGAGCGCAAATACATGGAGAGAGTGGCAGGCTTGAGCAAAACCAGACTCATGATGAATATCCATCTTCTGCACAACAACGACAAACTTTAGCCATCTCTAGCTGCTATTTGAAGCTAAAACCATTATGGTTAATGCTTAATGCTAACATCTGCCTTCAAAAGTGCTCACAATTTTAATATTAACAGGTTAGTATTTTAGTATTTAGATTAATGTAATTAAGCAAATGTAGCATTGTCAAGCAAGTAAGTTGATTCATATGTGAATATCATTCATTTTGTATGTATTTGGAATGCATTGAGCCAAATATAATATATACATAATATATTTAAACGCATAGTGATGTTCGAGAAGTTACATTTTTATTTATTTATTTAAAAAGGCAAAAACTGCTTCTTACTCCATGAAGTGAAATTAGACATTGTGTGAAGTAAAATCACTGTATCTCTCGGTAATGCTCACCCTGTAAGAACCCACTCTCCTTTTTCCCTTTTCTTGTTCCTGTTCCAAAGTCCCCCCCCCCCCCCCCCCCAAAATGAGTTTCTGTCTCCCTGTCCCTCTATTTACTCCCAATCCCTCCTCTCCATGTTCATCTCTGTTTTCCCTCCCTCCCTCCTGTTTCCCACTAAAATTCCCGCACTCTCCCTCCTCCCCAATCAGGAGGCTTGGCCCTCGGTGGGTGTGTTTTGCTGTCACCACTACCATTGTGCTCCCCACTGCAGAGCCACGCTTTACAGTTTAGACTTGCTCTGTCTATCCCCCCACTGATCCCTGTGAATGGAAACCCCTCTGCTGGGCTTGTATTTATCCCCCTTGTCAGTCTTGTGTGTGTGTGTGTGTGTGTGTGTGTGTGTGTGTGTGTGTGTGTGTGTGTGTGTGTGTGTGTGTGTGTGTGTGTGTGTGTGTGTGTGTGTGTGTGTGTGTGTGTGTGTGTGTGTGTGTGTGTGTGTGTGTGTGTGTGTGTGTGTGTGTGTGTGTGTACTGTATACCTACATTCCCCTTTTCTACAGGATTGTTGCCCCGCCACCAGCAGGAATGAATAAAAAATGCATGGCCTACATTCCTGAGTTTAAAAAACAGAGAGCCATATGGATCGTTCTTCTTTACAGTGGTTTTGTTTTGGCTTTCCAATGATCAGAGACATTCAAAACAGCTTTCATGCAGACTTCTATCAGAATGAAGTAGTTGAACCGTTGGTCAATACTTCATTTAGTGTGGTTCAGACAAAAGATGAAACAGCGGCTATTTTTACCCCTAATCTAACAAATTCTAGGTTCTTAGGGCGGGGGGAGAGGGGGCTTGATTGAACTCAAGCCATGGGAGAAATTAAACAATGAGCCAATACAATACTGCCAGTGTTATCCTTTGACCCAGCTGAGTTTTCTTCTTGGGTTATGACTTCTGCAGTGGAGTTTGAGACTATTAAAAGAACAGATGGAGAGATAAAGGGAAGATGTTGCAAAACAAGCATTATATAAAAAAATAATAATGACTACAAAAGGCTCAATTGATGAAGAAATAAATGTAATATTTTTTTAATATTAAAAGGGGTTACTTAGAGATTATCCCGTTTAGCACAGTATTAACCAAACAACCTAAGATGATTGGATTCAGGATAATCACTCACCTTAAAAAAAGGATTTGTAAAAAATGAGTGTTAATGTAGGGTTTGTTTCCTATGTTTGCGTTCATGTCTTAAACAGCTTAAAAAAAGCTTAATATATTATGCAACATTTTGAACATTATTATGGCGCACAATATATCACACTCACTAAATACATTATTGAGTAATGACCTCCTGAAGTGAAGTCAATATCCCTATGAGTTGTGGTTCTCCGCTCTGTGTTTACACTGATGGGACAGTGCTTCCTCCGGCTTGTTTATGTGGTACTCAGTGGCTCAAGCATGTTTTATTTTATTTTGTTTATGTTAACCCCTCTATGTTAACTGTTAGCCCTGCTATCACGTCAAGAAAAGAGATGGCTCCGCCCACTTAAGGCTGCTGTTTGTAGAGCCATAGCATAGCAAAGTGCTGTTGCACAAGTATTTTTGTAGGAGAACCAGCTTATTTTGAAACTGAAGAAAATACTTCAAAGAAAAAAGAACCAAATCATATTTAGGAGCGGCTGGTGCTAAAGTGCGACATCTACTGGATTGAATGTTGCATATTATATTAAAAGCTCTGATTATGAGAATAACCTTTTTTATGCCCATGTACACATTTTATTTTGCAGAGTCTGAAATACCAAAACCCCCAGCCTCTATGATGCACATCAGAGATTACTCTTTATGGTCAATGGAGCCTCAAATAGATTGTACTGTGTCTAAGATTTGCGCTGTTGGTAATATACTTTATCTTTAGTTTGTTCTGTAGACTTTTTTTTTTTGTTGCACCAGGTTGGAGTGCAAGTTCCCAGATTCAGATGAATGCTACATGCAAAAGGCCTCTGTAATTATTCATATCTTCAACATAATCGCAATATGAGCATGAAATCATGTAAAAATCATCAAAAAGGTATGAAGAAAAATTATTCTGTGTTAAGAAGAAAACAAATATTACAACTGTTTTGACAAAAGAATCCTCGTTTCATTGTGCAAATGAATGATTAATGATTACAACGTGAAATGATGAATAATTAAGAAATGCTTTAGAGCTTATCTGCTTTCGTTTTTGTTATATTTTGTTGGATTGCTTATGTTCTGACCTATTTTACAGGATAGGCAGAAATAAACCTTGGGCTTCAGCCTATTCCTTTTTTGGTTATTGATTGTTTGAATTTCATTGGGTGAAATGGAGAAGTGTAAGCATGTAAAGTTTTTTGTTTCTGTAAGTGGACTATTTACACAAATATTTTTTGACTCTTGTTATTCTTTAATGAATGACCAAAATAAAAAAAAACATTCATTCATTCATTCAACAAGAAATGCGGTCTACCTGAGTATGCTAACATTTAACCTATTGGATGGATAACATTTTACCCATCAAGCTAGATCAGCTGCCCTTAGATTAGTTGATGCCAATTTAGTGGTGAAAATAAGGATTATACTATTTTGGATTCAGGACAAATATGTTGCAAACAGCTGTTGTGTAAAACATGAAGAAACGCAGCAACGTATAGCTCTTGATGATGTTATGCACTTTGCATAGTATTTCTCAAATCATGCAAGCATACGTACATGCTAACTTGAATAAAGCTCAGATCAGTTTGATCTTTTAAAATGTACAGTTAATATCCATAGTGTTAGTTCATGTCATCACCGTCCACAGATCCATCTATAGCTCTTTATGCTCCCTGCTGCCTGAGAGGATTTAATTAATATATGCTATATGTTGTTGCATGATGTGTCCTCTTGAGCTTTTGATGGACAGGAATAATGTCATGTCATCCTGCCAAGGCTAAGTCATCTGGCATAGCTTCTACTTTCTTTACCTCAAGACAAGTCGGTTTTCTTCCTGGTCCAAATCTTCCTGTTCTAAATCCTGTGTGTGCGTGCCTGCCTGCATGCAGTCTGTGTCATCAAGCCGTCTGCCTTACACCCGTGTGCCTGACGCAGGCCTTTGTTTGCCTGATTGTGACATGCAAAGATGATTGGAGGCCACGACTAATAATGACGCAAAAACCCTACATCTGTGGGTTGTGTTTCTTCTTTGTATGAAAACAAATCTGTCATTCTCCTCGTGAGGCCAAACTAGGTCAGAATCATGAGGAAATGTATTTTCTCTCCCTAGCTTGAGGGCACATGTCTCACCTAGTGAGAATGATGGATGATGAGCAGATGATAGAGTTGAGGTAAAGTGATTTGAAGAATATTTTGCTCACTTTTGATGTAGTTTCTGTTTTACCAGAAGATATTTTTATCCTTAGAAAGTTATTTTTTATACATTTTTTTTATAAGCACTCACCCTTAAGACTAATAATGGTGTTCCCTCCTGTGTTGAGAGTTGTTTTGCCCTTTCTCTTGCCTTGTGTATGGCCTTGTTGTGTATGGCCTTGTATGCATCCTGTGTCCTGTGGTATATAACTCTTTAGCTCTCCAGGATATCTATAAGTAGCTGCTCCAGCTTACCTGTCACTATTAATACCTACAGATTAACCACCTGTGATTCAGTGTCACCGGTGATACAGCGACCTGACACGTTTTCTGGAAGAGCTCCTCACTTTGGTTTTAGCACGTAGCTTTTAGCATGAGGGCTGGAGACAAATTCATGTTACTGCATCCAGGGAAGGAGCTGTTTATTAACCTGCGATCCTAACGCTACTACTTATTTTGTAGATCCCTCTGTAACAATTTTCTTATCATGAAAATCTGAAAAATCTCACGTATCTCCCCAGTAAACTCATTCCCATCAAGGCTCAGTTTTAAACCAGTACTTTTAAACTTTCCATCAGTCAGACTGCTGTTTTCCAGTGTCTGCTTTCTGCTGAGCAGCGGGACTTTTTGCTGCTTTAGAGTTGTGTGACCCTCGCACAACCTCTCATGATCCAGCTGTCAGCTGTCCTGCACCCTGAGCTGTAGGAAACTACATGAGTCATACAGGACATGACACGTTTTAAGCCCTGCAGTTGTGACAGCTAAATGCATGATTAAAATTAAGAATTGGAGCTTTTTATGCTCGTTTTATACATTCATTTTCTTCAATTGTACAGCTCTGATCTTCTAGCCATCGGCGCGGACAGAATGTTTACACATTGTCTTTTTTTCAGATTGATTTGACTTCTTCTTTCATAATTATAAAAACACAGCAAAATAAGTTAAAAGGGGCATATCTGGTATGATAATGAAGGGGAACATAACTTAAACTGTGCTGAAACATAGTTTTAATGTTGCAAATTGGCCAAAAATTTTGAACAGTTGATTTTATACTTCAGTACATTGTTAGAAATAGAAACACAAGATAGAAATACGTTTACATATCCAGTCGTTTTCTGTCACTTAAAGGAAATATGACTGTAACCTCGGCCATATCTGATAACAAATTGTATTCATGTTATTTAAATGTTGTGTCCTAACATATATGTGGTCCCCTCACATGAACTCTGCACATCTGTGAGCCTTCAGCCTGCACAAGTAGAACTTGTCTCCCCCTTGTGGTGATTTTGTGTCCTACAGTACAGTTGAGGGACCTGGAAACAGAGCTTTAATGATGAATTCATGAGATAGATTCCCCTTTCATAATGAGGAATTATTAATCATACGATGAGTCACTGCTGCAGATTCTGATTTTAAAAAGAGCAAAGTTAGGCACCCGCTTCACCCTGATGATAAAACTTTCACAGCATGAAGCAATTAAGGGAGCGGGGCCTTCCCTTCAATCGAGCTGGCTTCAAACTTTGATTCAACATGCTGCTGGAGTCAGTTGAAAAATTCACTTCATGAATTTAAATGTGCCTGGAGGTTTTTCACGGCGGCTTTGAGGATAGATTCCCCTGTCTGCAAAGAATTCCACCTCTTTCCTTTAAAGACCTTTTAAAAGCAGAATATTTGATACATATTGTGAATTCAGAGCAGATTCTTACAGCACGCTGCCTTCGCTGTGAACCCCAGAGGTAAGAGTTGAACTGTGTCACAGGCAGGTTTGTACTCGTAGCTGTTATCCTTGCAGATTTGGCTCACAGGGCAGCACAATGTAAGTCGTCAAGATAGTCATGCTGGTTAGCAACGTGTGTGTGTGTGTGTGTGTGTGTGTCTGCATTTTTTCTTCTTCTTGTTTAGTATTACTTAGAATTAAGCTGGTGCAAAGTGAGGTCACAGGTTGAAATCCTGGCCACAATGAATTGGTAGAAACACTGACATAGAAAAGGGGAAAGTCCCAACATTATCCAGAGACTTCAGATTTTTGTATGCCTCAAGTTTTTATAAGTAAAGCAGCAGACTTAAAGGACATTTTTCTTTGATTGTGTTTTATTGGAGTTTATTTCCAGCTTCAGTGATGTGTTTCCTGCCCCGCACTACATTTTCTCTCCTCCTCCTCAGCAGCGTTGAAAACCAATACTTTCACCACTAGCTTATAAAAATTTTTAAAAAAACAGTCTTTGATGTGTGTCTTTCCTTCTGTATTTTCTCTAGAGGATGATGTCGATTTAGAGGCCCTGGTTAATGATATGAACTCTTCACTGGAGAGCCTGTACTCCACTTGCAGTGGTCAACAGACAGCTTCTACCCCACTGCTGCAAAATGGACAGACCTCTTCTTCAAACCAACACCACCACCATCACCAACAACACAACCAGCCTCGGCAGGGTCAGCACACGCATATTCTAAGCCACGCCTCCCCAGAGCCGCCCTCATCCTCCCCATCGTCCTCCGACTCGCCACAAAGTGGACTCCGACGGTCACAGCCTATGCACATCCACGCTGTCAGGCAAGTGTTGTTTTACATTTTGACATTACTTTAACCACTCCAGCAGCTGAGACAGTTTGCAAGGCAGAGAAAGAGGTATCTGACCAGTTAGCATGGAAATCAATGTCCTTTTTTCAATCCTTGAGTTCACCCCTTTGTGCCTTAACAATCGTCTTCTTCTTTTGGGAAACAGAGTAACTGTATTCTGACACAGGGTTGCTATGCTCCTATAAGTCTTTATCCTTGAATCACAGGTAGAAGCATCTTAAATCATACCCAGCTTTGTTGTCGGTTTTATTCTAAATAGAACCATTATTTATATTAGGCCTCATGCTGTGCTGATGAAAACTCAAAACTACCGTTTAAAACTATAACCTCATTAAGAAAATATACACTGAGGTAACAAATCAACTGAAAAGTAGGAGAAGTAGAAATAAAAAGTAGTTTTCCTAGTTGTCATTAGAAAGAATACACATTTCAAGAAATGTCTTCATGGGATTCAGTTTGAAACCAGAGGCTATGTCCACTTTTCTAAATACAGTCCAAGACATAAACATATGTGTGGCCCCCAAGGTTCATAGTTTATTGTAAGAGTGCCGTTCCAAGAGTGTAAGAACAACAGTGAGATAACCAGCATTAATGCTTCCCCAAGGGAACAAGATCGCCAGTTGACTCTTTTGCAACAGAACAAATGAACATTTTTTTCCAGTGAAATTAAAGTCATCTTTAGTTTAAAGGGTAAACACAGCATGTTTTAAGTTGCTCTTGTACAGTTCCTATAGACCCTACAGTATGGCAACAAGCTTTAAGCTAACTACTTCCAGCCTCATACATTTGAACATTCAAAGCCTCACACACACAGAGAGCTCCAATCCTTCCTCCTGTCTCTGCTGAAAAAGAATCCTCTCACTATACACTGTCATCCATCCACACCCTCTCGATAATTGGGCATAACGTCTCCTCCCCACTCCCTATCAGTAGCCCTTGAATGACCCGTTCCTCCCTGTCACTCCCTTTTTGTCTCAAACTGCACCAGCAGGAGGAAAAAGGTAAAAAGAAAAAAAAAAAAACTCCCATTGTTTTAGTACCAAGTGCGAATGTTTCTCTCAATTAGAGGCAGAGCATCCAGTAATCTCCCTCGGCTGTCAATGCGTGCAATCAGAAAGAAGAAGGTATGCTAACTCACACAATGCAGAGAAAGGTAAAAGTATGGTTGCATACATGCAGTGCAGAGCAGGTGTCAGCTCTCATTTTCTTCAGAAGGAATTTACAGAAACAGAGAAGAGTATGATCAGGTAGTGGGGTGCTCTGTCTTACACGCTTTCTGTCTCAAACACACACACACACACACACACACACACACACACACACACACACACACACACACACACACACACACACACACTCGCACACAAAGACTCAGGCCCCGAAGATCTTATTATTCTGGCCTGACCTCTCGATAACCCTGTTCTCAAGCTCAGATGGGAGAACATCAAAAGGCCCGCTCTCTTTTGAACTTGCTGGGCTCTACAGAGAGAGAGTTTGATAGAGAAAGAAAGAGAGTCTTCACCAGTGATTCTCTCAGAGAGAGCCCCAGCTAGGATTTCACTAACTGACCTGCCCTTTTTTTTTTTCTTAAATAACTGAATTCTGAAAAGTTTATGATCATCTGTCAGATCGCTGTTCCTCTTCTAGGCTTTACAGTATATGTGCCTTATTTAAAAGCTGCTTTAAAGTGATGTCTTGATTCAATATTGATGCCTGATTAATATTGCAGAAAATTAGCCAGCAGGCTGCAGGGGTCTGTGAATTCCACTTGCTGGGATACAGTTCATTATGGCTAGATCAGATAGAAACAGACATGAGCACAGATACTGTACAGCAATGCTTTATTAATTCCAGCTCTCATTTTCCAGCACATATTTCACATGTGTCAGCGGCTCTTATTTCAGCGTTCTCCTGTTCACTTTTTATGAGGCTGTTTCAGGTCACGGCCTCAGACGTGTGCTATATAGTATGTTTGACCATACCACAAATGTTTGTCTGTCCAGGAGGTTACAGGAGGAGGAGCAGCAGTTGAGGACATCATCTCTCCCAGCCATCCCGAACCCCTTCCCAGAGCTCTGCAGTCCAGCCAGCTCTCCTGTCCTCAGTCCAGGATCCCTGCCTCCGGGAGAGCCCTCCTCTAACATATATGTAAGTCAAACAACACAAAAATGAACTGTAGGCGTATTTTCAGAGCAACTGTTTTTTTCCCTGCAGTTTGTGGGTTTAATATTTTACTACATGTTATATTGTGGTTTGGCTGCATTGGGTACAAAACATAGTTTTTGGAGTCCATGCCTGATACTGTTCCCTTTAAATAAACAGGATACAAAACATCGGCTGATTAACTTTTGTTCAAATGCATTCCCTGTACTGATTCTGATACCTAGACTTGGTTATTGGCTGATCCTTATTACCTCTCCAAGATCGGTATAAGGTAGAATCTAACATTGTGAAAAAAACTATCTTTTCTCAGATTTATGACATCACACTTTCTGCAAGCACCCTACTGTTGATTATAATAATTACAGGATAATTCCCCTGAAACCAGATGTTTTTGTTGTTGTGAAGTTGTTGTGATATTGAATCAGTATGTTTACCATATTCACATGGCGGTCGTTTTCCTCTGATGTCACACCCAGGGTGTGAGGTTTGAATGTTGTTCTAATGTTCTGCTGTTCTCCAGTTTTTCAGTTGTATAAATGTAGAATTTCTTACAAATCATCATCATTTCAAAGTTGATCAGTAACTGAAAAGATAATCAATCATTAGGAACACAGGCCACATTTCAACTAAAGCATTGTATTTGATAACTTGCTGGTTACCTCATCTAATAGCTAGCTTTAGGATAGAGCCAACTTCCATTGCTAATAAGGCTTAGCATCACAAATGTCTGAATCTATCGCAATAAATAATAAACAATAAACAATAAATAATAAACAATAAATAATAAACAATAAATGATTGTAACCAAACAATTCTTTCTTATTTTCCATACATAGATTTTACAGATGGAAGAGAGAACTGGGTATAATGGTCATGCTTTCACAGCATTTTAATACGGTCAGCTAAAGCTCAAGCTAGCTAGCAGCTAGCCTCAGACAAATTTGTGCTCACATGGTGAACATTTTTTATTTATATTGGATTCAGGAGAGACATGTTCCAAGCAGGCATAATATAAACCAGTTAAAGAAAAAAGATAGTAGACATAGAATTATATCTTAAACACATTCTTTAAGTTTTTATTTATTACTCTTCATATTTGTATCGCAATAATTAGCCATGTTTTCGCACATCCCCTTTTTTCATAAATTGTCCAGGCCTTCTGGCTCATTGGATGTTACAGGCTTTCCAATTAAATTGTTCAAAACAAAAAAACAATTAAAGCTTTAGCTACTTCTTAGCTGAAGGAAAAATAAGCTACTTATTAGCTTAATGCTAATGTTAGCTGCTGCCTGACGTAGTTAATGGTTTATCAGATATGTCATTTAAATTCAAATGATACCTAGATTCCCCTCCAGTCTTTTACTGCTCACCATTTTTACAGATTCTGAGCAATCTAGTTGAGTTAAAATTATTACAATTTGTGTCAAACCAAGAATGTATACAACTTACAACTTGTAATCCAACAGTGTTACATTCAAACAGAATTTGAGCATGAAGTCAGAGGAAGAAGGCTAGCTGTGAATGTGGTCAATTGGCTGCACGCTCAAGGTATCTGTTCTGCACTTAATGCCTTATTTGAGGCTGGTATCGCAACTTCTCTAAATGTTACTTTGATAACTGAGACCTATATGACTTAAATACTTGTGTTTTGAGGATGCAGTAGGGATATTGTAAATCAGTGGTTTAGTGGTAAACTGTGTGGTTGGACTTAAGCATTGATGAATGGTCATGCTGTACATCTACCCCATGTTTTGCTCATGGGAGAAATGTTGTTTGCTTTCATGTGTTTGCACCGTGCTGTAAAGTTCATGTCTGCTCAAACGTTTTGTGCCTTTGTCTGAAAAGAAAAAGGTGAAGAGTAAAGGAGCAGACAGTGTATATTTGTGTGCACACATGGCTGCACTTCTCCCAGCCTGTTAACATTAAGAACTTGATTTCTTAAGAAAGATTTAGTGACCAGACTGTAAGTCCTGGATGACGTCCCTCCATCATCACTTTTAATGATCTTCACATGGGGTTGGCCAATGCAGGGTTTACAGTAACATACCAGCTTACAGTAATGTGAGGGCGGACTATTTCTCATAAATACTCCACTGGCTGTGATCCTGGCCTGTTCTGGTTATGGCTGTTATGGTAAGAGATCACTGCCAAAATTCATGGCTCTAATACGACCTGCTGTGTTTTTCAACGTCAGCTCATAAATCACTTGATGAATTGATAACTGTTGGATATCCAGGAAAAGCTTTAAGAGTTCAGAAGTTGTAGCTTTGGGTAACCATCTTTACAGAAATGACTCTCTAATGTTGGACTAAGACTTGAAAGGTTACGTTTCTTTCTAAGCTTCAGCAGTGAGAATGTTTTTTTTTTCTTTTCTGTGGGAATGTCTCATAGGCTTGAATTACAGGCAGCAACATAAATTCAACACTTGTGGTAAATGTGAGTTCATACAGTAAATAGGTCAAAGATTAATGTCAAACTAAGTGGTTTTGAGCTCTGCATTGAATTACTGGCTGTGATATAACTTTGACTCTGTGTGAGTAAAGCAGACTGCTCTAATTAATATTTTTTTTTAAAAGCATTTTATTAGGCTGGTTAAGCTACATGGGGTGGGAATGCTGTTGGATTGTGAATTCCCAGATGGCCTGTTGAGAGTGCAGTATTGGACCAGGAAGTGGAGGGGGGTATGAAGGCATTGCAGATGAGTTGGAGATCACGTTCTTTTGTGATCATAAAGATATGAGACAAAGTAATATCTGTATTAGTGTGACTGTGGGGTCAGTTCAAAGGACTGCAGGCCAAGCAAACTTAGCTTTTTTAAGCTATCTATTAAGATCTCCTGTGTTTATCATTACTTACAGTTATGGACCAAGTCAAAGCAACCCTTTTCTGAGGTTTTGCTGCTATCTTTCAAGAGCAAGAATGAACGTCTTTTGTCTTACTAACTTAAATATGTCTGCGCAAATAAACCTCAATATGAGTATATTTTTTACAAACATTGTACTTTCAGTATGACATTTCTAGCTCCTCCTCCTGGTCATAGAGAGGCGTGTGTTTATGAAACTTGAGATTTTTGTAAACATTAAGAAAGCAAGTCTCTTGCTTAGTCCATGCCACAAAATAAATAAATAAAAGTGACATGGAGTAAGTCTGCGGGCTTGCACTCTTTGTGTTGATCCTGTTCTTTAATGCCCTACCCCTACCCCTTAAGGGCTTCTGTCATATTATAGAATAAAATCCTTTGCGCAGTTTGAAATGATCCATACATATGTCATTTGTTGAGCTTTGCCATAAATCTGCTCTGAATGAACAGAAAACAAAACTATACTATACATTTAGACTGTCAGAAGGATAAAGCAAAGAAACACAGTATTTACTGGTCTGTTTTGCATCGACCATCAAACTATTGCAATGATGAAGAGCTGTGGAAAGTTGAATACATTTTGTATGTTTACCATTTCCACACAGTATACACTCTCATGTGAACTTGTGTGAGCGTGCTGTGCATCCACCCATACATACGGATCTATTTGTTTTCGACATGCATGTGTGTTTGTGTGTTTGTCTTTGTGAGCTCTGTAAACTATTTACAGCATTGGCAGTGTCTATCCATTGTTGATAGCAATGGAAAATGTGTCTCATTGTGGTTGTTCTTTAGTGGAAATTCAATTCAGCACCTTTCCACAGAGAGAGAGAAAAAAAAACCCTCCTGCAGACGCGTCTCATCACACTCATGTGCTTTGGGGTCCAGAGGCATGCAGACCACTAAAACACAATTTACTTGCAAACATGTACTCCTCCCTCAAGTGGTTTAGATATGAGGAGTAGTGGGTGATCTGTTTAGAGGTCTGTCAAGTGGGAAAGTGGGCAGGTAAATTATTGCTCTAACCTACATCATTTCAACCACATGTGCTTTGTTCTGGTCCAGTTTCTTTTTTTTCTGTGTGTCTCTATCTGCCCTCTCCCTTGCAGCTCTCTTTGCCAGCTTGCTGCTGAGAAGTTTCTCTGTTTAGTTTACTGAATTTTCCGACCTCCGGGCGCTTTCTGACAGACTC
This sequence comes from Labrus bergylta, assembly GCF_963930695.1. Lineage (NCBI taxonomy): Eukaryota > Metazoa > Chordata > Actinopteri > Labriformes > Labridae > Labrus > Labrus bergylta. The sequence continues at coordinate 6,030,748 of NC_089202.1, read as the reverse complement.
TCATACTCGTGTCCCTCTGTTCCTCCTTACCTCACTACTTGGCCTCTTTGCTGGAGGCGTGAGGACGCAGAGCGGGGCTGTCAGGAATCTCCGGGTACACTGTGTAACATGGCCACATGATTCCCAATTACCTCACTTTCCTCCGCTCTCCTCTCCCTCCTGTCTCTATTTTACCCTTTCCCCACTCCTCTCACCAGCTTTTCTTCATGGCTTTACATTTTTAAAGGGGAAATAATTGAAAATAATTGATCAGAGTGAGGGACGGTTTTAAAATAATGTAAACCTACATCCTTTTCAGATTTTACAAAATGTACAGTATCTCACGCCAAACTTAGCATTTAAACTGCTTTTCTGAATCTTACCAACAATGAAACACCATGAGCTGACCACCAGTTTCTGAAAATGCAACAAAAATTGTTCAAAAAGTTCATCAAGTGTCAACTTAAAAAGGCCAAGGCAACCCCAACTAAGCCCATATTCAAACTTTTTTTGTCGCTTTGGCTGAACTCAACATTCCTAATACGGAGACCGCCATATTGGGCTTCACCAGTTGATCTTTAGAAACGTTACCGAGACTACGTCCACTTTTTATACAGTCCTTGTGAAACACACAAAACTTTATAATAATGCATGAATTGGGTTTGTGTAAAAGCTGCATAATCATGAGGAACATCCAACGACAGGAGGCTGCCATCCAAAAAAAAACTAACTTCCTGGTTCTGCTCAGGGTTTGAAATACAAATATCACTTATATAATTTGTGTTTAATGTCATTCTAAAGCTCCAAACATCTTTCCACACACAGCCAAAGGGCTGAAAAGCAGCTACTACAGCCATGCTAGTCTTAAGGAAATACTA